>NC_136807.1:3209276-3661776 GCF_951216825.1 Electrona antarctica
CCCAATTCTGGGGTGTACATTTGGCTAAAGTATTTTTGACAAAGAGATTTGATGAGCAGGAAAATGAAGTATATACTCAACTGTAAGGTTTAAGTGGTTAAAGGACCACTTCACCACTTTTCAACCTATCTTCATATAATAAGTCATTATAGTCACTAATAATCATGATAAAATGGCACGATTTTTCTGTGTCTCATAGGAGGGCTGTGGGCAGTTTAGAAACCGTCTTCCAGTGACATCATCATTAGGCAGATTTTTTTTTAAACAAATGTTTAGATTTTCATTATCGTGAGAACGATGGCTTCCATTTTCGCATTGCAACTTTTCAGGACTAGAAAGCCTGCAGTTTTTATTAGCTTGTATTCCCCATCGATGATGTCACTGGAAGACGGTTTCTGAACTGCTCACAGCCCTCCTATGAGACACAGACTGAGTAGAAAAAAAATTGCGCCATTTTTTTCATGATTATTAGTGAGGACCTATTATATGAAGATAGGTTGAAAAGTGGTGAAGTGGTCCTTTAAATCAAATTATGTGTTTTAATATTTGTATTGGTTTATAAATCAAATTATACAACAGGTCGTTTCGAGGAAGCAATCTGATTGGTTGAAACAGCCTTCTAAGCCGTGCTTTAACCGGCCGTATAGGAACGCCTAATCAAAACATAGAAATCAGCTGCTCTGTTCTCCCAGAGCGCTACCGACTGGGTTGCTAGGCTAGCGAGTTTCTAGCCGAGTCAAGACATTTTAACTGTATTGACGAGCCGGGTTGTGGTGGGTTAAATAATGTATATGTAATGTATATGGGGCGACTGTGGCTCAGGAGGTAGAGCAGGTCGTCCAATGATCCATGGGTCGGCGGTTCGAATCCCGACTCCTCCTGTCTACATGTCGAAGTGTCCTTGGGCAAGACACTGAACCCCAAATAGCTCCCGATGTGCTGGTTGGTACCTTGCATGGCTTCTGCCGCAATCGGTGTATGAATGTGTGTGTGAATGGGTGAATGTAATGCACAATCTATGTAAAGCGCCTTGGATAAAGGCGCTATATAAATGCACCGTTTACCATTTATGGGATTTCACTTGTCCTGCGAGGACGTTTGGTAAACAGATGACTTGGCATGACCCATGTTCAAGATGTTGCATCGGTTTGTTGAATTTGTGGCTTGAATGTTCCAGGCCTTGTTGTTCAGAGACAAATGTCCCTCACAACACCACCAGTGGCCAATGGTAACATCGTTAACCCGTTTAGGCCTGACCTCAACATTTTAAAAAAAATATTCGAAATACTCCAGTTTTCTGAAATAAATATTTTCACGATTTTTCCAAAAATAGCAGACCTACAAGCTCGTAGCGCGCCACTCGGTGGCGCGCTATGAGCTTGTAGATCTGATATTTTTCAATAGCTAAATTATAACATAATGTTTAAAACACCAAAAGGGGTTCCCGCCCAAAAGGGGTTAAACGTTTGAGTTATGGACACATTGCCGTGACATTCCCTGAGCTCTTCTTGGACACAGAATTTCCCCCACAACTTGTCCATGCCAAGTAAACACAATTTTTTAATTCCATGACATTTCCATGTTTTCTAGGGTCGGAAGAAGCCACAGACAAGCTGTTGCAGAACACGAGGATGGATCAGTAACATTTTATCTAAGTGTAAAAGTAGAGGAAAAGCCTAAAATATGTTATGATACAAAGTGAAACGCTACACCTTGTAGGTCTGTAACTCTGACGAATGGAAGTGTACGAATGGAACCAAATAGACCTCTCGAGGGTCCATTTGTACACTGTCAGAGTTAAATTAAGATGTGCCATCTGGGCCATCATAACGAAACACAACAATAGTACTATTAGTCAACAGGTACTATAGGTCACACATGAATCCCTGGCCGTGGTAAGACCCTGTCTGGCCCAGGGCTGACCCCAGACCTGTCTGAAGGCAAGAATGGACATCCGGCTAATAAACAATAGGCTCACTATATGAGCAGGTCAGTTGCTGTCAAGAGCTGAATCTATAGCAGTGGTGGACAAACTTTAAGCCCGTGACCCAAGAGAGAAATTAGATGCTTTAGCAGACGTACAGTTTGAGGGTCCAATGGAGTTCAAACATTTGTCCACGCTTTTTAATACTTTTTTTCTTCCATTGGTTCAATATTTTTGTAACCAACACAAAATGGAGTTAGGTGGTTTCCTCCAGACAATGACGATACCGTCGACATGACAAATGGCCTGAAATAACGACAACATTTGAACAAATGAAAGAACATTTCAATCGTAACTCAATAATAACTCACAGCAAGTGCAGTGATGACATGTTTCCACACAGAATGACCTGCAGTACAGCACCGCGACCACTGGGATATTCAGAACAGGCAGTGAACCTCCCACAGCCTGGGAGCTTTGGTGCAACATCCTATAGCACTGGTTCTGAACGTGCCTGGGGTCCGGGGAGCTTTGGTGCAACATCCTATAGCACTGGTTCTGAACAAGCCTGGGGTCCGGGGAGCTTTGGTGCAACATTCTATAGCACTGGTTCTGAACGTGCCTGGGGTCCGGGGAGCTTTGGTGCAACATTCTATAGCACTGGTTCTGAACGTGCCTGGGGTCCGGGGAGCTTTGGTGCAACATTCTATAGCACTGGTTCTGAACGAGCCTGGGGTCCGGGGAGCTTTGGTGCAACATTCTATAGCACTGGTTCTGAACGTGCCTGGGGTCCGGGGAGCTTTGGTGCAACATTCTATAGCACTGGTTCTGAACGAGCCTGGGGTCCGGGGTGCTTTGGTGCAACATCCTATAGCACTGGTTCTAAACGTGCCTGGGGTCCGGGGAGCTTTGGTGCAACATTCTATAGCACTGGTTCTAAACGTGCCTGGGGTCCGTGAAGGCCTTCAGGGGTCCTCCAGGGGGTCTCCAGCTAAATGAGTTAGTAACCAAATACTAGACACTCACAGGTCTGTAACTCTGAGAATGTATAAAGGTAACGAAATGGACCATTTTACAGTGTAGATCAGGGTTCCTGGGATACAAGTGTGATCAAATAGGGGCCCATCCATGATCTAATATGCATGTCAGTCTGGGGGGACACTGCTCTACAACACCACAATCTATAATGCAAAATGTCAGACCAGATCATTAATTTGTGCACCAAACAAATCCATTGGTAAATCCAATGCGCTCTATAGTCCAGACCTCCAGTGTCAGCGAGGGACTTTGTGACGTGAACTGGACCTCTATTGACGTTTATCTCGACTGACTGAGGCCCCTGGGGACCTTGTAGAAGACTTAGTCACACCACAGTGACCACACACACAACACTACAGCCTGGTTCCTCAATTACAACTACACTTATGTTGTTGCTATGCAATTACCTCTTGTGTGGAAGCCATTAGTCTCCATTGAGCACGTTAACCTGTTTGGAGTGTTTGGAGCTGAATGCAGGTGGTGGTGGTTACAATGTTACAATGTTGTTACTTTGGTTCTTTATCTGGATCGCCTCTGGGATCCACGCACGCACACGGCTGAACGCACGGCCGCACGCACGGTCGCACAAACGGCCGCACGCACACAGCTGCACGCACGGCTGCACGCACGGCCGCACACACGCACGCACAGTCGCACACACGGCCGCACGCATGGTCGCACGCACGGCCGTGCGAGCACACACACACACACACACACACACACACACACACACACACACACACACACACACACACACACACACACACACACACACACAAATAATCACAACAAGTAATGAACTACGGTAAAAAAACAGGCCATATACTTAAAGTTCCCATGCGTAAATGCCAGTTAAGTTGTCTTTTTGGTGACACCTCTGTCTCCTAAATTAGTTTGGGATGTGTTTTGGACACCTTGCCAAAACACATTGAGCTCATATCCACAATACAAGTTATACTCCATTGTTGTTCAAATAACTGAAACATGACTCAGACCTGTACTGTTCCTTGGCTTTAGTCAGCATAATTCATCATTAAGATACACTTGGGCTGTAGTTTGGCTTTCAAAATGTAAATACAGCGATGCAGCTGTGTGGACAATCCAAGCACTGAATTTCATAATATGAAATTCAACAGGGACTGACATTGCTGTTGCTGTTTCACAAACATGTTATTTGTTAAGGTCCTTTTAAAAAAAAACACTCCTTCTGCATATTATGAGCCTTTTTTAACTGCAATAATAAATGATCTGTATGTGGCTGCTGGGGGCACTGTTGAGGGAAATTTCAAATTAACACATTACTGCCCAGCCCTCTAGGCGAAATCCACAAAATGAGCAGAGAAGAAGGGTCACTTTACCCAGAAAGGGTAAAGCCTTCCCCATAATGTTCCTGACTGCGAGTAAAGCTTCACTTTTGCCTTCATAAGGCGTAAAAGATTCACCCCCAGGCACCTTCCTGTCCTGACGGCTGCACCCCACTCCTGATACAGCCCTGGGTATAGGCAACCCGGCCTGGCAGAGATTTTCTAGTTTTTGTTTAGTTTAGTTTTCATAGACGAACATCACAGAGCCCCATGTGTTCATGTGTCATATTGTCAGTGTTGTATTGTGATGCTGGTGACCCTGGTGGGCCTCCTCTCCAAGGGGAATGATGCAGCCTACAGGTGACCCTGGTGGGCCTCCTCTCCAAGGGGAATGATGCAGCCTACAGGTGACCCTGGTGGGCCTCCTCTCCAAGGGGAATGATGCAGCCTACAGGTGACCCTGGTGGGCCTCCTCTCCAAGGGGAATGATGCAGCCTACAGGTGACCCTGGTGGGCCTCCTCTCCAAGGGGAATGATGCAGCCTACAGGTGGAGATCGAGCGGCCGCGGAATTGGTGAAACAATCGACAGTGGAGATGATAGTGGAATTCCTCCCACCCTGCTCCCTTCCGGGACGAAGGTTGTGGCTGCCGAAGGCTACGAAAGCCTCCACAGACGAGGTTCTTTCCCCTCAGCTGCTCAATGACTCTGGCTTCCCTTCCACGTCAACGTCAAAACAAATCCCTATGTGTGTAACTGTGTATACATTATGGCAAATAAAGGTATCTGAATCTGAATCTCTGTTAAAATGTATCCATACACCTCTACCAATAACTAAGAAAAAAGTAAATTGAATAGACCCTTTAACCCATTTTGACCTGAGATCAGATTCTAAAAATGTCTTCTACATCCTGACAGTTTTCTGAAAAAGCTATGTTTCTATGTCAGTCGTTCTTCGATTTTTCAAAAATAGCAGACCTACAAGCTCATAGTGCGCCACTCGGTGGCGCGCTATGAGCTTGTAGATCTGCTATTTTTCAATAGCTAAAGCATAACATAATGTTAACACCAAAAGGGGTTCCCACACAAAATGGGTTAAACCCTATAATATATACTTCATTGACCAAGTGCACCAGTCCAGGGGTCCAGTCCAGGGGGTCCAGTCCAGGGGGTCTAGTGTAATTTATTCCCTCTACACCCAATCTCTCACATCACGTTGTGTTGGTTTGCAATGTGAGCATGTAGATGTTTTCTTATTAGTGACATACCCAGAATAGAGAGGTAACGTGATTAAAGACAACAATTAACAAGAGTTTAATGACCCCAAATCTCAAACTATGCACACACACACGCACACAGACACGTGCGCGTCCATGTATTGTACAGTATACATGTGTGCTCCGTATTGCCAGGAATCAGCTTACTCTTCAAAAACGCTGGTCTGCACCATAAGAGCCCCACGCATCTGTTATCATTTTACAACCTGCCTATAACTCAGCGGAGCACGGACCTCTAAAGCGCAATGTGCTCCGGTAAGCACCTCATTACAGAAAATAGCCCCTTTTGTATCCCTCCACTAAGACAATGGGTGGGCTTGGAAGCGCCGTCACTTGAGGGAACGGGCAACGCCAAGTGACAGAGCAGCACCTCAACACTAGAGCCAGAACAACAGCACAGTTTGAGGTCTTTGAATCACAGACGACCGATGACATGTTTTGTTGACCTATATATACACAGTATATATAGATTGTTAATATACACTGTATATAAACACTTAAAGGGAAACTTTGCAAAACCCTTTTTGCTAAAGAATACATGTTACTGATGTTTAGAAGATTTAGAACACTTTCCTGGGTGTCTTTATGTGTGTAATATGTGGTTTTAGATATTTTAGATGTTAGCAGTGAGCCCAGTGTCTCTGATGTCATCGACACTGGGCTCACTTACTTCCTGGACTATACAGTAAGACAGCCCTCTCCCTATCCACAAGGAGGAGCAGTGCACCAAAGCATTATGGGAATTGTAGTCCAGGAAGGAAGTGAGCCAGTGCCGATGACCTCAGAGACACTGGGCTCACTGCTAAAATCTAAAATATCTAAAACCACATATTACACACATAAAGACCCCCAAGAAAGTGTTCTAAATCTTCTAAACGTCATTAACATATTTATTTTTTGCAAAAAGGGTGAAGTGTCCCTTTAAGCCCTATTTAAAACTTTTCAATTTGCATTTGTGAGCTTGTAAATTCACTATTTGCTTTATTAAAATGACCAATGTTGTTTCACGATGCTGTAAACCAATGAAAGCTACAATCCATATCTCCGCATGGAGAGGAGTCATTGCATCACCGAACACAACAACAACAAAGATGGCGGCATAACTTGTGTCATATTCGGTCAGCCGTCAAATAACATAGATTTTAATGATTGGCAGATTGATAACACTCTATTAATCATCCAAGGGGGTCAATCAGGATGTCACCATAGAATAATAAGATTATAAAGAAGAAAGTGCAGAGAAGAGCATAAATATTGCAATAACTATTACTAAAACCATAAACGATTACATAAGATACAATAAAAGACTCACATGCACGGATTACACGCACATACTCGCGTGTTTGCAACGTGCAAGCGCACCCGCCTATGGTGTCCTACCTGACACCAGGGCCAATGGAAGAGTTCCACCTCCAACCACTGCAGATGTACTGGTTACTGCATTGTATTAAACTCACTCCAAGATGTTTTATTCATTCAAATAAGGCCCAGGTTGTAGCTTTTAAGCTGCCGTATAAAAACCAATTCGGAACACAGCAGAAGACACTTTGAAGTGTTCCGTCGATGATACCAGGATGATACCAGATGATACAACAGTCTGCAGGCCAGCCAGCAGTGGGAGGGGAGAGCATAGTGAACCCTGGTCCTCATCGTGTCTGTGGAGCCTCTGTTCTGTGTATTGACAGCATAGGAAAGGCACCCTCCTAGTAAAACCACAAGCTTCCACAACAAAGAGAAACGATCTCGGGCCAAACACAACAAGGCAGCATCGCCCAACACAATGCACTTCAAAGCAACACACTAGTGCCTTGACTTCACTCCCCTCCTATCAAACTGCAGCGTTCTCTCTTTCATCACAACAGCAACACCTAACCGAGACTGAAATAGTCGATTGCAACCATAATATAGAACCATCGTTTTTATTTCATTTCAAGTGAACCTGTAACCTTGTGACAATAACCCTCGGATCAGGAGCATTATACCAAATTATTCACACCTGTGGGTGCCGACGTCACTCTATAAGTGTGTCCCACACGCACACACTCGTCCTCTTGTCTCCCTCCTGGTCGGTAAGAGCTTATACCAGCTTGTGATTTTGACTATCAATTCCTCGCGGTACTGGATGCCTGCTCTGGGCTGCCTTCTATGTGGCACCCGCTTGGTGTACCGTGAGGCTGTCTCATCATATATGTTGTTTATTGCAGGCTGACGATTGTGTTCGTCGTGTGTGATACACATAACTCACGTTCCCGTTGGTGACAGCAGTGCGCTCGTTGCACGTGAGATATACTCACATTCCTATTTGGTTCCATTCCTATTCCTAAGTGTGTATTGTGTATGTTTTCTCCCTTTAACCCATTTTGGGCGGGAACCCCTTTTGGTGTTAGCATTATGTTGTGCTTTAGCTATTGAAAAATAGCAGATCTACAAGCTCATAGCGCGCCACCGAGTGGCGCGCTACGAGCTTGTAGGTCTGCTATTTTTGAAAAATCGAAGAACCACTGACATAGAAACATAGCTTTTTCAGAATACTGTCAGGATGTAGAAGACATTTTTTGAATCTGATATCAGGTCAAAATAGTATAGCATAGCCTACACTGGCAGCACTCCACACAGCACTGGAGCGGCTTCTGTTAGCCTGGCTGTTGTTTACACTGTCGGCTACGGCTGTCTTCTTTGGTGGTATACATGTTGGCCTCCCGCATCTTGGACAGTGCGCTGTCGCCACCTATGCCTCTGGAGTGTTGTTGCAGTCAGGCTTTGCCTTGTTTAGAGGGTTTTGATTTATGATCTTCCTTACATTTACTATTATTTATTGTTAATATTAACAATATAATATAACATTTTATAAGGCAGCAATTCTGTCCGCCCTTGGTTGGGCTTGCATGTTACTTTGCTGCATGAGTGTTTCTCCAAACTATTCAGTGAGAGACGCATTGGCTTTCCCTGCTGTATAGTATGGAGGTTCAGGGAAATGGCCCAGAGGATGGTGTGCCACCTGGCCAGGGTCCGACTCCTCCTAGTTCGGACGCTCCGGCTGTAGGGAGGAAGGCGAGTAGGAAGCGTAAGTGGACTGAACAGGACCGCGTCCGTGACACCAGTACCCTGGAGTTTGGGTACTGTCTGCAATTCAAGGACTGCCCCCCTCGTTTCCGAAGGGTTTTGGAGACAATAGTAAGGGACCAATCTCGTTCGGCCGCTCTGGCCAAAGAGGTTTCTGCCCTGTTGGGGAAAGGTGCAATTAGGCATCTATCTCCAGCGGAAGTGAAACAGGGGTTCTATTCCAGCTACTTCCTTGCCCCCAAGCGGAGCGGAGGCTTCCGCCCAATTCTGGATTTGAGGCAACTGAACAAGTTCCTCAAGGTGCTTCCCTTTTGAATGTTCAGGCTGAAAACTGTGTTTCAAGCCATAAGGGCAGGCGATTGGTTCACGGCAGTGGACCTTCGCAATGCTTATTTTCACTTTCCAATCAGGCCGGCTCACAGGCGATTTCTCAGGTTTGCCTTTCAGGGGAGGGCTTTTGAATACAACGTCCTCCCATTCGGTCTGTCCCTGTCACCCCGAACATTTACAAAGTGCATGGGTGCTGCGTTGATCCCTCTGCGGCGGAGGGGCATTCGGGTGTTCAATTATCTTGGTGATTGGCTGGTGTGTGCACCATCTGAGAGCCTGGCATGGAGCCACACAGAGGTTGTGTTGACACATCTGGTTTAGCTCGGTCTGCATCTGAATGCAGAAAAGAGCAGCTTAGTCCCAGCTCAGTCAGTTGAGTATTTGGGACTTCTTCTGGATTCCATCACCATGAAAGCATGCCTGACGCAGAAAAGGAAGGTGGCGATCAGGGAGTGCATCACAGACTGCATGTCACGCAGGTCGGTGTCTGTAATGCAGTGTCAGAGGCTGTTGGGCCTCTTTGCAGCAGCTGCCCAGGCTGTGCCAATGGGCTTGTTGCACACACGCCCGCTCCAATATTGGTTTGGGCGCCACAAGTTCCGTTTGCCAGGGACGGGTCAAGGATCCTTACCCTTTCCCACGGTGCTCTCAAGGTCCTCAAGTGGCGGAGGCGATCACAGGCCGTCCACGAGGGCGTTCCCCTGGGCCAGGGTGGTTCCCCTGGGCCAGGGTGGTTCCAGGGTGACCATAACGACTGACGCCTCTGGCACAGGCTGGGGCGCAGTCTTGGAGGGCAGGTCTGTTCAGGGTCGTTGGCCTCCTGCGCAGCAGGGGTGGCATGTAAACCTCGAGATAGAGGCTCCCAGTTGTGTCGGGGAAGCAAGTCATGATAAAGACAGACAACACAGCCGTGGTGTCTTACATCAACCGCCAAGGTGGGCTGAGGTCCCCATCACTGCATGCAAGAGAGTGTGCCAGTTGCTCTTGTGGGCACAGTCCAATGGTGTCACCCTGAAGGCTTTCTAAAACCTTCCGGGACCCCAGAATGTAGCAGCAGATCTGCTGTCAAGGGAGGGACCCCCCCCCACCCCGTGAGTGGCGCTTGCACCCCCAGGTAGTGAACCAGGTATGGTTTCACTTTGGTCGGGCAGAGGTAGACCTGTTTGCCACGGAAGGGAAGACTCACTGTCCTCTGTGGTCGTCAATGCATGGACCACCAGGACCACTGGGGGTGGATGCACTGAGCCTTTCATGGCCTCAACAGAGGCTGTATGCTTTTCCCCCACTTCCTCTCCTGCCGGCTTTCCTCAGGATGGTGAGGTTGCTGTGCGCCCGCAGGTACTATTGGTGGCACCGAATTGGCCACAGAGACCATGGATGGGAGAGATCTACGAGATGCTGGAGGGCCAGCCATGGTGTCTTCCAGTCAGACGGGACTTGGTGTCCCAGGCACATGGCAGGATATGCATGGCACCCGAAGCCTCAGATGAATAAAATGCTAGAACCTTTGGTTGGTTGTGTTCTGCTATATTACTGTGATGTTTCACTCCTCATGTATGGCCTTTTTGACCTGTATAGGTTTTGGCCACTTCAATCTCCTTGTGACAAATTTGGTATACTGTTCATGTTGTCACAGGGTTACAGGTTCACTTGAAATGAAATAAAACGTAGGTTTACGTACTGTATGTAAACCCGGTTTTATGAATGAAAAGTTAACCTGTAACCCTACTTTGTCACTCGGCAGCGAAGGCTGGCCCTGTCATGCATTTCCAGTCGTCAGCCAAGAGGAAGAGGAAGAGTGTGTGCGTGTGGGACACACTTACAGAGTGACGTCGGCACCCACAGGTGTGATTAATTTGATACAATGCTCCTGATCCGAGGGTTATTGTCACATGGTTACAGCCAGGTTCACTTTTCATTCATAAAAGCGGGTTCACGTACTGTAAACACACGTTATATCAGCCTGGAAAATGCATCGGACACTATAGGGCATGTATACAGTATTTCACTGAGGGGGGTACGTTTTCCTTTCTGCTCCAAGTAACAATAACTCCTTTCACGGGGACATAATGCATCCAGAGATTCTGCAAAGAGGATTAAAATAGCGTTACTTAACAATACCGCTTATTTAGGAGAACGTGGTTTGATTTTCAGCCCCACAGAGAGGCACACAATACACTAAATAAACTCTCTGCAAGTAACACAGCAGGGTGTGTTAATGACTGATAATGGCCAGCCTGTTAGTCACTGTGAAATACAATCTGTTCATTGGAGGTCGGGCGACCTTCATTGATATCACAGATTAGCCGGACATCTATTAATTAACACAATTAGAATAGAACTTAACAGAACACAACGGAATACAATACGCTGCAGTACAGCAGCAACGACAGACCATTTCACAACCATGGAGTCATATGGCCGATATTTGTGTCAGGCTCAAAATCAGGCCACTATGCCATAAAATTGGGGCTGGTCCGCGCCTTTGTCTCCATGCCTGCAAAAAGAGGGAGTCACCTCAAGTGTCTCGCTGAGAGGCTGGAGGAGGAGGCATGCCAACACACACCCCATCTGGAGGAGGAGGCATGCCAACACACACCCCATCTGCATTCTCGCTCTCTCTCACAGACACACACACTGCACACACATGCATGCACGCACGTGTGCACGCTTTCTAGTGAACACACACACACACACACACACACACACACACACACACACACACACACACACACACACACACACACACACACACAGCCATAAACAGTAAACATGATGACAAGCTTCATTTGTATTGCATATAGTACTGTAGAGGGGGGGGGGGGGCTGCAGCAGGCCGTGTGCAGCACACTGACTGCACACGTGTGGAATATGGCAAAATACTGCCGCCTTTAATAGATGCTAGTAACAACACGTGCACACGCACACACACACACACACACACACGCACGCACACACACACGCACGCACGCGCACACGCGCACGCACACACGCACGCACACACGCACACACACGCACGCACACACACACACACACAAGCACTGGTATGCAGCAGCGAGGCTGCAAACTTTGACCTTGCAATGCCGTGTATGTGTAGATAGATAGATAGATAGATAGATAGATAGATAGATAGATAGATAGGGGTGTGTGTGTGTGTGTGTGTGTGTGTGTGTGTGTGCGTGTGTGTGTAATGGCAGCCATAGCCTTGCTGCTGCTAAGGGAACAGCGTGCACGCTTTGCTGTGTCTTCTTACCTGATGGTTCATATCAGCCTTTACTTCACACGCACTTTGCAGAGGAGAGACTCCCAGAGAGAGGAGGGGGGGGGGGGGGGAGAGAGAGGGGCTGCTGGCGCCCAGATCGCCCCCCAAAATCCTCCAAAAAGCAAAAGGCAAGGAGTCAGTGATCTCTGGACAGTCACCAATGCTTTGGTTTTACAATCCCCACTGGCTGCAGGCAGGAAAACTTTGTTTCTCCTCCTCAGAAAACTGTCAACAACAAAAAAAAAAGAGCAGAAGGATTGAATTAAATCCAAAAGCTAACGGTCTGGATCCCGCAAAGCAAATCACAGCAGCATGAAGCAACAAACACCTCTCTATCTCTATGGGGCTCAGATGTCCACACAAACGCCCTGGATAGCTGCAGAAATACGCGGAATAACGCCGTTATTACAACCGCCACGCGAGCGCCCGGCATTAACGTGACATTGTTTCCGTTAGCTGCATTAACGTGACATTGTTTCCATTAGCTGCATTAACGTTACATTGTTTCCATTGTGTTGCAGCAGCAGCATGTCAACATGAAGCACTTTAACGCAGCAGCAGCGGAGCAGCAACGCGGCCAGGAGGGTGTTGTGCCGAGGTTCGTGTCCCCGTCACAATCCGTCTCGCCCCCGTGTTTATTCCCCTCAGTTCGCCGTTTCACGTGAGGCAATAAAATGACACGTTGACAGTGTGGGAGAGATTTCGCTCCTAAATGTTGGTTTGGCAAGATGTAGAAACGACGTCCGAATAAACGGCGCAAAGTTTGACCACCCACCCCCAAAACAACGCGAACGCGGCAGTGTAAATAATAACGAGGCTTCACTCCGCTGTGTCAAAATGTTTCCCTTTGGGAACGCTGTGGGGAAACAGATTCTGACGGGGGCACCACATTCGGCGCAACACCGGCGGCCTCAAACACTTCTAAAAAGCGCTTCCAAAACCACAACAAACAGTTCCAGAGGCGCGGGTATTACACATGTCTCCACGAAAAGCATCACATCCGCCAAAAACAGTCCGAAATGTACTGGAAAACGCCCAAAATAACTTACATTAATCCATGCAGAGAAGCTACGTAGGCAGACAGTGTGGATTGAGCTTGATGTGTATCACTAGTACACACTCCTCTATGGCCCCGCCCCTCCAACGCATAATCTATATATCATCTCCACGGCCGGCCAATCACACGGGAGGAGTCTCTCCTCCCATTGGCCGAGAGAGATGTCGGTCTCGAGCCCCCGTCTCAATCGATCCCTATACCACCATATATAGGGGTGTGTCGTGACGTCACCGAGATAGGTGGCCAACCTATTTTCCAACAATAATAATAAACGTGTCATAACAAATACACTATCTAGTAGTAGGTCTGTTTACATGTCCCTACACTAACAAAGACTAAACACTTGTTTCTGTGTGTTTATTATCTATAGTAGCTTATTTTGAGAATACCTGACAATTTGACAAACCCTAAATTCTCTAAAAAATTATCCTTTTGTAATTATTAAATGTAGCCTATTACAGACACGTTTGCCAAGGGATGTCTTGGCAAATTATTCCACATTCACAAATCAAAAATGAAATAAGACAAATTAGTGAATAAGTTCATATTAGATTAGCATTATCTAGAACGATATTTAAGTATGAATTTATTATTCCGTGAAGTATGCAAAGTTGTAGTCTAACACGATGTTGAAATTATGAACGATAAGTCTCTTTAAGCACATTCTCATCTTAAAATATTAATGAGAACCATATTCATAATTAATGACAGTCCCACTGCCTTTTCAACCCCCCTCTCAATAATCTCTCTCCCTCTTTCTCTCCCTCTCTCTCTCTCTCTCGCACGCACGCACGCACGCACGCACGCACGCACGCACGCACGCACGCACGCACGCACGCACGCACGCACGCACGCACGCACGCACTGTATAGCTGGCCTTCCTCTGGCCTCCCACCCTAACACTGTAAACTGATATGTCACGTGTGCAGCGCCAAGGATCAGTACATGGGTTACTGAAACTGGTTTTGTGTGTTATCGAATTAGAGCACTTGAGACATGTATTGGGGTGTGTATTGGGGTGTGTGTGTGTGTGTGTGTGTGTGTGTGTGTGTGTGTGTGTGTGTGTGTGTGTGTGTGTGTGAGTGTGTGTGTGTGTTCGCATACGTACGTGCACGTTCGTGCATGTTTGTGTCCATGTACAGTATGTACATGTACATGTACAGTACATGTCCATGTACAGTATGTTACAGTACGGTATGTACATGGACAGTGTGGCTGTTATTGTGCATGGATCCGCACGCACGCACGCATGCGTGCGCGTGTGCGTGCGCGCGTGCGTGCGTGCGTGCGTGCAAGCGCGTGTGCGCGCGTGCGTGCGTGCGTGCGTGCGTGTGCAGCTAATCTCACTATACGGGGCCGATCGGTGTCACACTTGTTGTGCATGCTGACAGGCCGGACTCCAAGGATCTCAATTCTCAAATCTTTTTCAAAACTGTCAATCACATGTGCTGTATACTGTATGTGATTAATTTGTATTATCTTTTTCATAATCACAGAGCAGTCCTTCATCCAGGCCATGGTGAAAGAGCAGACGTGCAAGTTCAAGCCAACATCACATTAACACCAAGATCTACAATATAAACATGACAACACTGTCTTCACACATCCAGCTGAGTCCGAGCTGTCTTAACCACCCTGTAAGCCCTATATATACTTAGCTGACCGGAGTCCCCCAGGGTTCTATACTTGCTCCACTACCTTTTGCCCCTCTAGTCTAGAGTCTTGAGTCTCTTGACCAAATCTTTTGGCCAAAAAATAACCGAAACTACAAGCTCACACATTGCAATGCGGTGTGAGTTTGTAGATATATAATGGCTAGCAATATTCATTTAAAACCAAGACGTACTACTTTACACAATGGTAAAGAATGAGAACGTTTGGGCAGTCATTTGAAATACATGCATGGGTTTCCATGGCCTGATATGGCAGCCAGTTTGCGGGTCCATGAGAGAGAAAAAAAATTAAAATAAATATATAAAAAAAAAAAAAAAAAAAAAAGTTATAATAGACTGCTGCAACCATGTTGCTGGAATGGGAAGGGTTATAGGTGTGTATGTACATTAGAAGGTTATACATGTGTGTGTGTGGCACACACCTGCATGCTGCCTGATGGACTTCACAGGGACTTAGATCTTAGACAGGGAGCAAAGATCTGAGTTAAAATGTTCACTCTGCAATAATATATATTCAAAGATTTGAGGCCCATTTTCACGATTTTTCAAAAATAGCAGACCTACAAGCTCATAGCGCGGCACTCGGTGCCGCGCTATGAGCTTGTAGATCTGCTATTTTTCAATAGCTAAAGTATAACAATGCTTTAAAACACCAAAAGGGGTTCCCGCCCCAAAATGGGTTGAAGAAGCTTCTCAGATCCTCAGTTATAGCACTGTGACACAAAAAAAGAAAGAAACCCTCTTTGTATATAACGTTCTTACCTCTGTCATCTGTGGTTTATCAAGATTAGATAGATATTGTTACAGTGTATGAGATGGATATTTATCATGATAGTAAAATCTGGAACGTATGCACACATACGCACGTGCTCATGCACAGACTCCCTCTCTCTCTCTCTCTCTCTCCGACGAACGCATGCAACACGCACGCACACTCCTGTGTACATAACACAACTACAAAGGTACAGATCCCCATCCCATGCCAGACGTTTCTTTTTAAAGCAACATTGATTCAGTTCTTGAACTTGTATTTCTTGCTGGAATGGGCAGTGTCTCAAGCACATACTATCCTATATTCAATATTTTGTGCACCTACTAAATCATTTCGTTCCCAAATTCAGCACACTCCTCATTGCTGCTAAAGGGTTTTACCCTTATACGTGTCTTATACGTGTCTTATACGTGTTGCAAAGCAATGCATCAATAGCTTGTAGATCTGTCCATTTATGGGAAGCAACACTGATGGAGTATAATTTAAGTTTAAGGGTGCAGCAAACACAATCAATAGGAATATCTGTGAAATTGCCAACATTTGGAAGATCCATCTTGATACAAACCCAATGATGTCACCTCTTCACTGCACCTTCATGTGTAGCTGATAGGATACAAACCCAGTGATGTCACCTCATCACCCAGTGATGTCACCTCATCACTGCACCTTCATGTGTAGCTGATAGGATACAAACCCAGTGATGTCACCTCATCACTGCACCTTCATGTGTAGCTGATAGGATACAAACCCAGTGATGTCACCTCATCACTTCCACCTTCATGTGTAGCTGATAGGATACAAACCCAGTGATGTCACCTCATCACTTCCACCTTCATGTGTAGCTGATAGGATACAAACCCAGTGATGTCACCTCATCACTTCCACCTTCATGTGTAGCTGATAGGATACAAACCCAGTGATGTCACCTCATCACTTCCACCTTCATGTGTAGCTGATAGGATACAAACCCAGTGATGTCACCTCATCACTTCCACCTTCATGTGTAGCTGATAGGATACAAACCCAGTGATGTCACCTCATCACCCAGTGATGTCACCTCATCACCTTCATGTGTAGCTGATAGGAGCACTTTGGTATGCATGGTGACATCATCATAGGCCACTCCTTCTTTCTACTGTACTCCGGAGGGAGAGTGTGCATGAGGTAATGCATTCACACAAATATTAGATAACGAAAAATATGCGGGAGTGTCTTCCTATATAGGCTTGCTGGCTGCGTACACAACATGTTTTGCATTGATTGGTCCAGCGGTTTGTGAGATTAGCCGCACAAACACATAGACACATACACACAGATACATAAACACACAAACAAGGGTGAAAACATAATCTCCAATGTTTAACTATATTGCCCACATTAGCCTCCATGTTGTGTATATAGTTTTTTAATATAAATGTTTATTTTTCATGTCTATTTTTGAGAATCTACTTAGTAAATACATGTAGTTCTCTTAATGGTGTCATTATAAAGTTCAACCCACCAACGTTCAATTAGACACAATTATTCTCCATTATGTTCAAAAATAATAAATAATAAATCACACAGTAAAATCCTCTCAGTGTTAATTTATCCATTTGAAAAGATGAGAGAGTTCAAATAACAAAATAGATGTGGTTACATCTGTACCCTCCCAGAGTCAAATGAACACTATGGTTACATCTGTACCCTCCCAGAGTCAAATGAACACTATGGTTACATCTGTACCCTCCCAGAGTCAAATGAACACTATGGTTACATCTGTACCCTCCCAGAGTCAAATGAACACTATGGTTACATCTGTACCCTCCCAGAGTCAAATGAACACTATGGTTACATCTGTACCCTCCCAGAGTCAAATGAACACTATTTGATTTGACTGTGTTCATGTCCTTGTAGAGTGCAGACTGATATTTTCGGAAAACGGCAGAAAACTGCTGAAAAACACATCAGTCCACAAGGACGTTTACCCACCCAGCGCTTCAATGCTTGTTGTGTACATCAGGGGTTCTCAACCTTTTTGGCCGGGGACCCCCGGAAATGCTTTGGCAATGTCTCGCGACCCCCGCCCCGCCCCCTCCCGACCCCCAATATAAATTGACTGCTACAATAACCTTAAACCATTTTGGGCGGGAACCCCTTTTGTTGTTTTAAGCATTGTTATAATTTAGCTATTGAAAAATAGCAGATCTACAAGCTCATAGCGCGCCACCGAGTGGCGCGCTACGAGCTTGTAGGTCTGCTATTTTTGAAAAATCGTGAAAATAAAATTTAATTTTTTTTTTTTTTTTTTTTTTTTTTTTTTGAAAATAATTTGGGGACCCCCTAAAATAATTTGGCGACCCCCCGAGGGGTCGCTACCCACGGGTTGAGAACCCCTGGATGTACATGGATGTAGTGTTGCATCATCAGACGTTAAAGCTGAAATCCATAAATGTAATATCCTCAAACAGTTAACCCATTCAGGCCTGACGTCGAAATTAAAACAAAAAAGTGTTCTAAATCATGACAATTTTTTGAAAGATTTGAGGCACATTTTAACGATTTTTCAAAAAGCTAAATTATAACATAATGTTTAAAACACCAAAAGGGGTTACCGCTCAAAATGGGTTAAGAGGCTATGGGCTCCATTTTCGTCACCGCTAAACCCCTTATCGCTAAACTTCTTTGCCTTTTTTTACTATTTTGAAAAACATTTTTGAATAGTTCAACTAGCCAATCTACATTGACACGTTGTGAGCTTGTAGACTGGCCATTTTAACTATTGAAAAATGTTTTGCAAAATAGTAAAAAAATAAAAGGCAAAGAAGTTTAGGGATAAGGGGTTTAGCGGTGACGGAAATGGAGCCCATAATATATCCCAAATGGGCTCTATGCACACACGCCATTTTGAAAAGAACTTGGGCGAAGTTGGGCCCCTTCCCTATACTTCTTCACAGGTGTTACCGCTGCTACTAATGAAGGCTCTGTTCCATTCTGGTCAAACAGAGTCAGGGTGCTGCTACTGTGCATGTTGTCTCACTGGAAACACCCTGCTACACCAGTGGGTCTCAGAATCAGAATCAGAATCAATCTTTATTGTCACATCACATTACAAGTAAGGTGGGTGAAAAACTTGGTTGTGCAGGCTCATATTGCAGTTTAAGGTAGAGAGAGAAGAACATAAAGTGCATGACATAACAAAGTGAGTGCAAGTTAAATAAAAGTTCGTCATGGGTGCATGTATGTACGACTAGGCTATAACAAAAAGAGTCCCTATTTGCATGCATAGCATGAATCAGTTCAGTTCAGTGCGTCAAAACTTAGCTCTTGTTCAGCAGTCTGATTGCTGACAAGTAAAAGCTGTTCAAGAGTCTGGTAGTACAGCTCCCGATGCTCCTGAATCGCTTGCCTGGCCGTGGGTGCGGCAGCGGCTTGAACAGGCTGTGGCTGGGGTGGTGAATGTCCCTGATGATACTTTTCGCTTTAGCCACGCAGCGTCTCTCATGTATTCCCTGGAGGGGGGGAAGCTCCACCCCCACGATGCGCTGTGCTGTTCGCACCACTCTCTGCAGTGATCTGCGTTCCGGGTCTCAAAGTGTTCTTGAGTAGGTGTGTAACTCTGAGACATCACTGTACTGTACACTCTCAGAGTGTGGTTTGAGAACCACTGCACACTAAATGGAACAGAGCCTTAATTTGTATCATATCATCAGTAACACCTGTGAAGGTGTACAGGGATACAGGGACGTGGCCTGGATGTAGGAGTTATTCTGTGTGCGTAACACCCGGGATTCGAACTCGGGTCTCCCGCGTGAAAGTCCAACATCTTAACCACTAGACCAAAGGGATATCCCTGTGGACCGGGGGAGATGTTAGACTTTTGAGGCCATCAGGCAGAGGCTCTGAGCAACTCTGCTACATGTGCATAACTAGCCCATTTGCCAAATGATCTATTGGGCTTATGAGCTTCAGACACTACTACAACGAGCACTGAGCACTGAGCAGGGTCTCAATGATCTATTGGGCTTATGAGCTTCAGACACTACTACAACGAGCACTGAGCACTGAGCAGGGTCTCAATGATCTATTGGGCTTATGAGCTTCAGACACTACTACAACGAGCACTGAGCACTGAGCAGGGTCTCAATGATCTATTGGGCTTATGAGCTTCAGACACTACTACAACGAGCACTGAGCACTGAGCAGGGTCTCAATGATCTATTGGGCTTATGAGCTTCAGACACTACTACAACGAGCACTGAGCACGTGAGCAGGGTCTCAATGTCTCAATGGAACAGAAAGGAGACCACCTCCAACCACTGCAGATGTAGTAGTGATTATATTGTATTAACATACCGGTACTCTACTACAGTACATTCATTCAAATAAGCTCCGGATTGCAGCTTTAATGTATTTTTGTCGAGTTGTCACATTACCAGATGCCAAACATTCCATGTTCATAGTGTACACTACTTACAGTATACGTGTGTGTGTGTGTGTGTGTGTGTGTGTGTGTGTGTGTGTGTGTGTGTGTGTGTGTGCGTGCATGCGTGCGTGCGTGCGTGTGTGTTGTGTGTGTGTGTGTGTGTGTGTTGTGTGTTTCCTAGCTGCCTGCCTGTGTGTGCACGTGTTGGAATCTAGGCCATCAGTATGTCTTTGTGTCTGTGAGGGGATCAGGCAGTAATGTAATGGGCCTGTGTGTGTGTGTGTGTGTGTGTGTGTGTGTGTGTGTGTGTGTGTGTGTGTGTGTGTGTGTGTGTGTGTGTGCGTGCATGGATTTCATGTTACATGTTTTTACATATGCGTGTGGCCATGTGTACAGTGCATGCATGTATGTGCATGTATTGTGTGCATGCATTAAGAAGATTAACGTATACGCATGTGTGAAAGAGTGTGTGCGTGTGTGGTTGCGTGCGTGCGCACGTGTGTGGTTTAGGGGTGTGTCCACTGTGTAAATAGACAGAGATGCAATGCCCCTCTCTCATACTGTGAGACTGGGAACAGCTGGAAAAGCAAACAGTGCGGCCAAACCATGGCCCAGTGGACTAGATGAATGTAGTCCACAAAGATGACTGGATGAATGTAGTCCACAAACATGACTGGAAGAATGTAGTCCACACACATGACTGGATGAATGTAGTCCACAAACACGACAGGATGAATGTAGTCCACACCCATGACTGGATGAATGTAGTCATACATGACTGGATGAATGTAGTCCACAAACACGACAGGATGAACGTAGTCCACACCCATGGCTGGATGAATGTAGTCCACACACATGACTGGATGAATGTAGTCCACACACATGACTGGATGAATGTAGTCCACACACATGACTGGATGAATGTAGTCCTACATGACTGGATGAATGTAGTCCTACATGACTGGATGAATGTAGTCCTACATGACTGGATGAATGTAGTCCACAAACATGACTGGATGAATGTAGTCCTACATGACTGGATGAATGCAGTTCACAAACATGACTGGATGAATGTAGTCCACAAACATGACTGGATGAATGTAGTCCACACACATGACTGGATTAATGTAGTCCTACATGACTGGATGAATGTAGTCCACAAACATGACTGGATGAATGTAGTCCACACACATGACTAGATGAATGTAGTCCTACATGACTGGATGAATGTAGTCCACACACATGACTGGATGAATGTAGTCCACAAACACGACAGGATGAATGTAGTCCACACCCATGACTGGATGAATGTAGTCATACATGACTGGATGAATGTAGTCCACAAACACGACAGGATGAATGTAGTCCACACCCATGGCTGGATGAATGTAGTCCACACACATGACTGGATGAATGTAGTCCACACCCATGACTAGATGAATGTAGTCCACACACATGACTGGATGAATGTAGTCCTACATGACTGGATGAATGTAGTTCTACATGACTGGATGAATGTAGTCCACACACATGACTGGATGAATGTAGTCCTACATGACTGGATGAATGTAGTCCTACATGACTGGATGAATGTAGTCCTACATGACTGGATGAATGTAGTCCTACATGACTGGATGAATGTAGTCCACACACATGACTGGATGAATGTAGTCCTACATGACTGGATGAATGTAGTCCTACATGACTGGATGAATGTAGTCCTACATGACTGGATGAATGTAGTCCACACATGACTGGATGAATGTAGTCCACACACATGACTGGATGAATGTAGTCCACACACATGACTGGATGAATATAGTCCACAATCATGACTGGATGAATGTAGTCCTACATGACTGGATGAATGTAGTCCTACATGACTGGATGAATGTAGTCCTACATGACTGGATGAATGTAGTCCTACATGACTGGATTAATGTAGTCCACACACATGACTGGATGAATGTAGTCCACATACATGGCTGGATGAATATAGTCCTACATGACTGGATGAATGTAGTCCACACACATGACTGGATGAATGTAGTCCTACATGACTGGATGAATGTAGTCCACAAACATGACTGGATGAATGTAGTCCTACATGACTGGATGAATGTAGTCCTACATGACTGGATGAATGTAGTCCACAAACATGACTGGATGAATGTAGTCCACAAACATGACTGGATGAATGTAGTCCACAAACATGACTGGATGAATGTAGTCTTACATGACTGGATGAATGTAGTCCTACATGACTGGATTAATGTAGTCCACACACATGACTGGATGAATATAGTCCTACATGACTGGATGAATGTAGTCCACACACATGACTGGATGAATATAGTCCTACATGACTGGATGAATGTAGTCCACACACATGACTGGATGAATGTAGTCCACACACATGACTGGATTAATATAGTCCTACATGACTGGATGCATGTAGTCCTACATGACTGGATGAATGTAGTCCACACACATGACTGGATGAATGTAGTCCACAAACACAACTGTATGAATATAGTCCACACACATGACTGGATGAATGTGTTAGGACTCATCTAGTTATGATAAGTGGATGAATGTAGTCCACACACATGACTGGATGAATGTAGTCCACACACATGACTGGATGAATGTAGTCCACACACATGACTGGATGAATATAGTCCTACATGACTGGATGCATGTAGTCCTACATGACTGGATGAATGTAGTCCACACACATGACTGGATGAATGTAGTCCACAAACACGACTGTATGAATATAGTCCACACACATGACTGGATGAATGTGTTAGGAGGACTCATCTAGTTATGATAAGTGGATGAATGTAGTCCACACACATGACTGGATGAATGTAGTCCACACACATGACTGGATGAATGTAGTCCACACACATGACTGGATGAATATAGTCCTACATGACTGGATGCATGTAGTCCTACATGACTGGATGAATGTAGTCCACACACATGACTGGATGAATGTATGCAACAAACACGACTGTATGAATATAGTCCACACACATGACTGGATGAATGTGTTAGGACTCATCTAGTTATGATAAGTGGATGAATGTAGTCCACACACATGACTGGATGAATATAGTCCACAGTCCACAGCGACTGTGGCTCAGGAGGTAGAGCAGGTCGTCCAATGATCCATGGGTCGGCTGTTCGAATCCCGGCTCCTCCTGTCTACATGTCGAAGTGTCCTTGGGCAAGACACTGAACCCCAAATTGCTCCCGATGTGCTGGTTGGTACCTTGCATGGCTTCCGCCACAATCGGTGTATGAATGTGTGTGTGAATGGGTGAATGTAATGCACAATCTATGTAAAGCGCCTTGGATAAAGGCGCTATATAAATGCACCATTTACCATTTACCATTTACACACATGACTGGATGAATATAGTCCACACACATGACTGGATGAATGTTGTCCACACACATGACTGGATGAATGTAGTCCACACACATGACTGGATGAATGTAGTCCACACACACATGACTGGATGAATGTAGTCCACACACATAACTGGATGAATGTAGTCCACACACATGACTGGATGAATGTAGTCCTACATGACTGGATGAATGTAGTCCTACATGACTGGATGAATGTAGTCCACACACATGACTGGATGAATGTAGTCCACACACATGACTAGATGGATGTAGTCCTACATGACTGGATGAATGTAGTCCTACATGACTGGATGAATGTAGTCCTACATGACTGGATGAATGTAGTCCTACAGGACTGGATGAATGTAGTCCTACATGACTGGATGAATGTAGTCCTACATGACTGGATGAATGTAGTCCTACATGACTGGATGAATGTAGTCCTACATGACTGGATGAATGTAGTCCACACACATGACTGGATGAATATAGTCCTACATGACTGGATGAATGTAGTCCTACATGACTGGATGAATGTAGTCCACACACATGACTGGATGAATATAGTCCTACATGACTGGATGAATGTAGTCCACACACATGACTGGATGAATATAGTCCTACATGACTGGATGAATGTAGTCCTACATGACTGGATGAATGTAGTCCTACATGACTGGATGAATGTAGTCCTACATGACTGGATGAATATAGTCCTACATGACTGGATGAATATAGTCCTACATGACTGGATGAATGTAGTCCACACACATGACTGGATGAATGTAGTCCTACATGACTGGATGAATATAGTCCTACATGACTGGATGAATGTAGTCCACACACATGACTGGATATGAATGTAGTCCACAAACATGACTGGATGAATGTAGTCCACACACATGACTGGATATGAATGTAGTCCACAAACATGACTGGATGAATGTAGTCCTACATGACTGGATGAATGTAGTCCACACACATGACTGGATGAATATAGTCCTACATGACTGGGTGAATGTAGTCCTACATGACTGGATGAATATAGTCCTACATGACTGGGTGAATGTAGTCCTACATGACTGGATGCATGTAGTCCTACATGACTGGATGAATGTAGTCCACACACATGACTGGATGAATATAGTCCTACATGACTGGGTGAATGTAGTCCTACATGACTGGATGAATATAGTCCTACATGACTGGGTGAATGTAGTCCTACATGACTGGATGAATGTAGTCCTACATGACTGGATGAATGTAGTCCTACATGACTGGATGAATGTAGTCCACACACATGACTGGATGAATATAGTCCTACATGACTGGATGAATGTAGTCCTACATGACTGGGTGAATGTAGTCCTACATGACTGGATGAATGTAGTCCACACACATGACTGGATGAATATAGTCCTACATGACTGGATGAATGTAGTCCACACACATGACTGGATGAATGTAGTCCACACACATGACTGGATGAATGTAGTCCACACACACATGACTGGATGAATGTAGTCCACACACATAACTGGATGAATGTAGTCCACACACATGACTGGATGAATGTAGTCCTACATGACTGGATGAATGTAGTCCTACATGACTGGATGAATGTAGTCCACACACATGACTGGATGAATGTAGTCCACACACATGACTAGATGGATGTAGTCCTACATGACTGGATGAATGTAGTCCTACATGACTGGATGAATGTAGTCCTACATGACTGGATGAATGTAGTCCTACATGACTGGATGAATGTAGTCCTACATGACTGGATGAATGTAGTCCTACATGACTGGATGAATGTAGTCCACACACATGACTGGATGAATATAGTCCTACATGACTGGATGAATGTAGTCCTACATGACTGGATGAATGTAGTCCACACACATGACTGGATGAATATAGTCCTACATGACTGGATGAATGTAGTCCTACATGACTGGGTGAATGTAGTCCTACATGACTGGGTGAATGTAGTCCACACACATGACTGGATGAATATAGTCCTACATGACTGGATGAATGTAGTCCACACACATGACTGGATGAATATAGTCCTACATGACTGGATGAATGTAGTCCTACATGACTGGATGAATGTAGTCCTACATGACTGGATGAATGTAGTCCTACATGACTGGATGAATATAGTCCTACATGACTGGATGAATGTAGTCCACACACATGACTGGATGAATGTAGTCCTACATGACTGGATGAATATAGTCCTACATGACTGGATGAATGTAGTCCACACACATGACTGGATATGAATGTAGTCCACAAACATGACTGGATGAATGTAGTCCACACACATGACTGGATATGAATGTAGTCCACACACATGACTGGATGAATGTAGTCCACACACATGACTGGATGAATATAGTCCACACACATGACTGGATGAATGTAGTCCACACACATGACTGGATGAATATAGTCCACACACATGACTGGATGAATATAGTCCTACATGACTGGATGAATGTAGTCCTACATGACTGGATGAATGTAGTCCTACATGACTGGATGAATGTAGTCCACACACATGACTGGATGAATATAGTCCTACATGACTGGATGAATGTAGTCCTACATGACTGGGGGAATGTAGTCCTACATGACTGGATGAATGTAGTCCACACAAATGACTGGATGAATATAGTCCTACATGACTGGATGAATGTAGTCCACACACATGACTGGATGAATGTAGTCCACACACATGACTGGATGAATGTAGTCCACACACACATGACTGGATGAATGTAGTCCACACACATAACTGGATGAATGTAGTCCTACATGACTGGATGAATGTAGTCCTACATGACTGGATGAATGTAGTCCACACACATGACTGGATGAATGTAGTCCACACACATGACTAGATGGATGTAGTCCTACATGACTGGATGAATGTAGTCCTACATGACTGGGTGAATGTAGTCCTACATGACTGGATGAATATAGTCCTACATGACTGTGTGAATGTAGTCCTACATGACTGGATGCATGTAGTCCTACATGACTGGATGAATGTAGTCCACACACATGACTGGATGAATATAGTCCTACATGACTGGGTGAATGTAGTCCTACATGACTGGATGAATATAGTCCTACATGACTGGGTGAATGTAGTCCTACATGACTGGATGAATGTAGTCCTACATGACTGGATGAATGTAGTCCTACATGACTGGATGAATGTAGTCCACACACATGACTGGATGAATATAGTCCTACATGACTGGATGAATGTAGTCCTACATGACTGGGTGAATGTAGTCCTACATGACTGGATGAATGTAGTCCACACACATGACTGGATGAATATAGTCCTACATGACTGGATGAATGTAGTCCACACACATGACTGGATGAATATAGTCCTACATGACTGGATGAATGTAGTCCACACACATGACTGGATGAATGTAGTCCTACATGACTGGATGAATGTAGTCCTACATGACTGGGTGAATGTAGTCCTACATGACTGGATGAATGTAGTCCACACACATGACTGGGTGAATGTAGTCCTACATGACTGGATGAATGTAGTCCACACACATGACTGGATGAATATAGTTCTACATGACTGGATGAATGTAGTCCACACACATGACTGGATGAATGTAGTCCACACACATGACTGGATGAATGTAGTCCACACACACATGACTGGATGAATGTAGTCCACACACATAACTGGATGAATGTAGTCCACACACATGACTGGATGAATGTAGTCCTACATGACTGGATGAATGTAGTCCTACATGACTGGATGAATGTAGTCCACACACATGACTGGATGAATATAGTCCTACATGACTGGATTAATGTAGTCCACACACATGACTGGATGAATATAGTCCTACATGACTGGATGAATGTAGTCCACACACATGACTGGATGAATGTAGTCCACACACATGACTGGATGAATGTAGTCCACACACATGACTGGATGAATGTAGTCCTACATGACTGGATGAATGTAGTCCTACATGACTGGATGAATGTAGTCCACACACATGACTGGATGAATATAGTCCTACATGACTGGATTAATGTAGTCCACACACATGACTGGATGAATATAGTCCTACATGACTGGATGAATGTAGTCCACACACATGACTGGATGAATGTAGTCCACACACATGACTGGATGAATATAGTCCTACATGACTGGATGCATGTAGTCCTACATGACTGGATGAATGTAGTCCACACACATGACTGGATGAATGTAGTCCACAAACACGACTGTATGAATATAGTCCACACACATGACTGGATGAATGTGTTAGGACTCATCTAGTTATGATAAGTGGATGAATGTAGTCCACACACATGACTGGATGAATGTAGTCCACACACATGACTGGATGAATGTAGTCCACACACATGACTGGATGAATATAGTCCTACATGACTGGATGCATGTAGTCCTACATGACTGGGTGAATGTAGTCCACACACATGACTGGATGAATGTAGTCCACAAACACGACTGTATGAATATAGTCCACACACATGACTGGATGAATGTGTTAGGACTCATCTAGTTATGATAAGTGGATGAATGTAGTCCACACACATGACTGGATGAATGTAGTCCACACACATGACTGGATGAATGTAGTCCACACACATGACTGGATGAATATAGTCCTACATGACTGGATGCATGTAGTCCTACATGACTGGATGAATGTAGTCCACACACATGACTGGATGAATGTAGTCCACAAACACGACTGTATGAATATAGTCCACACACATGACTGGATGAATGTGTTAGGACTCATCTAGTTATGATAAGTGGATGAATGTAGTCCACACACATGACTGGATGAATATAGTCCACAGTCCACAGCGACTGTGGCTCAGGAGGTAGAGCAGGTCGTCCAATGATCCATGGGTCGGCGGTTCGAATCCCGGCTCCTCCTGTCTACATGTCGAAGTGTCCTTGGGCAAGACACTGAACCCCAAATTGCTCCCGATGTGCTGGTTGGTACCTTGCATGGCTTCCGCCACAATCGGTGTATGAATGTGTGTGTGAATGGGTGAATGTAATGCACAATCTATGTAAAGCGCCTTGGATAAAGGCGCTATATAAATGCACCATTTACCATTTACCATTTACACACATGACTGGATGAATATAGTCCACACACATGACTGGATGAATGTTGTCCACACACATGACTGGATGAATGTAGTCCACACACATGACTGGATGAATGTAGTCCACACACACATGACTGGATGAATGTAGTCCACACACATAACTGGATGAATGTAGTCCACACACATGACTGGATGAATGTAGTCCTACATGACTGGATGAATGTAGTCCTACATGACTGGATGAATGTAGTCCACACACATGACTGGATGAATGTAGTCCACACACATGACTAGATGGATGTAGTCCTACATGACTGGATGAATGTAGTCCTACATGACTGGATGAATGTAGTCCTACATGACTGGATGAATGTAGTCCTACATGACTGGATGAATGTAGTCCTACATGACTGGATGAATGTAGTCCTACATGACTGGATGAATGTAGTCCTACATGACTGGATGAATGTAGTCCACACACATGACTGGATAAATATAGTCCTACATGACTGGATGAATGTAGTCCTACATGACTGGGTGAATGTAGTCCTACATGACTGGATGAATGTAGTCCACACACATGACTGGATGAATATAGTCCTACATGACTGGATGAATGTAGTCCACACACATGACTGGATGAATATAGTCCTACATGACTGGATGAATGTAGTCCTACATGACTGGATGAATGTAGTCCTACATGACTGGATGAATGTAGTCCTACATGACTGGATGAATATAGTCCTACATGACTGGATGAATGTAGTCCACACACATGACTGGATGAATGTAGTCCTACATGACTGGATGAATATAGTCCTACATGACTGGATGAATGTAGTCCACACACATGACTGGATATGAATGTAGTCCACAAACATGACTGGATGAATGTAGTCCACACACATGACTGGATATGAATGTAGTCCACAAACATGACTGGATGAATGTAGTCCTACATGACTGGATGAATGTAGTCCACACACATGACTGGATGAATATAGTCCTACATGACTGGGTGAATGTAGTCCTACATGACTGGATGAATATAGTCCTACATGACTGGGTGAATGTAGTCCTACATGACTGGATGCATGTAGTCCTACATGACTGGATGAATGTAG
Source organism: Electrona antarctica (assembly GCF_951216825.1). NCBI lineage: Eukaryota > Metazoa > Chordata > Actinopteri > Myctophiformes > Myctophidae > Electrona > Electrona antarctica. The sequence continues at coordinate 3,239,100 of NC_136807.1, forward strand.
TCCACACACATGACTGGATGAATATAGTCCTACATGACTGGGTGAATGTAGTCCTACATGACTGGATGAATATAGTCCTACATGACTGGGTGAATGTAGTCCTACATGACTGGATGAATGTAGTCCTACATGACTGGATGAATGTAGTCCTACATGACTGGATGAATGTAGTCCACACACATGACTGGATGAATATAGTCCTACATGACTGGATGAATGTAGTCCTACATGACTGGGTGAATGTAGTCCTACATGACTGGATGAATGTAGTCCACACACATGACTGGATGAATATAGTCCTACATGACTGGATGAATGTAGTCCACACACATGACTGGATGAATGTAGTCCACACACATGACTGGATGAATGTAGTCCACACACACATGACTGGATGAATGTAGTCCACACACATAACTGGATGAATGTAGTCCACACACATGACTGGATGAATGTAGTCCTACATGACTGGATGAATGTAGTCCTACATGACTGGATGAATGTAGTCCACACACATGACTGGATGAATGTAGTCCACACACATGACTAGATGGATGTAGTCCTACATGACTGGATGAATGTAGTCCTACATGACTGGATGAATGTAGTCCTACATGACTGGATGAATGTAGTCCTACATGACTGGATGAATGTAGTCCTACATGACTGGATGAATGTAGTCCTACATGACTGGATGAATGTAGTCCACACACATGACTGGATGAATATAGTCCTACATGACTGGATGAATGTAGTCCTACATGACTGGATGAATGTAGTCCACACACATGACTGGATGAATATAGTCCTACATGACTGGATGAATGTAGTCCTACATGACTGGGTGAATGTAGTCCTACATGACTGGATGAATGTAGTCCACACACATGACTGGATGAATATAGTCCTACATGACTGGATGAATGTAGTCCACACACATGACTGGATGAATATAGTCCTACATGACTGGATGAATGTAGTCCTACATGACTGGATGAATGTAGTCCTACATGACTGGATGAATGTAGTCCTACATGACTGGATGAATATAGTCCTACATGACTGGATGAATGTAGTCCACACACATGACTGGATGAATGTAGTCCTACATGACTGGATGAATATAGTCCTACATGACTGGATGAATGTAGTCCACACACATGACTGGATATGAATGTAGTCCACAAACATGACTGGATGAATGTAGTCCACACACATGACTGGATATGAATGTAGTCCACACACATGACTGGATGAATGTAGTCAACACACATGACTGGATGAATATAGTCCACACACATGACTGGATGAATGTAGTCCACACACATGACTGGATCAATATAGTCCACACACATGACTGGATGAATATAGTCCTACATGACTGGATGAATGTAGTCCTACATGACTGGATGAATGTAGTCCTACATGACTGGATGAATGTAGTCCACACACATGACTGGATGAATATAGTCCTACATGACTGGATGAATGTAGTCCTACATGACTGGGTGAATGTAGTCCTACATGACTGGATGAATGTAGTCCTACATGACTGGATGAATGTAGTCCTACATGACTGGATGAATGTAGTCCACACACATGACTGGATGAATATAGTCCTACATGACTGGATGAATGTAGTCCTACATGACTGGGTGAATGTAGTCCTACATGACTGGATGAATGTAGTCCACACACATGACTGGATGAATATAGTCCTACATGACTGGATGAATGTAGTCCACACACATGACTGGATGAATATAGTCCTACATGACTGGATGAATGTAGTCCACACACATGACTGGATGAATGTAGTCCTACATGACTGGATGAATGTAGTCCTACATGACTGGGTGAATGTAGTCCTACATGACTGGATGAATGTAGTCCACACACATGACTGGGTGAATGTAGTCCTACATGACTGGATGAATGTAGTCCACACACATGACTGGATGAATATAGTCCTACATGACTGGATGAATGTAGTCCACACACATGACTGGATGAATGTAGTCCACACACATGACTGGATGAATGTAGTCCACACACACATGACTGGATGAATGTAGTCCACACACATAACTGGATGAATGTAGTCCACACACATGACTGGATGAATGTAGTCCTACATGACTGGATGAATGTAGTCCTACATGACTGGATGAATGTAGTCCACACACATGACTGGATGAATGTAGTCCACACACATGACTAGATGGATGTAGTCCTACATGACTGGATGAATGTAGTCCTACATGACTGGATGAATGTAGTCCTACATGACTGGATGAATGTAGTCCTACATGACTGGATGAATGTAGTCCTACATGGCTGGATGAATGTAGTCCTACATGACTGGATGAATGTAGTCCACACACATGACTGGATGAATATAGTCCTACATGACTAGATGAATGTAGTCCTACATGACTGGATGAATGTAGTCCACACACATGACTGGATGAATATAGTCCTACATGACTGGATGAATGTAGTCCTACATGACTGGGTGAATGTAGTCCTACATGACTGGATGAATGTAGTCCACACACATGACTGGATGAATATAGTCCTACATGACTGGATGAATGTAGTCCACACACATGACTGGATGAATATAGTCCTACATGACTGGATGAATGTAGTCCTACATGACTGGATGAATGTAGTCCTACATGACTGGATGAATGTAGTCCTACATGACTGGATGAATATAGTCCTACATGACTGGATGAATATAGTCCTACATGACTGGATGAATGTAGTCCACACACATGACTGGATGAATGTAGTCCTACATGACTGGATGAATATAGTCCTACATGACTGGATGAATGTAGTCCACACACATGACTGGATATGAATGTAGTCCACAAACATGACTGGATGAATGTAGTCCACACACATGACTGGATATGAATGTAGTCCACACACATGACTGGATGAATGTAGTCCACACACATGACTGGATGAATATAGTCCACACACATGACTGGATGAATGTAGTCCACACACATGACTGGATGAATATAGTCCACACACATGACTGGATGAATATAGTCCTACATGACTGGATGAATGTAGTCCTACATGACTGGATGAATGTAGTCCTACATGACTGGATGAATGTAGTCCACACACATGACTGGATGAATATAGTCCTACATGACTGGATGAATGTAGTCCTACATGACTGGGTGAATGTAGTCCTACATGACTGGATGAATGTAGTCCACACACATGACTGGATGAATATAGTCCTACATGACTGGATGAATGTAGTCCACACACATGACTGGATGAATGTAGTCCACACACATGACTGGATGAATGTAGTCCACACACACATGACTGGATGAATGTAGTCCACACACATAACTGGATGAATGTAGTCCTACATGACTGGATGAATGTAGTCCTACATGACTGGATGAATGTAGTCCTACATGACTGGATGAATGTAGTCCACACACATGACTGGATGAATGTAGTCCACACACATGACTAGATGGATGTAGTCCTACATGACTGGATGAATGTAGTCCTACATGACTGGATGAATGTAGTCCTACATGACTGGATGAATGTAGTCCTACATGACTGGATGAATGTAGTCCTACATGACTGGATGAATGTAGTCCTACATGACTGGATGAATGTAGTCCACACACATGACTGGATGAATATAGTCCTACATGACTGGATGAATGTAGTCCTACATGACTGGATGAATGTAGTCCACACACATGACTGGATGAATATAGTCCTACATGACTGGATGAATGTAGTCCTACATGACTGGGTGAATGTAGTCCTACATGACTGGATGAATGTAGTCCACACACATGACTGGATGAATATAGTCCTACATGACTGGATGAATGTAGTCCTACATGACTGGATGAATGTAGTCCTACATGACTGGATGAATGTAGTCCTACATGACTGGATGAATATAGTCCTACATGACTGGATGAATATAGTCCTACATGACTGGATGAATGTAGTCCACACACATGACTGGATGAATGTAGTCCTACATGACTGGATGAATATAGTCCTACATGACTGGATGAATGTAGTCCACACACATGACTGGATATGAATGTAGTCCACAAACATGACTGGATGAATGTAGTCCACACACATGACTGGATGAATATAGTCCTACATGACTGGGTGAATGTAGTCCTACATGACTGGATGAATATAGTCCTACATGACTGGGTGAATGTAGTCCACACACATGACTGGATGAATGTGTTAGGACTCATCTAGTTATGATAAGTGGATGAATGTAGTCCACACACATGACTGGATGAATATAGTCCTACATGACTGGGTGAATGTAGTCCACACACATGACTGGATGAATGTGTTAGGACTCATCCAGTTATGATAAGTGGATGAATGTAGTCCTCGAACATTTTCAAAAACGTTAATTTGATGTTCAACAAATACACAGTATCAAAAGAAATTCCAAATAGAAATAGCTGAAATCTCACAACTCAATCATTGTTAGCTTGTAGAATGGCATTTCATTATGTTGCTTATAGTATAGGGCATATAAATGATTAAACATCACTGGCGTTTTATTGAGTAGAAAGGCACTTGTAGCTGAGATTAAAGGGAAGGTTTATATGGCTGTTTAAGAGGTGGCTCCCTTGGTGCTGTTTGTTCTTGGCTTGGAGGTTTCCTCTATTGCTGATACTAGGAAATAATAATAATACTAGGAAATTCAAGTGTTGTTTATCCTCTTAACCCATTTAAGCCTGACGTCGACATTTTAAAAATGTCTTCAAAATCCTGACAGTATTTCTGAAAAACCTTATGTTTCTATATCAGTGGTGCTCAATATTTCATGTCAAGGACCCCAACAATTATATGTCATATGATTTGAGTTAAAATGTTCAATATTCAAAGATTTGAGGCACATTTTCACGATTTTTCAAAAAATAGCAGACCTACAAGCTCGTAGCGCGGCACTCGGTGCCGCGCTATGAGCTTGTAGATCTGCTATTTTTCAATAGCTAAAGTATAACATAATGCTTAGTTAAAACACCAACAGGGGTTCCCGCCCAAAAGGGGTTAACCCAGGGGGAAATATTTGATGGATTATTTCCAGTCATTGCAGTTCTGCAGGACGTGTTATGAGCCACAGGCAGGTTGGGGAAAGAATACACACCCTGTGCTAACACTTCACAGCCCAATATCTCCATAATTATTATCATCAACAACATTACCTGCCTCTAGTGAGTGCCAGTTAAATCCTTTCCATCAAATCAAAAGTTCTGAGAGCAGAAATTAAATACATGTACGCAGTCAAGTCCTGAGCGTTAGTGTAAACTTTGAGAGTACTTATTTACTTATGCTTACTTACACTTAGGCCTACTTACTTACTTACTTACTTACTTACTTACTTACTTACTTCTTCTGTAGACTTAGATATCATTTGATACAGACTTATAGTATGTTATGTAGACAGCACTATAATTGCATTGTATGTAGTCATAGCACATCATAGTACATATGTATATCATAGTATAGCATATATGTATAGTTTATATGTATAGTTTCATTATATAGATATTCCACTGTTACGTTCTTAGCTTACGGTACGCATGTTTCATGATAAATGCTTTTTTATGTGATGTATTCCCATGCTTTTTGTTCTTGCTTAATGTAAATCGCTCTGGATTAAGAGCGTCTGCTAAATGCCTAAATTGTAAATTGTTACTTACTTACTTACTTACTTACTTACTTACTTACTTACTTACTTACGCCCATTACCCCTTCTGGAGCTTAGGCTGAGAGTATACTGTAGATTAGAAACTCAAAAATGGACCCACGAGGGAAAATCTTGGGTCAATGTTTACTGTACATTAGTTAAATGACAAATGTCAAAAATGCTCATAAACCTGTCAACCGAACAAACAACTCAAATTACCCTATGGCTGTTCACTATAATGGAAAAGGACATGGGAAAGCTGTAGTCTTTAAAGTCATCCCTAATAATGACATTTAGAGGTGGTGATAGATTAAAGAAACTGATGTCACAAAGTGAGACTTTCTGCATTGTCACTCTGAAGCTACTACATTTCCAGGCCTAAATTATGACCTTTTGTTATAGCTCTGATTCTCTGACATTGTGATGATGGGCATTTTAGTTTGTATTGGTTGATTGATTGATGATTATTATTGAGGACCTATTATATGAAGATAGGTTGAAAAGTGGTGAAGTGGTCCTTTAAGTGTGACCATTACTGGCTAATCACCCTGATTGTCAGACCCTGATTGAAGACCCAAGTGTCGAAACACGCCTGTCAGCTTGCTCAATAAATCTATATTTTCTTTACCTGAAGATGGAGTGCCTCAATACCATTTTCCCTACAGCCTGCCTCATCACTGTACTGTACGTAGTACTGTATACATAGGCCTACCTGTTCCAGTGCCAGTACTACAGTCAGTACTAAAGTACTACAGGTACAGTACTACAGTCAGTACTACAGTCAGTACTACAGTACTACAGGTACAGTACTACAGTCAGTACTACAGTACTACAGTCAGTACTACAGTCAGTACTACAGTACTACAGTCAGTACTACAGTCAGTACTACAGGTACAGTACTACAGTCAGTACTACAGGTACAGTACTACAGTCAGTACTACAGTCAGTACTACAGTACTACAGGTACAGTACTACAGTCAGTACTACAGGTACAGTACTACAGTCAGTACTACAGGTACAGTACTACAGTCAGTACTACAGTCAGTACTACAGTCAGTACTACAGTCAGTACTACAGTCAGTACTACAGGTACAGTACTACAGTCAGTACTACAGTCAGTACTACAGTCAGTACTACAGGTACAGTACTACAGTCAGTACTACAGGTACAGTACTACAGGTACAGTACTACAGTCAGTACTACAGGTACAGTACTACAGGTACAGTACTACAGTCAGTACTACAGTCAGTACTACAGGTACAGTACTACAGGTACAGTACTACAGTCAGTACTACAGTCAGTACTACAGGTACAGTACTACAGTCAGTACTACAGTCAGTACTACAGGTACAGTACTACAGGTACAGTACTACAGGTACAGTACTACAGTCAGTACTACAGGTACAGTACTACAGTCAGTACTACAGGTACAGTACTACAGTCAGTACTACAGGTACAGTACTACAGGTACAGTACTACAGTCAGTACTACAGTCAGTACTACAGGTACAGTACTACAGTCAGTACTACAGTCAGTACTACAGGTACAGTACTACAGGTACAGTACTACAGGTACAGTACTACAGTCAGTACTACAGGTACAGTACTACAGGTACAGTACTACAGGTACAGTACTACAGTCAGTACTACAGGTACAGTACTACAGTCAGTACTACAGGTACAGTACTACAGGTACAGTACTACAGGTACAGTACTACAGTCAGTACTACAGTCAGTACTACAGTCAGTACTACAGTCAGTACTACAGGTACAGTACTACAGGTACAGTACTACAGTCAGTACTACAGTCAGTACTACAGGTACAGTACTACAGTCAGTACTACAGTCAGTACTACAGTCAGTACTACAGGTACAGTACTACAGGTACAGTACTACAGGTACAGTACTACAGTCAGTACTACAGTCAGTACTACAGTCAGTACTACAGTCAGTACTACAGGTACAGTACTACAGTCAGTACTACAGGTACAGTACTACAGTCAGTACTACAGTCAGTACTACAGGTACAGTACTACAGTCAGTACTACAGTCAGTACTACAGGTACAGTACTACAGGTACAGTACTACAGTCAGTACTACAGTCAGTACTACAGTCAGTACTACAGTCAGTACTACAGTCAGTACTACAGGTACAGTACTACAGGTACAGTACTACAGTCAGTACTACAGTCAGTACTACAGTCAGTACTACAGTCAGTACTACAGTCAGTACTACAGGTACAGTACTACAGGTACAGTACTACAGGTACAGTACTACAGTCAGTACTACAGGTACAGTACTACAGTCAGTACTACAGGTACAGTACTACAGTCAGTACTACAGTCAGTACTACAGGTACAGTACTACAGTCAGTACTACAGTCAGTACTACAGGTACAGTACTACAGTCAGTACTACAGTCAGTACTACAGGTACAGTACTACAGTCAGTACTACAGTCAGTACTACAGGTACAGTACTACAGTCAGTACTACAGTCAGTACTACAGGTACAGTACTACAGTCAGTACTACAGTCAGTACTACAGGTACAGTACTACAGTCAGTACTACAGTCAGTACTACAGGTACAGTACTACAGTCAGTACTACAGTCAGTACTACAGGTACAGTACTACAGTCAGTACTACAGTCAGTACTACAGGTACAGTACTACAGTCAGTACTACAGTCAGTACTACAGTCAGTACTACAGGTACAGTACTACAGGTACAGTACTACAGTCAGTACTACAGTCAGTACTACAGTCAGTACTACAGTCAGTACTACAGGTACAGTACTACAGTCAGTACTACAGTCAGTACTACAGGTACAGTACTACAGTCAGTACTACAGGTACAGTACTACAGTCAGTACTACAGTCAGTACTACAGTCAGTACTACAGGTACAGTACTACAGTCAGTACTACAGTCAGTACTACAGGTACAGTACTACAGGTACAGTACTACAGTCAGTACTACAGGTACAGTACTACAGGTACAGTACTACAGTCAGTACTACAGTCAGTACTACAGTCAGTACTACAGGTACAGTACTACAGGTACAGTACTACAGTCAGTACTACAGTCAGTACTACAGGTACAGTACTACAGGTACAGTACTACAGTCAGTACTACAGTCAGTACTACAGGTACAGTACTACAGTCAGTACTACAGTCAGTACTACAGGTACAGTACTACAGTCAGTACTACAGTCAGTACTACAGGTACAGTACTACAGGTACAGTACTACAGTCAGTACTACAGTCAGTACTACAGGTACAGTACTACAGTCAGTACTACAGGTACAGTACTACAGTCAGTACTACAGTCAGTACTACAGGTACAGTACTACAGGTACAGTACTACAGTCAGTACTACAGGTACAGTACTACAGGTACAGTACTACAGTCAGTACTACAGTCAGTACTACAGTCAGTACTACAGGTACAGTACTACAGGTACAGTACTACAGGTACAGTACTACAGTCAGTACTACAGTCAGTACTACAGTCAGTACTACAGGTACAGTACTACAGGTACAGTACTACAGTCAGTACTACAGGTACAGTACTACAGTCAGTACTACAGTCAGTACTACAGGTACAGTACTACAGGTACAGTACTACAGGTACAGTACTACAGGTACAGTACTACAGTCAGTACTACAGTCAGTACTACAGTCAGTACTACAGTCAGTACTACAGGTACAGTACTACAGGTACAGTACTACAGTCAGTACTACAGGTACAGTACTACAGTCAGTACTACAGTCAGTACTACAGGTACAGTACTACAGTCAGTACTACAGTCAGTACTACAGGTACAGTACTACAGGTACAGTACTACAGTCAGTACTACAGGTACAGTACTACAGTCAGTACTACAGTCAGTACTACAGTCAGTACTACAGGTACAGTACTACAGTCAGTACTACAGTCAGTACTACAGTCAGTACTACAGGTACAGTACTACAGTCAGTACTACAGTCAGTACTACAGGTACAGTACTACAGGTACAGTACTACAGTCAGTACTACAGTCAGTACTACAGGTACAGTACTACAGTCAGTACTACAGGTACAGTCCTACAGTCAGTACTACAGTCAGTACTACAGGTACAGTACTACAGGTACAGTACTACAGGTACAGTACTACAGTCAGTACTACAGGTACAGTACTACAGTCAGTACTACAGGTACAGTACTACAGGTACAGTACTACAGGTACAGTACTACAGTCAGTACTACAGTCAGTACTACAGTCAGTACTACAGTCAGTACTACAGGTACAGTACTACAGGTACAGTACTACAGTCAGTACTACAGGTACAGTACTACAGTCAGTACTACAGTCAGTACTACAGGTACAGTACTACAGTCAGTACTACAGTCAGTACTACAGGTACAGTACTACAGGTACAGTACTACAGTCAGTACTACAGGTACAGTACTACAGTCAGTACTACAGTCAGTACTACAGGTACAGTACTACAGTCAGTACTACAGTCAGTACTACAGGTACAGTACTACAGGTACAGTACTACAGTCAGTACTACAGTCAGTACTACAGTCAGTACTACAGTCAGTACTACAGGTACAGTACTACAGTCAGTACTACAGTCAGTACTACAGTCAGTACTACAGGTACAGTACTACAGTCAGTACTACAGTCAGTACTACAGTCAGTACTACAGTCAGTACTACAGTCAGTACTACAGGTACAGTACTACAGGTACAGTACTACAGTCAGTACTACAGGTACAGTACTACAGTCAGTACTACAGTCAGTACTACAGGTACAGTACTACAGTCAGTACTACAGTCAGTACTACAGGTACAGTACTACAGTCAGTACTACAGGTACAGTACTACAGTCAGTACTACAGTCAGTACTACAGGTACAGTACTACAGTCAGTACTACAGGTACAGTACTACAGTCAGTACTACAGTCAGTACTACAGGTACAGTACTACAGTCAGTACTACAGGTACAGTACTACAGTCAGTACTACAGTCAGTACTACAGGTACAGTACTACAGTCAGTACTACAGGTACAGTACTACAGGTACAGTACTACAGTCAGTACTACAGTACTACAGGTACAGTACTACAGGTACAGTACTACAGTCAGTACTACAGGTACAGTACTACAGTCAGTACTACAGGTACAGTACTACAGTCAGTACTACAGTCAGTACTACAGTCAGTACTACAGGTACAGTACTACAGTCAGTACTACAGGTACAGTACTACAGTCAGTACTACAGGTACAGTACTACAGTCAGTACTACAGTCAGTACTACAGGTACAGTACTACAGTCAGTACTACAGGTACAGTACTACAGTCAGTACTACAGTCAGTACTACAGGTACAGTACTACAGTCAGTACTACAGTACTACAGGTACAGTACTACAGGTACAGTACTACAGTCAGTACTACAGGTACAGTACTACAGTCAGTACTACAGGTACAGTACTACAGGTACAGTACTACAGTCAGTACTACAGGTACAGTACTACAGTCAGTACTACAGGTACAGTACTACAGGTACAGTACTACAGTCAGTACTACAGGTACAGTACTACAGTCAGTACTACAGTACTACAGTCAGTACTACAGTACTACAGGTACAGTACTACAGGTACAGTACTACAGTCAGTACTACATGTACAGTACTACAGTCAGTACTACAGGTACAGTACTACAGTCAGTACTACAGTACTACAGGTACAGTACTACAGTCAGTACTACAGGTACAGTACTACAGGTACAGTACTACAGGTACAGTACTACAGTCAGTACTACAGGTACAGTACTACAGGTACAGTACTACAGTCAGTACTACAGGTACAGTACTACAGTCAGTACTACAGTCAGTACTACAGGTACAGTACTACAGTCAGTACTACAGGTACAGTACTACAGGTACAGTACTACAGTCAGTACTACAGTACTACAGGTACAGTACTACAGGTACAGTACTACAGTCAGTACTACAGGTACAGTACTACAGTCAGTACTACAGGTACAGTACTACAGTCAGTACTACAGTCAGTACTACAGTCAGTACTACAGGTACAGTACTACAGTCAGTACTACAGGTACAGTACTACAGTCAGTACTACAGGTACAGTACTACAGTCAGTACTACAGTCAGTACTACAGGTACAGTACTACAGTCAGTACTACAGGTACAGTACTACAGTCAGTACTACAGTCAGTACTACAGGTACAGTACTACAGTCAGTACTACAGTACTACAGGTACAGTACTACAGGTACAGTACTACAGTCAGTACTACAGGTACAGTACTACAGTCAGTACTACAGGTACAGTACTACAGGTACAGTACTACAGTCAGTACTACAGGTACAGTACTACAGTCAGTACTACAGGTACAGTACTACAGGTACAGTACTACAGTCAGTACTACAGGTACAGTACTACAGTCAGTACTACAGTACTACAGTCAGTACTACAGTACTACAGGTACAGTACTACAGGTACAGTACTACAGTCAGTACTACAGGTACAGTACTACAGTCAGTACTACAGGTACAGTACTACAGTCAGTACTACAGTACTACAGGTACAGTACTACAGTCAGTACTACAGGTACAGTACTACAGGTACAGTACTACAGGTACAGTACTACAGTCAGTACTACAGGTACAGTACTACAGGTACAGTACTACAGGTACAGTACTACAGTCAGTACTACAGGTACAGTACTACAGGTACAGTACTACAGGTACAGTACTACAGTCAGTACTACAGGTACAGTACTACAGGTACAGTACTACAGGTACAGTACTACAGTCAGTACTACAGGTACAGTACTACAGTCAGTACTACAGTCAGTACTACAGGTACAGTACTACAGTCAGTACTACAGTCAGTACTACAGGTACAGTACTACAGGTACAGTACTACAGTCAGTACTACAGTCAGTACTACAGGTACAGTACTACAGGTACAGTACTACAGGTACAGTACTACAGTCAGTACTACAGTCAGTATTACAGGTACAGTACTACAGGTACAGTACTACAGGTACAGTACTACAGTCAGTACTACAGGTACAGTACTACAGGTACAGTACTACAGGTACAGTACTACAGTCAGTACTACAGTCAGTACTACAGGTACAGTACTACAGTCAGTACTACAGTCAGTACTACAGTCAGTACTACAGTCAGTACTACAGGTACAGTACTACAGTCAGTACTACAGGTACAGTACTACAGTCAGTACTACAGTCAGTACTACAGGTACAGTACTACAGGTACAGTACTACAGGTACAGTACTACAGTCAGTACTACAGGTACAGTACTACAGTCAGTACTACAGTCAGTACTACAGGTACAGTACTACAGTCAGTACTACAGGTACAGTAATACAGGTACAGTACTACAGTCAGTACTACAGGTACAGTACTACAGTCAGTACTACAGTCAGTACTACAGGTACAGTACTACAGTCAGTACTACAGTCAGTACTACAGGTACAGTACTACAGGTACAGTACTACAGGTACAGTACTACAGTCAGTACTACAGTCAGTACTACAGGTACAGTACTACAGTCAGTACTACAGTCAGTACTACAGGTACAGTACTACAGTCAGTACTACAGGTACAGTACTACAGTCAGTACTACAGGTACAGTACTACAGTCAGTACTACAGGTACAGTACTACAGTCAGTACTACAGGTACAGTACTACAGGTACAGTACTACAGTCAGTACTACAGGTACAGTACTACAGTCAGTACTACAGGTACAGTACTACAGGTACAGTACTACAGTCAGTACTACAGGTACAGTACTACAGGTACAGTACTACAGGTACAGTACTACAGTCAGTACTACAGGTACAGTACTACAGTCAGTACTACAGTCAGTACTACAGGTACAGTACTACAGTCAGTACTACAGTCAGTACTACAGGTACAGTACTACAGGTACAGTACTACAGGTACAGTACTACAGTCAGTACTACAGGTACAGTACTACAGGTACAGTACTACAGGTACAGTACTACAGTCAGTACTACAGTCAGTACTACAGGTACAGTACTACAGGTACAGTACTACAGGTACAGTACTACAGTCAGTACTACAGGTACAGTACTACAGTCAGTACTACAGTCAGTACTACAGGTACAGTACTACAGGTACAGTACTACAGTCAGTACTACAGGTACAGTACTACAGTCAGTACTACAGTCAGTACTACAGGTACAGTACTACAGTCAGTACTACAGGTACAGTACTACAGGTACAGTACTACAGTCAGTACTACAGGTACAGTACTACAGTCAGTACTACAGTCAGTACTACAGTCAGTACTACAGGTACAGTACTACAGTCAGTACTACAGTCAGTACTACAGGTACAGTACTACAGGTACAGTACTACAGTCAGTACTACAGTCAGTACTACAGGTACAGTACTACAGTCAGTACTACAGGTACAGTACTACAGTCAGTACTACAGTCAGTACTACAGGTACAGTACTACAGTCAGTACTACAGTCAGTACTACAGGTACAGTACTACAGTCAGTACTACAGGTACAGTACTACAGTCAGTACTACAGGTACAGTACTACAGTCAGTACTACAGGTACAGTACTACAGGTACAGTACTACAGTCAGTACTACAGGTACAGTACTACAGGTACAGTACTACAGTCAGTACTACAGGTACAGTACTACAGTCAGTACTACAGTCAGTACTACAGTCAGTACTACAGTCAGTACTACAGTCAGTACTACAGGTACAGTACTACAGGTACAGTACTACAGGTACAGTACTACAGTCAGTACTACAGTCAGTACTACAGGTACAGTACTACAGTCAGTACTACAGGTACAGTACTACAGTCAGTACTACAGGTACAGTACTACAGGTACAGTACTACAGGTACAGTACTACAGGTACAGTACTACAGTCAGTACTACAGTCAGTACTACAGGTACAGTACTACAGTCAGTACTACAGGTACAGTACTACAGTCAGTACTACAGTCAGTACTACAGGTACAGTACTACAGGTACAGTACTACAGTCAGTACTACAGGTACAGTACTACAGTCAGTACTACAGTCAGTACTACAGGTACAGTACTACAGGTACAGTACTACAGTCAGTACTACAGGTACAGTACTACAGTCAGTACTACAGTCAGTACTACAGGTACAGTACTACAGGTACAGTACTACAGTCAGTACTACAGTCAGTACTACAGGTACAGTACTACAGGTACAGTACTACAGTCAGTACTACAGTCAGTACTACAGGTACAGTACTACAGTCAGTACTACAGGTACAGTACTACAGTCAGTACTACAGGTACAGTACTACAGGTACAGTACTACAGGTACAGTACTACAGTCAGTACTACAGGTACAGTACTACAGTCAGTACTACAGTCAGTACTACAGGTACAGTACTACAGTCAGTACTACAGTCAGTACTACAGGTACAGTACTACAGGTACAGTACTACAGTCAGTACTACAGTCAGTACTACAGGTACAGTACTACAGTCAGTACTACAGGTACAGTACTACAGTCAGTACTACAGTCAGTACTACAGTCAGTACTACAGTCAGTACTACAGGTACAGTACTACAGTCAGTACTACAGGTACAGTACTACAGTCAGTACTACAGGTACAGTACTACAGTCAGTACTACAGGTACAGTACTACAGGTACAGTACTACAGTCAGTACTACAGTCAGTACTACAGGTACAGTACTACAGTCAGTACTACAGGTACAGTACTACAGTCAGTACTACAGTCAGTACTACAGGTACAGTACTACAGTCAGTACTACAGTCAGTACTACAGGTACAGTACTACAGGTACAGTACTACAGTCAGTACTACAGTCAGTACTACAGGTACAGTACTACAGTCAGTACTACAGGTACAGTACTACAGTCAGTACTACAGTCAGTACTACAGGTACAGTACTACAGTCAGTACTACAGTCAGTACTACAGGTACAGTACTACAGTCAGTACTACAGGTACAGTACTACAGTCAGTACTACAGGTACAGTACTACAGTCAGTACTACAGGTACAGTACTACAGGTACAGTACTACAGTCAGTACTACAGGTACAGTACTACAGGTACAGTACTACAGTCAGTACTACAGGTACAGTACTACAGTCAGTACTACAGTCAGTACTACAGTCAGTACTACAGTCAGTACTACAGTCAGTACTACAGGTACAGTACTACAGGTACAGTACTACAGTCAGTACTACAGTCAGTACTACAGGTACAGTACTACAGTCAGTACTACAGGTACAGTACTACAGTCAGTACTACAGGTACAGTACTACAGGTACAGTACTACAGTCAGTACTACAGTCAGTACTACAGGTACAGTACTACAGTCAGTACTACAGGTACAGTACTACAGTCAGTACTACAGTCAGTACTACAGGTACAGTACTACAGGTACAGTACTACAGTCAGTACTACAGGTACAGTACTACAGTCAGTACTACAGTCAGTACTACAGTCAGTACTACAGGTACAGTACTACAGGTACAGTACTACAGTCAGTACTACAGGTACAGTACTACAGTCAGTACTACAGTCAGTACTACAGGTACAGTACTACAGGTACAGTACTACAGTCAGTACTACAGTCAGTACTACAGGTACAGTACTACAGGTACAGTACTACAGTCAGTACTACAGTCAGTACTACAGGTACAGTACTACAGTCAGTACTACAGGTACAGTACTACAGTCAGTACTACAGGTACAGTACTACAGGTACAGTACTACAGGTACAGTACTACAGTCAGTACTACAGGTACAGTACTACAGTCAGTACTACAGGTACAGTACTACAGGTACAGTACTACAGTCAGTACTACAGGTACAGTACTACAGTCAGTACTACAGTCAGTACTACAGTCAGTACTACAGGTACAGTACTACAGGTACAGTACTACAGTCAGTACTACAGTCAGTACTACAGGTACAGTACTACAGGTACAGTACTACAGTCAGTACTACAGTCAGTACTACAGGTACAGTACTACAGTCAGTACTACAGGTACAGTACTACAGTCAGTACTACAGGTACAGTACTACAGGTACAGTACTACAGGTACAGTACTACAGTCAGTACTACAGGTACAGTACTACAGTCAGTACTACAGGTACAGTACTACAGTCAGTACTACAGGTACAGTACTACAGTCAGTACTACAGTCAGTACTACAGGTACAGTACTACAGGTACAGTACTATAGTCAGTACTACAGGTACAGTACTACAGTCAGTACTACAGTCAGTACTACAGTCAGTACTACAGTCAGTACTACAGTCAGTACTACAGGTACAGTACTACAGTCAGTACTACAGGTACAGTACTACAGTCAGTACTACAGTCAGTACTACAGTCAGTACTACAGGTACAGTACTACAGGTACAGTACTACAGTCAGTACTACAGGTACAGTACTACAGGTACAGTACTACAGTCAGTACTACAGGTACAGTACTACAGTCAGTACTACAGTCAGTACTACAGGTACAGTACTACAGTCAGTACTACAGGTACAGTACTACAGGTACAGTACTACAGTCAGTACTACAGTCAGTACTACAGTCAGTACTACAGGTACAGTACTACAGTCAGTACTACAGTCAGTACTACAGGTACAGTACTACAGTCAGTACTACAGGTACAGTACTACAGTCAGTAATACAGTCAGTACTACAGTCAGTACTACAGTCAGTACTACAGGTACAGTACTACAGGTACAGTACTACAGGTACAGTACTACAGTCAGTACTACAGTCAGTACTACAGTCAGTACTACAGTACTACAGGTACAGTACTACAGTCAGTACTACAGTACTACAGGTACAGTACTACAGGTACAGTACTACAGTCCCTACAGTCTGCCTCATCACTGTACTGTACGTAGTACTGTACTGTACGTAGTACTACTGTTCCAGAGCCAGGGGCGTGCACAGATAGACACTATAGGTAGTGTTAGAGCACCTGTCTGTTTGCCCTCGGGGCAGCAATGTGCCCGTTTGAAAGTTCGTTTTCTTTTTTTTTTACAATGTATTGTTGTTTTGTACATTGTATAGTATGTGGCACATACGGACGGCTGCAATTCGAAACTGGCCTCCGTAAAATCTGAATTCCCCCCCACCCACCGCCCACCCCCTTTTTCCCCTTACTGTATATGTTTCTTTTCCCTTTTTACGTCCCTTATGATGAATCCCTGTTCTGTTCTTTGACTATATATAGAAGTGTCTATTTGTACGTCTCTAAATGTTTTGATGAATTGAACAAGGTGGACCCACAAGTGTAATGCTTTATTGGGTTGTCCACTCACAGTTAACAGTCTTTGTATTGAGTTTGTGCTTGAAATGTACTGTAATTCTGCAAACTGTTAATACATATTTCAATCAATCAATCAATCAATCAATCAACATGGTGACATCGACCAATTCTGGATTAACACCACTGTGTTCCACTGATTTGCTAAATGAAACACACTGTTGGTACGAGGCGTCAAAAAAACAGCTCCTGTAGGAATTTTGTGCTAAAATAGATTTCTTTTGCAGATCTTGGTTCTATAGAGTCCAAACTATGAGAAAATTTCAATTCAATTCAAATTTTCCCGACCCCCACCCCGTTTATGGGGGGGTCATCTATTTGGGACCTCCCAGAACAGTATGCCAGCCAGTTAATATCCCATTTTCATAATATTAGAATTGTTTTGTATATGTTTTCTTAAACTTTTAAAGTGTCCAGAAGAATCTTTACTGACTTTTGGTAGGGGTGTTTCCTCACCTGGGTCCCCCCGGACTGACCCCTGTGCCTATAAGTTCTCATTCCTCGCTCTGCTCCTGTTCCAGTAAAACCAAATAAACTGGAGTTTAGCGTTAACCACTTCACTAATCAATGACATGATGTATTTGTTTTTGCCCTGAAGTCGGGCAATTGAAAGGCAGAGAGTTGACAAAAGTTAGCTTTTTTCCTTGAAAATAATGAAAGGCAGACCAAATTATGATGTATGTTTTGCATAGCTCAACTCAACTCACTCAAGGACCCATAAATTAATATGTATTTAACTGTGGACCCCCATCTGAAAAATATTTTGTGCCATTAGTGTCACCGGTGCCCGGCTGTAGAGAACCGAGTTGATGGATGATGGAAGTTGGAGATCCATGCCCCACCCGGCTATGCAATACCCGTTGTACCCGTGTCAGACCCGTTCCACCCATCTGTCTCGAGTGTAAAATTAAACAAAATTTGGTTTAATGTTACGCTCTCAAGAGTTAAATTATTGTTAAACATCTACATTACATAATTTACAAGAACACAATTAGAGCATGTAGATTAGAAGAATTGTTATTTCGATCGTTTGCCAACGTCTGATGTCCACATCAATACAGCATGGCATTTTGGACAAGTATTTACCGTGGCTCAAATGCCTATAAATAATGGACCTTGATATGAAAACTATATTGTGTCCAAGATAAAGTCACCTCAGGAGCCTGTCAGTCACATACATTGTTCAAATTAATTGAGAAACATGTGAACATTAATTCCCACCTCAGAAGATCACACTTCTTGAGAAAGCATGGTGTTTCTTTCTTTCTGTCGACGTCTGCTTTCGGCAGGTTAGCTTGAACAATTTCCAGTTGAGATGTCTGCTCTTACACCTTCACTAAGGCAGAGGGAACTATAGCAGGGTTCAGGAGATGACTCATGACAGTAAATTGGGCATCACACTGTGATGGTGTGGAGCAGACTCCATGTTTCATCTGCAGGAGCAGGAAGAAATTAGCAGGCAATCAAAAAGTGTGATCCTATGTTCTACCTGAGTGTACCTTACTGTGACTGTAACAGACTGTGATAGGTATTTCAAGTGACCGATGATAATTATCAGACTGGTCAAATTATTGAAGCTTGCAGTGGTGGACATAGTACACAAGTACTGTACTTAAAGGGGCATTCCACCAATTTTCAACATTTTACTATGTCATTAATATACCTTAGAGCTGTTGTGTGGAAATAATAAAAAGGTTCCCCCATTCTGTGTTTCCTGGAACTAGAGGTCTGAAAAAAATCATTAACATGGTGAAACACATCTTGATGATGTCATCAAGATGTGTTTCACCATGTTAATGATTTTTTTCATAATTACAGTTCTAGGAAACACAAAATGGGGGGACTTTTTATTATTTCCAGCTCTAAGGTATATTAATGACATAGTAAAATGTTGAAAATGGGTGGTTTTCCCCTTTAAGTACATTTTTGGAGTACACTCGGTCTCGATCCTCCCCCCCCCCCCCCCCCCCACCCCCTCGGACTTGGTCTTTACTTGGACTTGCTTTAGGTGGACTCGACTACAACACTATAACTGTGTAACAAAAAATGTTATAAACAATACTGAGAATACTAATAAGCCAACAAAGTACAATACATACACCCAAGACACATAAAAACATATACAACATTTCTAATATCAATCAAAAATAGTTCAAAAATCACAGAAATGGGTGCAAGAGTAGGGCCAAAACTGGTCCCGGACCCCCTGTGGAAGACCCCTGGTATTAGCTACTACTCATTTTTGTTATCAGAGCCCAGCTACAAAAAACTGTTATGCTTCAATTATGATCTAATTGTCTCCACCAGGCCGAAGGCATGGGGAGAGAGTATGTTTTGCACTCCGTCCGTCCGTCCGTCCGTCCATGTGTCCGTCCGTCCGTCCGTCTGTGTGTCCGTCCGTCCGTGTGTCCGTCTGTGATCAGCTAATCTCCGGCACTGTTAACCCAGGCGATGCCACATTTTGCACACACACTCCCTGGATGCCAACGATGAACCTCTGCCCCAAAATTTCCACAACGGCCTGTTATAGCGCCACCAGGAGGCCGCTTTGTGCAAAACAAGTTTTTGGACAGTACACCTACAGATTTTGTCCAAACATCACGCAAATTGGTACACAGTCTCTCAAGAGCCATTCAACGAAACGGGTCTTTCAGATTTCTCAGACTCCATCCTGATTGGCTAAGATTGGCTCCCAAAGTTTGCAGGAGTGCTTAGTTTCAAACAAAATGCTGCAAATCATGAACACATCGTGTGATTTCCGTGAAATTGCGCACGCACATTCCCACTAGGCCGAGGAAGAAATGCCACGTGAACATTTTCAACTCAGCCTCATGGTGGCGCTATAACTGGCCGAAAAGTGTTTTTACCTCCAACTGCATGGATTTGTGGATAACTTTGTATGCCAACTCCCTAGAGGCCAAGGAAAAACCTTTGCCTGGAATTTTTCACATCTGCTCTTTATAGCGCCACCAGGAGGCCGACATATGTAAAACACATTTTCTAATATTACTCCTTCAGATGTTATCCAAATTTCACGCAAATCGGTACACGTGCTCTCCATAGTCATGTGATCAAGACGGGTTTGTTTGATTTCTCATAATCCACCTTCATTGCCTACGATTGGCTTCAAAACTTTTCAGGAGTAGCCCGCTTTGTACCCGCTTTGTACAAATCGCCACAACTACTCAACGCAGCGTCCGATTTCGGTGAAACTGTGCATGCATATTCCCACTAGGCTGAGGAAGAAATGCCACTTGACAGTTTTAAAATCAGCCTCATGGTGGCGCTACAACAGGCCAAGCTGTGTCTCAGACACACACACACACACACACACACACACACACACACACACACACACACACACACACACACACACTCCTATTCTCCTGGTGGAGACCTGTGCCCAGAAGGGCACTTTTTCTAGTTTGACATTGTTCTGCAACATAGTCATAGCCTAAATCTGGCCATAGCCAGTTTTTAGCCGAATGAGTTTTTTTTGTGCAAAACTAAGGCTGTTGCCTGAGTCCAGTGCATTCTGTCAGTTTCCATTCCAGGACTTTGTCACTCTTCAGCTCCGGATAGCCGACCCTGATCTGCACGGAGCCGTCATTGGACTGCATGAAGTGAACAGAGATGTCGTCCTTCAATGGCTCTGCTTCAGTACTTTCATGATGCTCAGTGTGACAGTGACAACATAGAAGGTATAGGTTTGCTTTCCTGCCCACATTCCTGTTCTTTTTTCTACAGGCAGGTTTTTGGGTGAATTTCACCAGACCCAGGTGTAGTGATAGAGTGAGAAAAATCCCTTTTCGGGAGCTGTGTGGGTGGGTGGGTGCAGTGCGTCTGATCACGAAAACAGCGTGGTTGTTTTTCACCACCAACACAACCTAACACACACACGCACATATTAACTGTATATATGATGATTTCGGGTGTGACAGTACAGTACAGTACAGTAGAGGTAGAGGTCATTTCTCAACCGTGTCGGACGCGGGGCGGCTCGCCGGAAACGAGCCGGCACCCTGGGTGCGTTCCTGTGGGTCTGGAACTCCCCCCCGGGACCCCCACACGGAGTTGCACCACTCACTTCACACGGGTGTGATTTTTTCTTTTTCACTGGACCATTCTCACATGTCTCATGGAATGGGTGGACCATTATCCAACTACATTATCTTTTTTTTTAGGAATCTAAATAATCTAAATCAGGGGTTCTCAACCATTCTCACCATTCTCAACCATTTTTTTTTAAATAAATACAAAATATATATTTTCACGATTTTTAAAAAATAGCAGACCTACAAGCTCGTAGCGCGCCACTCGGTGGCGCGCTATGAGCTTGTAGATCTGCTATTTTTCAATAGCTAAATTATAACAATGCTTAAAACACCAAAAGGGGTTCCCGCCCAAA
Source organism: Electrona antarctica (assembly GCF_951216825.1). Lineage (NCBI taxonomy): Eukaryota > Metazoa > Chordata > Actinopteri > Myctophiformes > Myctophidae > Electrona > Electrona antarctica. The sequence continues at coordinate 3,261,628 of NC_136807.1, forward strand.
ATGGTTTAAGGTTATTGTAGCAGTCAATTTATATTGGGGGTCGGGAGGGGGCGGGGCGGGGCGGGGGTCCCGAGACATTGCCAAAGCATTTCCGGGGGTCCCCGGACAAAAACGTTGAGAACCCCTGATCTAAATAATACCAGAAATGTTCACCTATTTCTCCCGCCTGCCTGCATGATAACAAGTTGGGTTTAGTGTTCTAGTGTTAAAAACACTTTCAAGATTTCTCAAAAAATTTAGACATTTTCGGACGTAAAGTTTCGCGGCGCGGCTCGAAGTTACTCGCTGCTGGGAGCGTGTATATCAGCTATCTTTAGACAAAATCCAAAATGACACAGGTGCGTTCCCGGTTTTAATGGGTTAAGCCTGATTTATACTTTGTTGTACGATGGCCGGTGTCACATCAAGAAAATAGCAGATCTACAAGCTAACAATGCCACACATTAACATGCTGTTCTGCTTACACTACTAGACTGTGGACTAAATTTACATTTATTAATGTACTGTTTATGTATTGTCAGTTATTAATGTACTGTTTATGTATTGTCAGTTATTAATGTACTGTTTATGTATTGTCAGTTATTAATGTACTGTTTATGTATTGTCAGTTATTAATGTACTGTTTATGTATTGTCAGTTATTAATGTACTGTTTATGTATTGTCAGTTATTAATGTACTGTTTATGTATTGTCAGTTATTAATGTACTGTTTATGTATTGTCAGTTATTAATGTACTGTTTATGTATTGTCAGTTATTAATGTACTGTTTATGTATTGTCAGTTATTAATGTACTGTTTATGTATTGTCAGTTATTAATGTACTGTTTATGTATTGTCAGTTATTAATGTACTGTTTATGTATTGTCAGTTATTAATGTACTGTTTATGTATTGTCAGTTATTAATGTACTGTTTATGTATTGTCAGTTATTAATGTACTGTTTATGTGTTTTCAGTTATTAATGTACTGTTTATGTATTGTCAGTTATTAATGTACTGTTTATGTATTGTCAGTTATTAATGTACTGTTTATGTATTGTCAGTTATTAATGTACTGTTTATGTATTGTCAGTGGACTTTGACTAAACACCTGCTAATAGCTCATTTATTTTCCATGCTAATTTCCAGACAGTCCTCAATGATTAACACTTCCGTCTTCTCCACAATGACAAGAGAGATAAAATTGAACGTAAATGGACAGTCTGTCACAACAACAAATGCATTTGTACCCTGGTAGCAAAGCAAAACTCCTTCCAGATGACTTGTTGCACAACACAAAGTATGTGTGCCACAATGTTTATGAGGCAAATAGGGGGCATATGGCATTATTATTCGATGTTTAGACACAGCTGATAATGCCTAGCAACAGTAGCCTCTCCATAGCAGTGTCCGGTTTAGTGTTATCTATCTGTATTCTGTAGTATCTAACCTGTATTTAGGTTTAGTGTTACTCTATCTATCTGTATTCTGTAGTATTCTGTAGGTTTAGTGTTACTCTATCTATCTGTATTCTGTAGTATCTAACCTGTATTTAGTGTTACTCTATCTATCTGTATTCTGTAGTATCTAACCTGTATGGTTTAGTGTTACTCTATCTATCTGTATTCTGTAGTATCTAACCTGTATGGTTTAGTGTTACTCTATCTATCTGTATTCTGTAGTATCTAACCTGTATGGTTTAGTGTTACTCTATCTATCTGTATTCTGTAGTATCTAACCTGTATGGTTTAGTGTTACTCTATCTATCTGTATTCTGTAGTATCTAACCTGTATTTAGTGTTACTCTATCTATCTGTATTCTGTAGTATCTAACCTGTATTTAGTGTTACTCTATCTATCTGTATTCTGTAGTATCTAACCTGTATGGTTTAGTGTTACTCTATCTATCTGTATTCTGTAGTATCTAACCTGTATTTAGTGTTACTCTATCTATCTGTATTCTGTAGTATCTAACCTGTATGGTTTAGTGTTACTCTATCTATCTGTATTCTGTAGTATCTAACCTGTATGGTTTAGTGTTACTCTATCTATCTGTATTCTGTAGTATCTAACCTGTATTTAGGAACATGCCGCGTTTAGTTCTCATTATGGGAACGGAAAGCAGACCAGAGACGTCTGGATGGTTCAATATAGCACAAAATACTTGAAGGAAATGTATTTTCAATGTATATTCAACAATGCTACATAAACCAACTGTAGTATTTTGAAATCAATTATTTGACAGACAGGGGGTCAGTGTAAAGAAGGGGTCAGTGATATGATCCACTTTCTTGCTATTATGGATGGACTGGAGCAGCAGCGTTCTGAATCAGCTGCAGCCATGTGATCGATTTTGTTGTAAGGCTATACCTTCTGAAATATGAGCCCATTTGGTCTTTCTCCTCTCCTCCCATCATAAATGCATAAACACACACAGTTCATTCACTTTTATAGCAGGGCTGTCCATTGGTCCAATGATTAATCACTTCAAATGCAATTGATGTCAAAATGTCTGTAATGAATGGAGTCTCATCCACAAATACAGATTTGCGGTGGTTTTTCTGCAGCATCCAATCTCCATCACCCCTTCAAAAGAGAATATCAAACTTAAATCTTTCACGACAGGCACCTTGAGGCTTGAAGCCGAACATTCCTGAACATACTCATGCCGCTGGCATGCCTTTCAAAATACACCAAGTAAATCTGTTTCACAGAGACCTTGTGACCTGTATTACACAGTACTGGCCAAGAGCAGGAATTCATTATATATTTCTTGTTCCTAACCTCATCTCCTAAGGTATCTTACTGGTTGGTTACTGTTTCTTTTTTTTTCTTCTTTTTTTTTCAAGGATCACCATTATGACCCTAGACCCTGCCTACTGCCTGAGTGGACTCTTGCCCTTCAGTCTGACAATCAGGCTAATCATAACACATCCTAAAGTGTTTTATAATGACTTATACTGTAAGATCGAGGTCATATATTTCAGAATTGCTGGACACTCACAGCCATTATTATTTTGGCCAGGATCAGTGTATTATAATTCTTGCTCAAAATATCTGAAAGTGTCCAGCAAGTGTCCAGTTGTAAAATGCGTTTTAATAATTATGTTAGAATTATTGTAATAAAAGCATACTAAGTTATAACTATAATGATACTATATTATGTAATAGTTTACTGTGTGTAGTGACATGCAGTATAATGTTGAAGACGACATGATGAAGAAGGCCTACTTGAATGTCTTTAACTGAACTCAACAATACTGAACTGAACCCTTTCATGTAGTTTAACAAGCCCTGGACACTAGTGGACTATTGATTTGGGTTGAGGGTTTTAACGGTTATTTAACGAGGAGAGTGTCAATGTTGACCTTTACGGTTACATTTTTACAGTCAAACATTGGCACTCTGGATTTTAACTAGAGGTTCGGGCCCTTATATCTAGTCTAGAGTTGGGGCGGCTACGCTGCACATCCCCCACACCTACACTACGCTGCACATCCCCCACACCTACGCTACGCTGCACATCCCCCACACCTACGCTGCACATCCCCCACACCTACGCTACGCTGCACATCCCCCACACCTACACTACGCTGCACATCCCCCACACCTACACTACGCTGCACATCCCCCACACCTACACTACGCTGCACATCCCCCACACCTACACTACGCTGCACATCCCCCACACCTACACTACGCTGCACATCCCCCACACCTACACTACGCTGCACATCCCCCACACCTACACTACGCTGCACATCCCCCACACCTACACTACGCTGCACATCCCCCACACCTACACTACGCTGCACATCCCCCACACCTACACTACGCTGCACATCCCCCACACCTACGCTGCACATCCCCCACACCTACACTACGCTGCACATCCCCCACACCTACACTACGCTGCACATCCCCCACACCTACACTACGCTGCACATCCCCCACACCTACGCTACGCTGCACATCCCCCACACCTACACTACGCTGCACATCCCCCACACCTACGCTGCACATCCCCCACACCTACGCTGCACATCCCCCACACCTACACTACGCTGCACATCCCCCACACCTACGCTACGCTGCACATCCCCCACACCTACACTACGCTGCACATCCCCCACACCTACACTACGCTGCACATCCCCCACACCTACGCTGCACATCCCCCACACCTACACTACGCTGCACATCCCCCACACCTACACTACGCTGCACATCCCCCACACCTACGTTGCACCATCGATCCAACCGATATGCCCATGGATATCTCTGAATGTCTCCGTCCTTGTCCCCATATGGAGATCTCTGATGTCATCAGTATATGCCCATATGCGCACGCCCTCTTCTGTGGCCATATATACAGTATGGAGCTGACTGATTTGTTTGCGCCTGATGCCCTGGCGACACGTTGAGGTTAGACAACAACTCCATATTTGGTCGTAGATGCATTTGGAACTCCAGTCCTAATAATATGGTTATGGCTGAGTCATAATGACATGAGTGTGACGGCGTGGTCCGGCCAATTTCAATATAGGATAGCGTGGCTCTGTGCAAAGGGGGTGTGTCTGTCTGTCTGTCTGTCTGTCTGTCCGTCCGTCCGTCCGTGGCTGGCAAACCTTGACAACTTCTCGAACAGTCAGCAGAAGGAAGTAACTCCTGTGATAGTCCAACCCCCCATGTCCCCAACCCCCCTGACATAGACATCATAGACAAACACAAACATGACGTCAGACAATCCACACCCAGCCACAAAGACATGGAGGTTGAATGACAGCAGAACAAACAGTGAAGGCACAAAAGTGGAGTAAAGCCAGATTTGTACTTTGTTTCTTTCCGCACCGGTGACCCATATGCCCAAAATAGCAGATAAGCTCACAACGTGCCGCCATGCATTGAGAGCTTGTACATCTGATTCCCAGCCATGAGACACCATCACATCACAAAGTATAAATCAGGCTTGAGGGTCAGACAGCTAGAGGGACGAAGGAAGGGTCAAGGTTTAACATTCCCCCGTCAATGTCGAGCTGTTGCACAACACGCCAGCCAGACGCAATGCACACAATTTGTCTCTTTCATTACCTCTCTGCTACCAATCTTCAAAGACAAAGTTGTCCTTCTTGTTTTCAAACTCAATCTCTCTCTCTCTCTCTCCCCCCCCCTCACACGTAGACTCTCCCGACCTTTGCTCTAGTGAGGATCAGTCAAGATAAGGGATGAGGGGGAGAAGTTGAAGAACAGCTTTGAATGTGTTTTGAAACTTAAGCCTAATGTATACTCCATACTGTCCATAGCATGAGGGTGTCACGTGCCAGAAATATGTTCTACAAGCTAACAACGTACGCCCCCTTTCGTTTCCCCGTTTATGCAGTTTAGGATATGACAGTTATCTGTTATCATATAGCATATGACAGTCACATAATGCTGTCTTATGGGATAACCAAAAAATCCCACATGGGCGCTTTTATACCATCCGGCAGTGAAATCTTCCACTTCCTTCCACTCACAAGGTGTTTCGATATGAACATCCTGCCTCTATCATCAGAACACAAGGTGTTTGGATATGAGCATCCTGCCTCTATCATCACAAGGTGTTTGGATATGAGCATCCTGCCTCTATCATCAGAACACAAGGTGTTTGGATATGAGCATCCTGCCTCTATCATCAGAACACAAGGTGTTTGGATATGAGCATCCTGCCTCTATCATCAGAACACAAGGTGTTTGGATGTGAGCATCCTGCCTCTATCATCAGAACACAAGGTGTTTGGATATGAGCATCCTGCCTCTATCATCAGAACACAAGGTGTTTGGATGTGAGCATCCTGCCTCTATCATCAGAACACAAGGTGTTTGGATATGAGCATCCTGCCTCTATCATCACAAGGTGTTTGGATATGAGCATCCTGCCTCTATCATCAGAAGGTGTTTGGATATGAGCATCCTGCCTCTATCATCAGAACACAAGGTGTTTGGATGTGAGCATCCTGCCTCTATCATCAGAACACAAGGTGTTTGGATATGAGCAACCTGCCTCTATCATCAGAACACAAGGTGTTTGGATATGAGCAACCTGCCTCTATCATCAGAACACAAGGTGTTTGGATGTGAGCATCCTGCCTCTATCATCAGAACACAAGGTGTTTGGATATGAGCATCCTGCCTCTATCATCAGAACACAAGGTGTTTGGATGTGAGCATCCTGCCTCTATCATCAGAACACAAGGTGTTTGGATATGAGCATCCTGCCTCTATCATCAGAACACAAGGTGTTTGGATATGAGCATCCTGCCTCTATCATCACAAGGTGTTTGGATATGAGCATCCTGCCTCTATCATCAGAACACAAGGTGTTTGGATGTGAGCATCCTGCCTCTATCATCAGAACACAAGGTGTTTGGATATGAGCATCCTGCCTCTATCATCAGAACACAAGGTGTTTGGATATGAGCATCCTGCCTCTATCATCAGAACACAAGGTGTTTGGATATGAGCATCCTGCCTCTATCATCACAAGGTGTTTGGATATGAGCATCCTGCCTCTATCATCAGAACACAAGGTGTTTGGATGTGAGCAACCTGCCTCTATCATCAGAACACAAGGTGTTTGGATATGAGCATCCTGCCTCTATCATCACAAGGTGTTTGGATATGAGCATCCTGCCTCTATCATCACAAGGTGTTTGGATATGAGCATCCTGCCTCTATCATCAGAACACAAGGTGTTTGGATATGAGCATCCTGCCTCTATCATCACAAGGTGTTTGGATGTGAGCATCCTGCCTCTATCATCAGAACACAAGGTGTTTGGATGTGAGCATCCTGCCTCTATCATCAGAACACAAGGTGTTTGGATGTGAGCATCCTGCCTCTATCATCAGAACACAAGGTGTTTGGATGTGAGCATCCTGCCTCTATCATCAGAACACAAGGTGTTTGGATGTGAGCATCCTGCCTCTATCATCAGAACACAAGGTGTTTGGATATGAGCATCCTGCCTCTATCATCAGAACACAAGGTGTTTGGATATGAGCATCCTGCCTCTATCATCAGAACACAAGGTGTTTGGATGTGAGCATCCTGCCTCTATCATCAGAACACAAGGTGTTTGGATATGAGCATCCTGCCTCTATCATCACAAGGTGTTTGGATGTGAGCATCCTGCCTCTATCATCAGAACACAAGGTGTTTGGATATGAGCATCCTGCCTCTATCATCACAATTCATGCTGCAGTCTGATGAGATAAAGTAGACCTTTAAAGTATTTACCATGACTTATAAGAGTGTTCAGCACACTGGCTGTGCATGAGCGACTTGAAGCACAAGGCCGCAGCTCAGCGCTGTTTTGATATAGTGATATAGATAAGGTCAGAGCTCTCCGGTGGATCAGCGACGACTGACCTGCCGTCTTTCAGGGCGCGCCCAGACAACCTGCTGTGGAGCGAATTCATATATTTAATTTGTGATATAACAGGCTCGTATTTCTTTTATTCATATTCATTTTGCTGTTCTTATTCATTATCGGGATATGCATCCTTGTAATCATTAAAGTTATGCCAGTCTGAGGCTAATCTGTATCCCTGAGTATTGCCTTTCATTGTACTTCAGAATAATTTAATAGATGCTATGTTTTGAGTAATTGGTAATCTCTGTGTATCATTTTCCACCGGACTTCAGGATAAACCGAGCACACTGTGACTCCAGGTATTGACGCAACAAGTCCTACTAGGTCCAGTCTGTTCTTTCACCTCTATTTGAATCACAGACCTTTAGACGCAAGTGTCATTGGCTGGTCATATTGACATGTCCAGATATATGTCATCATGTTTCATCATTCTTAATATAGCATTTCAGGCGCGAGACAGTTATGAAGAGAGACAGTTATGAAGAGAGACAGTTATGAAGAGAGACAGTTATGAAGCAATCTCCTGCTAGTCCGTGTCCATCGGTCTAATAAACAAAAGCATATTTACTCAAACATACACAGTGTTGTATAATATGAATCTTGCATATCACCCTATAGTATAGAAATGTCCTAACAAGGCCCTGTATCCGTTATCACATATCTTTCACAACAAATGTTTATATTAGTTATGTTGTAAAGTTATAGTTAAAGAGTGTTACAACCTCCTTTACTTTTTCGAGTCCTGACATCTTGTCATACATACAGTAATCCTTAAATTTGCGGAAATGACACCTCTCTCATTTAAAGTGTATAGCTTCAGTCAGTTTCAGACTGCAATTATGTCCGGAAAAGGCCATTATGTGGTTCCATTGGTATTTGGTGAGCTCGCCGAGTTGTCTGGAACTCCATTTCCTTTAACACTGATGTTAATGTGTAGATCCTGTCCTTGGGAAAAGTCCCAATAACAACGCTTGGCGGGAAAAGGACACTGTTTGTTTGTCCTTGTCAGTCAGTTGTCACTTAAGTTGTACATAGTAAAAAGTTGAGTCTCTTACTTTGTTAACCACTTAAACCCTAGTTCCCCCCGGGCTCTATGGGCCCCCTCCTTTGGCTCCATGGGCCCCCTCCTTTGGCTCTATGGGCCCCCTCCTTTGGCTCCATGGGCCCCCTCCTTTGGCTCCATGGGCCCCCTCCTTTGGCTCTATGGGCTCCCTCCTTTGGCTCTATGGGCTCCCTCCTTTGGCTCTATGGGCCCCCTCCGTTGGCTCTATGGGCCCCCTCCTTTGGCTCTATGGCTCTATAGATATGTTCTAGTTACGTTCTTAGCTTACGCATGCTTCTTGATAAATGCATTTTATATATGTGATGTATTCCCATACTTTTGTTCTTGCCTAAATGTAAATCGCTCTGGATTAAGAGCGTCTGCTAAATGCCTAAATTGTAAATTGTATGGGCCCCCTCCTTTGGCTCTATGGGCCCCCTCCTTTGGCTAAATGGGCCCCCTCCTTTGGCTCTATGGGCCCCCTCCTTTGGCTAAATGGGCCCCCTCCTTTGGCTCTATACTGGGTTCCCCCCGGGCTCTAAACTGGGCGCTATACAGCTTTTGTCCCCACAAAATGTCCGCAGCACAAACATTAAATGCCATTGACAATGAAGGGAAAAAGTACGTCATCTTGTCCCCACACGTCTCATATTTGCCATCGACAATGAAAGGAGAAATTAGGTCAAATGTCCGCCGAATATGACGTAAAGTTGTGGCAACAGGCATTCTGATTGGCCAGTATGACCTGATTCATGATGATCTATGATAAGAGCGCCCCTCACTTCACACGGGTGTGATTCTATTTAACCTCTACACCAAATCTATTTGGTGAAAATAACAAATCTACAAGCTAACAACGCATCATGTTGTGAGATTGTAGATTGGCTATTATCGATCTACGAACTTTTTTCTATCTACAAGAATGTTCGCCCCATGGGTGTGGGTTGGGTGTATGGTGAAGGGGTGTGGGTTGGGTGTATGGTGAAGGGGTGTGGGTTGGGTGTATGGTGAAGGGGTGTGGGTTGGGTGTATGGTGAAGGGGTGTGGGTTGGGTGTATGGTGTGTTTTTCCTGTCTTTTGTATCTATAAAGTATATGGTGTTCTCCGTGATATAAAAAATGTTCTTGTTGATCAGCACAGATATATTTTAGATTTAACCATTTGTATCACGGCAACGTTTACATTTTCAATAAAATAGCCTATAAGTCATTAAAAAAACCACACCCGTGTGAACTGAGTGGTGCAAGGTCTTATATAGTCTGATCAGCTATGTCAGTGATGTCACACACTAACCACAGCAACCATGCTCGTTTTTTTGGTTGCTAACCATAGCAACCATGCTCGTTTTTTTGGTACGAACAAACACGGGTACAAAGCCAGTTGTTGGAGTGGTTTGCACCACTCAAAATGAATGTTTGCCCCCGAAAAGGGACACCAGGGTTCATGTGGTTAAAATACCAGAGATTTCTCTTTCTATACTTTTAGTCATTCATTGTTCCCCCCCCCCCCCCCCCTCCCCCCCACCACACGTGACCTGCAGTAGACGCGCTACAGCAGGGGTTAAACACAGGTCACATACCATGTGACCATTATGATTGACAGGGGGGGGGGGGGCACACAGAGAGACAGTCTAATAGGGAAACAAGGACAATGCCAGAGAGAGAGGGAGGGGGGAGGGGGGTGGAGAGGAGAGAGAGTGAGAAAGAGAGGTAGAGTGATAAGAGAGATGGAGATAGTGAGAGAGAAATAAAAGATTGATGGAGAGAAAGAGAGAGAGTGATGGAGAGAGAGAGAGACAGAGAGAGAGAGAGGGGTGGGGTGTAAGTCGAGCCCACTTCAAAGTGATTGGTTGAGGCCTAACAAGCCCCCAGCGCCAGCCTCCGCCTGCGTGATCCTGTTTATGACAATTGTCCAATCACAGTGTAGTGACGTCAGCCAGACCACACACACACACTCGTATACACGCACGCACGCACGCACGCACGCACGCACGCACGCACACACAACACACACACTCACACTCACACTCACACTCACACTCACACTCACACACACACACACACACACACACAATAAAGTTGTACAAAGGCAAACTAGAAATAACAACGTATAGCGTATAGCGTGGCTCTGGAACAAGTTATCAAGATACTAGATATTATCTATGTGTCTATTAGTACAAACATTTCATAAGTGCTCTACAGATGTACAGTAGGTCTCACTGTCTCAAGCATTAGCAGGATGCAACAACTTAAAGGACCACTTCACCACTTTTCAACATCTCTTCATATAATTGGTCCTCACTAATGTTTATGATAAAACACCACCATTTTTTCCTACTCAGTCTGTGTCTCATAGGAGGGCTTTGGGCAGTTCGGACACCCGTCCATCATCATTAGGCAGATTTTTTTTTAAACAAGATTTGTTTTAAAATATATTTAGATTTTTATTATCGTGAGAACGATGGCTTCAACTTTTGCATTGCAACTTTTCAGGAAAAGAAAGCCTGCCGTTTCTATTAGCTTGGATTCACCATCGATGATGTCACTGGTGGACGGGTTTCTGAACTGCCCACAGCCTTCCTATGAGACACAGACTGAGTAGGAAAAAACTGTGGTATTTTATCATGAACATTAGTTAGGACCAATTATAGGAAGAGAAGTTGAAAAGTGGTGAAGTGGTCCTTTAAGGTGGGACATACTGTATGAGCAGGTTGCTGTTGTTGAGTATGGCACAGTGCCAGCTAGTGTATATCAACAGGAAGGCCGGGTGTCTATATATATACACCTGTCAAGCTGAGGCCTGACTCAGACCTTCGCAACAGATTGATGTATGGCTGATGCATGAGACTTATTGACTGATGCAAGCTTGCAATTAATTTCCAATGGGAGTCACATGGTTTGACACAACATTTTTTTTGTATGAGGGGGAGGGGGGCAGTCGAAACACAGCCGAAAGCCGTACAACACAAATGTTGTGTCAAACCATGTGACTTCCATTGGAAATGCATTGGGACAAGATGTAAACAAACCCTTTGTTTACATCTAGCATCCAACAATGTTGTATGCTAGATGCGAAGGTGTGAGTGAGGCCCAAGAAATCATGTCGACTAGATCACTAGTCGGATTAATGTGTCATTGTGGTTTTAACTAAAGAGCTTTAACGGTTCTGATGTGGAGCCATTGGCAGCCTCATATGGACTTTAAACTTTTTTCTTTTATTGTTTGTTTATTTATTTTATTGTTTCTGTTTTCACCTGATATGGACGGTGAGTCTGAACAGTCTGTAATGGGACTAAATAAAAACAGCCTTCCAATTTAATGAGTTAGACCAGGGGTTCTCAAACCTTTCCATGCCAAGGACACCCAAATACCAGTCGCTTCTGGCCGACAAAAACATTTGTAGATCAGCCTGAACCGCTTCATTTGTATCAAATAAATTGGCAGGATGATAATTTCATTTACGAGGTTTTGGTGAAAGCTGAAAGGAGGTTAATAATGGGTTCACCTTGTTCAGTGAAACTGAAATGTCAAGGCTGGTTGTGTGATCGGGAGCTGGATGTTCTCTGCTCTGTTGATGAAATATTGTAGAGATTCTTCACATTCTCCAGATGATGGTTCTAAACATGGAGAATAGTTGGGGGTGACAAAGCAGAATTAATGACAGAATGAATGACCTTAGTCCAAGGTTCCAAGGTTCTTTATTATTTGTCTCCAGAGGAAGAAATTTGTCTTAGACAAAGGGCCCGCATGCAAGCGTAGCCCTTATGCCCATGTCTTAGACAAAGGGCCCGCATGCAAGCGTAGCCCTTATGCCCATGTCGCCCATGTCTTAGACAAAGGGCCCGCATGCAAGCGTAGCCCTTATGCACTGCATGTCGCCCATGTCTTAGACAAAGGGCCCACATGCAAGCGTAGCCCTTACGCCCATGTCTTAGACAAAGGGCCCGCATGCAAGCATAGCCCTTATGCCCATGTCTTAGACAAAGGGCCCGCATGCAAGCGTAGCCCTTATGCCCATGTCTTAGACAAAGGGCCCGCATGCAAGCGTAGCCCTTATGCCCATGTCGCCCATGTCTTAGACAAAGGGCCCGCATGCAAGCATAGCCCTTATGCCCATGTCTTAGACAAAGGGCCCGCATGCAAGCATAGCCCTTATGCCCATGTCTTAGACAAAGGGCCCGCATGCAAGCGTAGCCCTTATGCCCATGTCGCCCATGTCTTAGACAAAGGGCCCGCATGCAAGCGTAGCCCTTATGCCCATGTCTTAGACAAAGGGCCCGCATGCAAGCGTAGCCCTTATGCCCATGTCGCCCATGTCTTAGACAAAGGGCCCGCATGCAAGCGTAGCCCTTATGCCCATGTCGCCCATGTCTTAGACAAAGGGCCCGCATGCAAGCGTAGCCCTTATGCCCATGTCTTAGACAAAGGGCCCGCATGCAAGCGTAGCCCTTATGCCCATGTCGCCCATGTCTTAGACAAAGGGCCCGCATGCAAGCGTAGCCCTTATGCCCATGTCGCCCATGTCTTAGACAAAGGGGCCGCATGCAAGCGTAGCCCTTATGCCCATGTCGCCCATGTCTTAGACAAAGGGCCCGCATGCAAGCCTAGCCCTTATGCCCATGTCGCCCATGTCTTAGACAAAGGGCCCGCATGCAAGCGTAGCCCTTACGCCCATGTCGCCCATGTCTTAGACAAAGGGCCCGCATGCAAGCGTAGCCCTTACGCCCATGTCGCCCATGTCTTAGACAAAGGGCCCGCATGCAAGCGTAGCCCTTACGCCCATGTCGCCCATGTCTTAGACAAAGGGCCCGCATGCAAGCGTAGGCCTTATGCCCATGTCGCCCATGTCTTAGACAAAGGGCCCGCATGCAAGCGTAGCCCTTATGCCCTGCATGTCGCCCATGTCTTAGACAAAGGGCCCGCATGCAAGCGTAGCCCTTACGCCCATGTCGCCGCAGTGCAGCGCCAACATACCTTATTGACCTTAAACCCTGCTGGGGTTGTGTTATTTGTGATGATGTCAGAGTATTAATTGGATTTGGCGTTTTATTCTTTTGTTTTTGTTTTACAGCCTGATGATAGTTCTCAGGGAAGCATTTGCCTTCCCTCTTTTCTGCAACCTCTCCTAATAGATCAGGTGTGCTCATTGAGCCTGTGCGTGTGCCTGTGACTCGGACTGATAGATCTGGTAGATCTGTTATTTTTGGTGGATGGTAGTTTCCATGTTCTCAATAACTATGTATTTTTCATGCCCTGTATCCCACTGAGTTTACATATCATTTCTGCCCCAGCGTAAAACAGATAGTATTAAATCTCACTCTCCCCCAGTCAGCGAGTAAGATAAAAGATTGTTTTCTCCTGTTTGACGTCTTGCATTATCTGCCCCTCTGGTGAAAAACATGTTATTCGGCCTTGCTACGGTGCCAGAGCAGACATGTTGTCTCCTAGTTACGTTAGCTGGTTGTCAGTAACTTGGGCTGTGAACTACATTTACTTAAAGAACTACAATTCCCTTCGGTCACTCTTCCGGGATTTTACCGGAAGTATAATTTGCCACGTATCCCAAGTAGGCCTCCCGGCAATAGGTGTCGCCATAATTCACTTTTGGTTACCCTCTGAACTCCAAATGCATTACTTCCCCATGTGAAAAGGATGTTATGACTTATGTACAAGGCCCTATTAAGCAAGTGGAATCTAATTACATATAATTTTACAGTTTTTAAGACGTGGGGGCGGGTGCAATGTCATATTACAATTATGGGCCAGGTAAGAAGCGCTTTCGACACCCCGTGGTGTGAGCAAAACGGCCTTGAATTAGTCATGGGAGTGTTTAAGGGAGTTTTGAGGCTTACCCAATGAACATGTCCGTACTATTCTCTTTACGACACCAGCTGATGATGCGCCCTTTTCGGCAAGTGGTATTACATTTCTGCAGACTGGCACCATAGACATGACATGACTTTGTCACATTTGGGTTATTATTCATATTGCACTGCATGCTGTCACCTTTATGCCGCCAAAGAACAGATCCACAAGCCATGATGTGCATAGCTTGTAGGCCTATGTCTCTATTTTAGTAACTTGCAGTTTTCATTGGAAAGTCATTACAGCGGCGCAGCCATATGCTAAGGGAGGGAGATATACGCACATCGTCACTTCATTTGTTTCTGTTCTAAGCATGAAAAACAGCTGTAAAAATCTTTATTCTAGTTGATTAGATTCATAAATGAATAACTAAGACTTTGAAATGGCACCTACCTATACCTTTCAGATCGGAATGGAACTGCGAGTAGATACGCAGCATTGGCTGGCAAATTGGCAATCCATGCGTAATGTTCCCAGAATCGTCTAACCCCCGAACATACAAGTTCGTTTGATATTGTTTAATTCGATAAAAATAGAACCATGTACCATACAGCGAATGAAAGCAAGATTCCTAAGGAATATGGGGATTTTTACATTTTAAAAAACGGTTGAGAAATGAGAGAACCATGAGTGTTTATAATATCAAATATTATAAGAATAATATGAAAGACAAACGGGCTCAGCTCACCATCCCGACAAGGAGGAAATATAGCCTATAGTGCATGCACGTATATGCACTGACTGTTGCACACACGCTCTTTATTTGTTTCTATTGAAAAACACCAGTAAAATAACGTTTATTTTATTTTATTTCATTCGAGTCACGACGAAGGAATGAGTTGAAATGCCATACGTGCGCCATGCGTATTGCTGCGGCCCCAATGTTATGGTCTTCGCTCGTAGCATTTTATTGAAGAAGAATTGAGTCGGGTGTGATACAGCGTATGAAAGCTAACTTCCCAGTGATTATGGAGATGTTTTAATGTTTTAAAAAGGTTGAGAAATGAGCGATATATGACCCTTTACAATCTAAACGTTTGAACAGAAAGCCGTCCCTCTGTTGCAACAGGAGACGAGCTGTTGCCATGTCTCATAGAAACAAGTAAATAGGTCTATAAACATACTCCCAAAAGAATCGCATATAACAGGGGTCTACAACCTATTTTAAATGAAGTGCCATGTTTTTATTTTCTAGATAGTGAGTCTGCCATATCAAGATTCCTTTTAATGACACCACATTACAATTTCCAGCATATTTTGATTGTCCACAAATATAAAGTTCTTCCTTCTTTTTACATATTTTCTTGCACATTGTTATAATGATCATTATAAATATATATCCCCCTGCAGTCAGAGTTCATTGTTTTAATGAATGAATGTGATGCATTGTGAGCTGGTAGATCTGCTATTTTCAAAAGTAAACTTTGAAAAAAGTGACAATAAGAATATTTTTGAAAAATGTTATTGAAACATTTAAAAACACAAATCTGTCATGGTAGTTGGGCAAATGCATTCATCTGGGGGTCCTTGACATGGGAATGTCGCTGTGTGAGGATCACTGGTTTAAACAACATTAGGAGAAAAGCCCAAATAAGCACTTTAGAAACAAGAAAAGCAACCACAACTACCAATATTTACAAGCAACTTTGCAGAAAAAGAAGCCGCTTATAATAAACAGCAGACATGGCAACACTCCAGCAGCACTCCAGAGCCGCTCAAGTGTCAAATCAAACAGTGCTTTTTGCTTTTAAGACGTGGTCAGACCCAGGCGGAATCGGTATGCGCTGAGTGTTTTTAGGTCAAGGGGCTTAATAGCAAATTAGCGCAAAGCGAAAATAATTAACATATGGACACTCCCCCAATGCTAAATTATGCAGGAACGTGGTATTCCATATGAGTGAGCGCTCACCACGGCTTCCATAATACGAAAAGGCGCAGAGCGAGGGCGAAATCTGTATTACCGCATGGGTTTTTCGTCTTGCTTAATAGGGCTCATGTAGTATAAAATGTTGTCACTGATGATGTGTCAGGGAGAGATCGTTTTAACGCTGTACGGACCTGCCATTTCTCTCCCGATGTGATGGGTAATATATATCAAATGGAAAATCCCCATAGCTCTGGTGTGACTTGTCTTCTTCCGTGTCTGGTGTCAAACTCATTCTAAGGTATTCTGGTATACTCTGATACTTCTACTTCTCTGCCTAATCCTCTCCTTTTGGTATTGTAGTTTTCCTCTAAAGTATTTATCCTTAAAAGGTATTAATATAGAATTACAGTTTAACATTATAACAGTAAAGATAAAGTTAATATTCACTTGTTTAAAAGGTTTACAGTCCTTAATTCTGACTTCTTGAGTATTTGTACTCTATTACATTCTTACAAATTCTCCTCAACGGGACTCCTCCAGAGTCCAGATGATTGATTGGTCTTCGATCCTTCCCTTATCCTAAATTTATATGCATCAATTGGTCCTTTTCACGCCGACTTTAAGGAGTATTAGTCTAATTTATTTAATTAGCTTCTCCGACAAAGGCACGTTCCAGCGCCAGAGTATTTTTTTTTGTACTTGATTACTTTCTAAAGTATTTTTACATTTCCGGAGTTTCTTGCTCTGCTATTATAAATATTATACAGTCCTTTCTCATCAACATTAAGAATGTTAGACCATATAGTTTTCCCTTTCCACTCCCTTTCTCTCCTTTCTTTCTTTCTCTCTGTTTTTTATTTTGGGGTCCGTGAACGGCGAACATCAGTGAATTTCACGGTTCACGGCGTTCGACCTCCGCGAACCCCTCCATGGACCTCTGACGGCATCTACCCTCCTGCCTGAGCCGTCTCTGGTCTCCGCTGCTATGGGTCGACTCTCCCGACTCTGCCTGCCTATCTGCTTCTTCATCTGCTCTAAGTTAAGTAATTTATGGTTTCTTTAGCCTTCATAGATTAAGTTGTCATTATCATTCACCCCACCTCCAGCAGCAAGGCATTTATTTTTAGTTGCTTAACAACCCTACACAAAGTTTCGGAGTTCTTTCTGTCCCATGTAGTTTTTTTTCCTTTATTACCCCAGTTTGTAATTTGCTTCATGCTACTGTTAGAACTGTTTTATATTGATAACATTGTGTTTGCGCAACGACTACTATTGACGCTAGTCGACGCTCCAAAATGATTCTACCCCAATCCCCAACATTCTTAAAATTGTCTCAGCCATGTTATAATTAGGTTCATGTTCACATGTTTATAGGTCGTATACTATCTATCTCTCTATCTCTTCATTTTATTTATTTATTTTTATTCAAACCATTATTTCTGGACGGCCATCCAAATCTCATTTCATTCTATCCCCCGGGTTTCCTAACTTTGTGACACAGTACTAGTTGGTGTCATTAACACTTTCTTCCCTGTTGATTTCCTTGGCCAGGAACAAAATAGGGCATTTTATCTTTTATTTTACGACCGTTGACTTTCATCATGTTATAATTAGGTTCACATTAATTTATTTAATAATTTATCTCATCCCGATATTGTGATATCATTGACCGCTGAGACGTTATAATTATTTCCCAGATAGACTTTTAGAACACAGTTACAACTATTTCTCTGGAGTGTGCTATTTATTGTGCTTGTGTCTGTTTATGCCTGCTTTCCCTTATCTCTTGTGAAGAGAGCAGTGGCCTTGCCACTGTCTGGAATGTCTCTCTGTCTGCGTTCGTGCGTATGTGCGTGCGTGCGTTCGTGCGTGTGTGCGTGCATGTGTTTGTGTGTATGTGCATGTGTGCACAACCCGATTCTCTCTGTGTCCGCGTGCCTGTGTGTGCATGAATTCCCCACTTTAGAAGTTTATTTGAATAGATAACTCATACTTTGCATGACTTTTAGTAACGGAGCAAAGCCACATTTTTCAAAATTCAGACTTTTAGTAAGGGAGGCAAAACAAAATTTAGATTTTTGTTATTTTTACAGTTTTTACTGCATTTCAAAACTTTATTATTGCCTTACATTATGTTTCATGTCATAGTAGCATCAGTACAAATTTCCGTTTATCCTATTTTTGTCAGATAACCCCCATCTCGCTCCATGTGTGTTTCTGTGTTTGCATGTGTGTATATATGTGTGTGTGTGTGTGTGGAACAATTCCTTTTAAATTCACCTCATCATAACTTCCTATTCCACAAATAGGTTCATCCTACCTGAACATTTCGTATTTTATTTTTGCTCATTCCCCATTTGGTTATTTTGTGATTATTGATAATTAGGAATACGCGACGACATCTGTCAGCCTCCGTTTCCGCCATTTATCATCATTTCATACATTTTATTTTTTAGATAGGACCCCCTTGACCATTTAATTGCCTTAGTATGACAATTTATTATTGATTTCAACCAATCCCCTTATTGATTCAATTCATTCTTTTGAGTGGTGTGGACCTCTCCTACAACTGGCTTTGTTAGTCTGTCCGTGCAGAAAAAATGAGCATGGTTGCTACGGTCACCCAGTTCACCCGGGTGTGATTTCATTACATCAGACATTACGTCAGACCACAGCTGATCAGGCTATATAAGACCTCACACCACTCAGTTCACACGGGTGTGATTTTTCAATTACATTCTGGTTTCCACCATTCATCATTATTTAATAACTACTACTCCCACAATCCTTTTTGGATAGGGCCCCTTGTCCATTTAATACATTAATTATGCCATTTTTACTGATTTCAACCATTGATTTCAACCCTCATTGATTTAACTCATTAATTACTTGGCCATCCATTAACTATAGGTTACATCCGAACTCCGGTACTATTAATTAAGTATTCCTTTATTATATTTTAATTATCTTTTAGGTTAAATCCCAGTATTAATTTTAATTGTAATTTTAATTTATTTATTTTTTGATTTTTGATTTTTGATTTTAAGTTTTGAATTTTGAATTTTAGATTTTAAATTTTGGATTTTAAGTTTAACGTTTTAAATTTTGCATTTTACATTTTACATTTTGAATTTTGGATTTTACATTTTACATTTCACATTTCACATTTCACATTTCACATTTTAAATTTTAAATTTTAAATTTTAAATTTTAAATTTTAAATTTTGGATTTTAGATTTTAGATTTCAGATTTTGAATTTTCATTTTATGGTTTGGATTTTTAATTTGAATTTTGATTTTGAATTTAAATCAGTTTTAAGTTTTAAGTTTTAAGTTTTAAGTTTAATTTTATTGTTTTTATTTATGTTGACAATTCAGGTGCTATAGGGCGGGTCCATAGGAGAAGTTGCTGTTGGCCCTATAGTATTAACACCAAATTATCACCTAGAAAAAAAAGGAGATGTCACAGTTAGAGTCTTGATATCCCACTAAATTAGTTAAATTCCCTATTATTATAATACTTATTATTTTATTTTTATTTGTACTCTACTCTATTCTTCTCTGCCTGGAACGAGTAACTATAGGCTCCTACAGGTAGAACTTGTGATCTCACAATTTCTTTTTTGGCGTCTTATACGTGACATTAGCTACGTCATTAATAGCGTATTTGATAAGTACATTAGCATACATGTGTTTTTTTAGGAGTGATGACCTACATTTTGTTTATTTCTGTCCGTGTTTGCAATGCCATGCCATATTATGCATGATAGTCTTAAAGTCCAGTGCAAATACAGGGCAAAATAGACTTGTGCGTTTATTCTGTCATCATCAAGCTGTGTTTCCTGTGTTAACGGATTTATCACTGCAACATTATTATAGAAAACAATTAAATAGAAGAATTAAATAGAAAAAAAATAGAATACTTTGTTTTCTTTTTGAGATATCTTTCTCTCTCTACCTGTCTCTACGTAACCTCCCTCCATATAAATGTGAAATGCATGCGCTAGAGAACTCTGTCTCTCTGCGTATCCTCCCTCCATTTTACAACTGTGTAAATGCGTACGTAGAACGCTGGGTCTCTCTCTCTCTCTCTCCTTGACTTATCTCTAAGTACTCTCCCTCCATATAAATGTGTAAATGCGTGCTGTGAGAACGTCTGTCTCTCTAAGTACCCTCCCTCCATATAAATGTGTAAATACGTACTGTAAGAACGGTCAGGAGAAGTACAAATATTAATATTTTATTATTATTTTTATTTTCATTTTTTTAAACCATACCCTGTCTACCTACACGCCCTCCCTTCACCATTAAGCTGTGTACATGCGCGGTTGGTAGAACAGTCATTTTCATTTAAAAACTTACCCTGTTGATGTTTACCCTGTTGATGAATTGTTTATAATTATTATTGTTTCATTTCATTCACCAGTTTGTTTTTTGTCTTTCTGTTTTATCTCTCAGATACGGATCTCTGGTGGTTTCGTGGTCAGGAACAAACCCGAGTCAGGACAGAGGAATCTAGAGACCCACAAAAGCGATGGAGTGAATGGACATGTTGGTTGTGGACCTCGAGTTTCCTTTCCTTTGTTTATAAGGTTTGACCCTAGACCCCGAGCCACTCAGAACCGTCTGAATCAGTATCATTAGACCCCGACCCACTGAGAACCGTCTGAATCATTAGTATTAGGCCCAAAACCCCAGAACAGTGACTGCCCTTTTATCATTATGATTAGCCCTTAATTTGCCCATAGATTTCCCATCGGGAACACATTATAATTCCACTCATGTTTCACCATACACATTATTGTTTTATGTTTTTCAAACATGTTTTTCTTTGCTAAAACGCTGTATTTTGCTAAAACGCTGTTTCCCCTCCCTACCTAATATTAGGATTAATTTGATTATCCCTTCTCCCCTCAATTAATTAATATTAGATTATTTTAATTTTAATTTGATTTATTTGTCATTTTTACTTATTTTATTTTGACTGACAAACAGACCATGTTCGTTATTATTTCCATACATTTATTCATTTATTTTTGGACTTGACTACCGGTACATAGACTACTATTCCCGCTGCATTTGACAGTAGGAGACTGATAGCTACCTGACACTGACTGATTGCTCGCTTATCCTGACGTGTAGACAGGTGACAATTTGACTTAATTGACTATTTTCTTTTATTTTTATTAAAACTATTTTCCATTTGTTATAAAAAAAGGATCTCCATCTTCCCCATTATATAGATTATTTTAACTGAATTATCCCATCTTTGGACAATCTAAATTCCATTCCATTATGATTCATTATCCCTCTCATTATATTTTTATTATTTTAGATTTGATTCACATTTTACCTCTGAATTTGGAATATCCCTCCATTGTAAACATTTAATCTTTATTATCCCCGAACCACCCCTTGACCTTACATTGAGATATTTAGAATAGGACATCTTCCCCTTCCATTTCATTTTATTATTTTGTTTTCATCACCATGAGTTTGGCTTGACTAGGCATATATCCTCCCCTGAATAGACTTGATTCTATATTTGGCCTTCATGGTACTAATGGACTCGCCAGGAAGCGACACGACATCATCAATTACCCTGTCCCCCCCTCTCCAAGCTCTGCTTGGTATAAGAACTGTTAGGGGCATCTCCGGCCGTTTTCTCCCGTTTGAATCACAGAGATCAAGTATCTGTCAATGAGAAAGTATAGGCTGAGATTGTCACCTATGGGTCACCTGTTATGTCACCCATCCGGGGGGCGGGGCGAAGATTCGGCTCCGACAACGAGCCAAGAAGAACTATCGCAGTATCTGCGCTGCTAAAAAGAACTTTGTTGTCAAATGACACTTTCGACGGCGCATCGGCGTGCTGCAACGATGCTGGGTTCCTCGGGGACCCCGAAGATCTGCCCTAAAGAACATTGTCAAACCCTGACACTAAACGTCGGCGTAGGAACGCTGCAACGGTGCTGGGTTCCTCGGGAACCCCGAAGACCGAAGACCTCGAGAGAGAAAAGTCATTCTGTCTCTCTGCCACGGTACCATCTAAATAATGAGTGATTTCTTGCCTGGTCGTAAGTCAAACTATTTTTTATTTTTCATTGTTCCTGTTACCATTTTATTCCCATCCTGATCCTTAGAGTTAATTTTATTTCTCATCTCCCAATTGACCCTTATTATATTTTATTTAATTCCCTGAAGATTGATTATTGATTATTGATCACATTTGACACTTCATCCACAAAACGTGATGGAGTTGATAGATCTGGTAGATCTGTTATTTTTGGTGGATGGTAGTTTCCATGTTCTCAATAACTATGTATTTTTCATGCCCTGTATCCCACTGAGTTTACATATCATTTCTGCCCCAGCGTAAAACAGATAGTATTAAATCTCACTCTCCCCCAGTCAGCGAGTAAGATAAAAGATTGTTTTCTCCTGTTTGACGTCTTGCATTATCTGCCCCTCTGGTGAAAAACATGTTATTCGGCCTTGCTACGGTGCCAGAGCAGACATGTTGTCTCCTAGTTACGTTAGCTGGTTGTCAGTAACTTGGGCTGTGAACTACATTTACTTAAAGAACTACAATTCCCTTCGGTCACTCTTCCGGGATTTTACCGGAAGTATAATTTGCCACGTATCCCAAGTAGGCCTCCCGGCAATAGGTGTCGCCATAATTCACTTTTGGTTACCCTCTGAACTCCAAATGCATTACTTCCCCATGTGAAAAGGATGTTATGACTTATGTAGTATAAAATGTTGTCACTGATGATGTGTCAGGGAGAGATCGTTTTAACGCTGTACGGACCTGCCATTTCTCTCCCGATGTGATGGGTAATATATATCAAATGGAAAATCCCCATAGCTCTGGTGTGACTTGTCTTCTTCCGTGTCTGGTGTCAAACTCATTCTAAGGTATTCTGGTATACTCTGATACTTCTACTTCTCTGCCTAATCCTCTCCTTTTGGTATTGTAGTTTTCCTCTAAAGTATTTATCCTTAAAAGGTATTAATATAGAATTACAGTTTAACATTATAACAGTAAAGATAAAGTTAATATTCACTTGTTTAAAAGGTTTACAGTCCTTAATTCTGACTTCTTGAGTATTTGTACTCTATTACATTCTTACAAATTCTCCTCAACGGGACTCCTCCAGAGTCCAGATGATTGATTGGTCTTCGATCCTTCCCTTATCCTAAATTTATATGCATCACGGACTACCGGCCAAGGTGCCTGGACCGCTGAGCTACGGCCCAGGCCTCCTGGTGTGGTTTTTATGTGCAATGATGTCTTCCCTTTGTATTTAGGGTTTCTTCCTGGAGGCTGAAACCTTGACAGTCAAACGTGCCAATGAAAAAAACAGTGATATAGTGACATCACAATATCATATAAAATATCATATAAAAAATAATTACAGCACCCCATCTTTAAAAACACAGGATCTACTGCCTCTACTAATGAGGTAGCAGGTTTCGGAATCTCGAGTAACAACTCACCAAATACACTTCTCCCCAGACCTTCTGGTGTGCTCATACGCTTTCCTCTGTCTCCAGTCATGTCTGTTCTCAGTATTGTTCACTTCCCATTGTTGTCGACGCTGTTGTTTTTGTCTCACTACTATTTTATTTCCTTGTTTTTTGGTGAATACTTGTAGTATTTTATTTCTTTGTTTTATGGTGAATACTTGTAGTATTTTATTTCCTTGTTTTATTGTGAATACTTGTAAATGTATGTGAAGTTGTTTGTGTGTATGAGTGTATAATATATATATATATTCTGTGAAAGTATGAAACAGCTGAGGTTGTGAAAAAAAAGGGAAAAAAAGCAGTTGTAAGAAAAATGTATGCTTTCAATTCTGTGAAGTTGCCTAAACTGAAATAAAAACAAAGTAAAAAAAACAAAAAAAAAACACAGGATCTATCGGAGCAGAGTGCTTAAGGACAAGAACAGGGAAGTGGAGCATTATAAACCACAGCTTTGTGGTCTGACACACTGCAAACATCAATCAAGTCCACAGCATTGAGAGCAGCTAGACTCAGCGACACCACTAGATCAAAAGGACCCTTTTAATACCTGAAGAAAACCACCAATATTAGGACTACTAGTTTTGGTTGGTATGGTCCATCTGGGGTTCCATGTTCAGTTTAGGGGAGAGCTGCCAAATGGGCCTTGCCTGTAACAGGCAACTTGGTTAGTTGTTTCTCAAGGTGGCCTTACACTAGCCGTCAATCTGAAATCTGATAGCACCACACACTACAGGATAATCGGAGCGGGGCAGAGCAAATATCAAACATTCTTGATGTTGATCGGGCCGATCTCGATCGCGCTTTGAGCGGTCGGGCACCCCCCGAGCGTCAAAAATGCCCGATTATCGGCTAGTGTAAGGCCACCTTAAGTGTTTATTTCCTATTTTTGGTACTTTATTTTTGGCCAGTCTTATTAAATGTCCATAATTGTGTTCTGCATGCATCTCTTGCTTGTGCCCTTGACATTTGACCATTTGACCCCAAAAAGTAGTCCTCTCTCCTGATCATTAAAAAGAAAAAAAAACACTAACAAAGCCAGTTGTTAGTTTACGGCTTTGTCCGTACTGGCTTTGTTAGTTTACGTGTCTGTCCGTACCAAAAAAACTGAGTGGTGTAAGGTCTTATATAGACTGATCAGCTGTGGTCTGACGTAATGTCTGACGTAATGAAATCACACCCGTGTGAACTGGGTGACCATAGCAACCATGCTCATTTTTTGGTACGAACAGACAGACAGACACGTAAACTAACAAAGCCAGTTGTAGGAGTGGTTTACTTTACACCACTCAAAAATGAGCATGGTTGCTATGGTCACCCAGTTCACACGGGTGTGATTTCATTACGTCAGACATTACGTCAGACCACAGCTGATCAGTCTAATATAAGACCTTACACCACTCAGTTCACACGGGTGTGATTTTTAAAAGGAAGGAGAACAAACTTTGCAGAGCTCTCCAGGTAAGTGCATGGTCTGTCTAAGCTGCTGCAGGTCTACCTTGATTGAAAGAGAAAGACGTTGTCACCAGTCTCATTCATTTAATCATGTTTTAACCACTTAAACCCCAGGATCGGTATTGTGGGGAAAGCTTTAATGAAAATAGCAAACTGATGTTGTGAGCTTGTTGATCAGCTGTTTTCAGGCAGCAAAACTTTCCCCACAATAACAGAAAACAGAAAATACTTAGTAATACTTAGGTTAGTGCAGTTATGGGGTTTAAGTTTAACATTACTGCATACTTACAGTATCTGCTTGCTACCTGAGACCTGTAATAAAACGTGCCGGACTGGTGAGTTCATTGGCAATCCAGGTTTGTTCCCAGCTCAGATCGCTACAATATTGTTAGATTGTCATTAGCAATATAGTCCAGTGCCAAGAGACCTCATGTGTGCAGATAGGAAGGTCCAAGTTAAAGCATCAAATGGAAAAATCAGGTGGGTATGGTGCGTTTGTTTGGGTTGGGTTGTGAACTCTAAACCAGTGGTTCTCAAACATTTTCATGTCAAGGACCCCCAAATTGACATGCATTCTGCAGACCCCCATATGAAAATATTTTCTGCTAGGGTAATGTTTTGAAGATTTATCAAAATGTTTTGAAAATAGCCGATCTACGAGCTCAAAATGGGCAGTAATGGGACGCGTTTGTGAGCTTGTAGATTGGCTATTTTCAAAGTATAAAATGGGATTAAAGTAGTAAAATATTCCATATTTTGCTGTGGACTGCCTGGAACTTCCTCAAGGACCCCTTGAGGTCCTCAGACCAAACTTTGAGCATCATGCAGATGGCGCTGTTTTCCCTTTATGTTTTCAGATTGCACTTAAGAACGAAAAAGGCACCCTAAGAGTGCTCCACAGTGTGCGTAGATTCTGTTCTTACCTACGAACAAATCACAGCTAGGAAAAGATTGAGGGATCCCAAAACCTTCTTAAAAACTTCCTAAATGGGTCTAAGAACACATTTCCTCTTAAGAACTTCTTAAGAACGGTTGGCGCATGAGGCCCATTGCCCCCAAACTACCTTAATGCTGCCGCAAATTGGCATCATTAAGTATGAATGGCAATGCTTTGTGTTTACTTGCTCAGCCCAGAGCTCTGGTGAGCACATACGGTCTGCCACTTTGTCCAATTAGGTAGAGTCAGAGATAAAAGGCCAAAATATACCATCCCTAGAGGACATAGTCTCGTGTTGCCAGACACGAGGAGGGACAGGTGAACCAGAATCTAACGGCCATTAACAGCCAAGACATTAGCTCAGGGGGGAGACGTAAGGACACATCAGCTGAGTTACACTGGAAAGAAGACCTATGTCTGTCAACAGTGTGACAAGAGATTCTGTCATTCAGGTAATCTGAAGACATAGGCCTACCAACTATATCCACACAGGAGAGAATCCTTTCCACTGTCAACACTGTGGCAAGAGTTTCACTGATTTAGGTACTCTAATGAAACAACTGCGCCAACACACTGGAGGAAAAACCTTTCCACTGTACGCATTGTGAAAAGAGTTTCATCCAGGCTCTGTTCTGGCTTCTATTCAAACTCCCTTTGTAAAGAAAGGCTAGGGAAGGCAGACAAGGTATATATATTTTTTGTATAGCACATTTCAACAAAAGGCAATTTAATGTGCCTTATAATACACAGAACATCAAGCAAAGGAAACTATTATAAACAATTATAAAATTATGAAATGATGACATTAGGATGCATGAAACAAAATAAGTAAAAATGAATAGATACAGTAGGCCTACAGTTACAGTGCAGAAGAGAAAGAAAAACGAACGAGAAAATAAGAAAAAAAACTCAATCAAAGGCAGCGGCAAACAGAAAGGTCTTTAGTCGTGTTTTCAAAGAGATAAGAGTGGCAGCTGACCTACAGTTTTCTGGGAGTTTGTTCCAGATATGTGGTGCATAAGCAGCTAAATGCTGCTTCCCCAGGTTTATTTTTGGTTGTAAGGACAGAAAGCAGGCCTTAATTTCCCAGATGTACTGAGAGGTCTGGATGGTTCATGATATTGTGCAAGATCAGAATTTTATTTTGGCCCTAAACCATTTAAAGCTTTTATAGCCTGAACAACAGTAGTGTTTTGAAATCAATTATTTGACACACAGGTAGCCTAGTTTAAGGATCTAAGAACTGGCGTGATATGCTCCACTTTGAACAGCAGCGTTCTGAAGAAGTGACTGAAGACTTTGATTGAAGTGATAAGTGAAGTGATTAGTGGCTATAGTGATTGAAGACTTTGATTGAAGTGATAAGTGATTAGTGCCTATAGTGATTGAAGATTTGTATGAGGAATGTAAGGAACATGATTTGTGAGGTCACAGTGTGACCTTGACCTCTGACCAACTACTTCTAATCATTTCCTCAGTCACCGAGTTCACTGAGTCCAAGACAGGGGACATTGGTGAGTTCACTGGGTCCAAGACAGGGGACATTGGTGAGTTCACTGGGTCCAAGACAGGGGACATTGGTGAGTTCACTGGGTCCAAGACAGGGGACATTGGTGAGTTCACTGTGTCCAAGACAGGGGACATTGGTGAGTTCACTGTGTCCAAGACAGGGGACATTGGTGAGTTCCCTGGGTCCAAGACAGGGGACATTGGTGAGTTCCCTGGGTCCAAGACAGGGGACATTGGTGAGTTCCCTGGGTCCAAGACAGGAGACATTGGTGAGTTCACTGAGTCCAAGACAGGGGACATTGGTGAGTTCCCTGGGTCCAAGACAGGGGACATTGGTGAGTTCCCTGGGTCCAAGACAGGGGACATTGGTGAGTTCACTGAGTCCAAGACAGGGGACATTGGTGAGTTCACTGGGTCCAAGACAGGGGACATTGGTGAGTTCCCTGGGTCCAAGACAGGGGATATTGGTGAGTTCACTGGGTCCAAGACAGGGGACATTGTGAGTTCCCTGGGTCCAAGACAGGGGACATTGGTGAGTTCACTGAGTCCAAGACAGGGGACATTGGTGAGTTCACTGGGTCCAAGACAGGGGACATTGGTGAGTTCCCTGGGTCCAAGACAGGGGACATTGGTGAGTTCCCTGGGTCCAAGACAGGGGACATTGGTGAGTTCACTGGGTCCAAGACAGGGGACATTGGTGAGTTCCCTGGGTCCAAGACAGGGGACATTGGTGAGTTCACTGGGTCCAAGACAGGGGACATTGGTGAGTTCCCTGGGTCCAAGACAGGGGACATTGGTGAGTTCCCTGGGTCCAAGACAGGGGACATTGGTGAGTTCCCTGGGTCCAAGACAGGGGACATTGGTGAGTTCCCTGGGTCCAAGACAGGGGACATTGGTGCGGAATGTCATGAAGATCCCTCAAGGCATTCCTGGGATGTTTTCTTCACCATTTTGGAATGTACGACACGTACTTATGGACAATTAACCGAAAACACAATGCCACACCTGTCCCGGAGGCGGAGGCATACACATATTTGTATTTATATTTAAATATATATTTTGTGTTGGCTAAAATAGCAGATATACAAGCTCATCACGTCATGCCGCGCTGCGAGCTTGTATATCTGCTATTTTTCTACTACTGATTTCGAAGGCATTTTGTAGAATGGGCCTCAGGTCTTAATGGGTCAAAGGTCAAAGGTCAAAGGTCGGGTCTAATGCATTATAGTCACATTTACTATGCATCATATGAGGCTTCAGTGTGTCGCAAATTATGTGTCCCAGTTTGACTAATACATTAGTGACAGTCAAAGCCATATTGGACCACTAAACAAGCATTCCTCTTCCAATTTCTCAAAAGTCAATTATCAATCAAACTGATTGAAAAAATGAAAAGAGATATATATATATATATTTCAGATCTACAACAGATCGATATGGATATGTTTACGGAGACTACTTTTGCAATTATATTGCAAACTTCCTGTAGGACAAACTAAAAATAATTGGTTAATCAGATTTAGTCAATATTTCATATTATATATTACTATTTATTATATATTACTATATATTATATATTACTATATTATATATTACTCTGCTTCACAAATCATGATTATTCCATTTCTAGAAGATAGAAGATAACAGAAGATCATGGGTATTTACAGCCTGGCCTGCACAGACTGGACAATAACAGGAGATCATGGGTATTTACAGCCTGGCCTGCACAGACTGGACAATAACAGGAGATCATGGGTATTTACAGCCTGGCCTGCACAGACTGGACAATAACAGGAGATCATGGGTATTTACAGCCTGGCCTGCACAGACTGGACAATAACAGAAGATCATGGGTATTTACAGCCTGGCCTGCACAGACTGGATAGAAGATAACAGAAGATCATGGGTATTTACAGCCTGGCCTGCACAGACTGGACAATAACAGAAGATCATGGGTATTTACAGCCTGGCCTGCACAGACTGGACAATAACAGAAGTTCATGGGTATTTACAGCCTGGCCTGCACAGACTGGACAATAACAGAAGATCATGGGTATTTACAGCCTGGCCTGCACAGACTGGACAATGCATATTAATGCATTGTCCCATTACTCGATGTAAACACACTGGATTTAGCTAAAATGCTCATTTTCATCCGCAGTCCCCACGAAAAACCATAAAACAAAACAAGCAAATACCTTACATTAGAAAAACCTACATACACAAGGAAAGTACAAAAGGTACAAAGATTTGAGCGATACAGATTTGTAACTAAAGTAACTTGTGCATAACGTGCACTGCAGTATTGCTTTCAAATAAGGCCTCACTCAGACCTTTAATGCATTGCTGCATGCTTGCTGTATGAATGCTGTGAGTGTCATGGCCGCCCCAATGCATTTCCAATGGAAGTCACATGGTCTGACACAACACTTGTGTTGTATGAGGGGGAGGGGCGCAGTCGAAACACAGCCGAAAGCCATACAACAGCTTGTAGTCCAAAATGTAGTCCTCAAACCCTGTGACTTCCATTGGAAATGCATTGGGGCGGCCATGACACTCACAGCATTCATACAGCAAGCATGCAGCAATGCATTAAAGGTCTGAGTGAGGCCAAAGACCGAGTTGGTGAAACAAAATGCAATGACAGCATGTTGTGTTCTTGTGGTGGGTGGTATCTTTTCATTCTTCCCACCATTTCAGTGCCAGCTGTACTGATTACACTGCCGTACATCCTACTTGTAAAGTTAAACCCTGCATGTGTAAGACACTCAGATCTGGAGCTGCCTGTCAGTACACTCTAGTGTGTACACTGTACAGTTAAACTTTACAGTGTACACTCTGTGTACAATGTACAGTTAAACTTTACAGTGTACACTCTGTGTCGAAGTGTCCTTGGGCAAGACACTGAACCCCAAATTGCTCCCGATGTGCTGGTTGGTACCTTGCATGGCTTCCGCCGCAATCGGTGTATGAATGTGTGTGTGAATGGGTGAATGTAATGCACAATCTATGTAAAGCGCCTTGGATAAAGGCGCTATATAAATGCACCATTTACCATTTACCATTTACCCAACAACGGGATTAGTGTGTTTGTTGGTTTGAACTTTGACCTATAGGCCCTGTCTGCGGCATGTTGCGGTGACTAAGCAGCACGGCTTAAGCAGACAAGCTTACATCCCATCAGATGGTCACGTTCCTGCATTTCTATTGGTGAGTCTTTAAGGCAGATATTGATCCACCACCCATCCTTGGTCACGCAGCGACGTGTATCTGAATGTGTATGTATGCGTAATTTGCACATGCTTGTGCCTAATGCAGCATGTTGTGCATGTATGTGCGTGCGTGCGTGTGTGCGTGCGTGCGTGCGTGCGTGCGTGCGTGCGTGCGTGCGTGCGTGCGTGCGTCTGTGGTCTTGAATACTAAGGAGGCAGTGCAACGGGTCAAGTGGGAGTGTTGCGCTCACGTGTTGGGAGGATTGTGATGACAAGGCTGTGTGTGTGTGCCTGTGTGTGTGTGTGTGTGTGTGTGTGTGTGTGTGTGTGTTTTTTTTTTTATCAACTAGTACCAACAAGGTCGACTAGTGGATCTACTAGTCGACTAGTTTAGTAGTTTACTAGTCGACTAGTAAACTAGTCGACTAGTAGTTGCTTAATCGTGTAGTAGTATTTCCCTAATATCTTCATTGTAAATTGCCGATCTACAAGCTCACAATGCCATTCTTGGCCAACAGGGGGCATGTGAAACATAAGAATATGCATGATGTTTGCAAAAGTATTCAACCCTTTTATTTTGGCAAACCTCTATTCAATTAGATACACAATGTTACCTTCAGAAGCAACCTAATTGGGGGGTCAATTAGGTTAGGCAACAATAATAATTGTTCAGATTCAGAATGACAATCAGTTTTCAAACACATGTGTGCGCACGCGTGTGCGTGCACGTGTGTGTGTGTGTGGTGTGTGTGTGTGTGTGTGTGTGTGTGTGTGTGTGTGTGTGTGTGTGTGTGTGTGTGTGTGTGTGTGTGTGTGTGTGTGTGTGTGTGTGTGTGTGTGTGGTGTGTGTGTGTGTGTGTGTGTGTGTTGTGATATTTTGGTGTATTTCAACACAGACAGCTGTTAAAACGCAGCCAAAGTGAGCTTTTTTTCCCCCCTTTTACTTGTTCATTTAAAACCACAGCCCACATTTCCAAGTGCTGTTATTTCTGCTGCTAAGCGCCGCGCCAGGGCCCGTTATAAAATGATGAAAGAATGTTTGTGGAGACATTTACGCAAACAATAAGTCAATAAGTCCCATTTTGACCTGAGATCAGATTCTAAAAATGTCTTCTACATCCTGACAGTTTTCTGAAAAAGCTATGTTTCTATGTCAGTCGTTCTTCGATTTTTCAAAAATAGCAGATCTACAAGCTCATAGCGCGCCACCGAGTGGCGCGCTACGAGCTTGTAGATCTGCTATTTTTCAATAGCTAAAGCGGGGCGACTGTGGCTCAAGAGGTAGAGCAGGTCGTCCAATGATCCATGGGTCAGCAGTTCGAATCCCAGCTCCTCCTGTCTACATGTCGAAGTGTCCTTGGGCAAGACACTGAACCCCAAATTGCTCCCGATGTGCTGGTTGGTACCTTGCATGGCTCCTGCCGCAATCGGTGTATGAATGTGTGTGTGAATGGGTGAATGTAATGCACAATCTATGTAAAGCGCTATATAAATGCACCATTTACCATTTACCATTTATAACATAATGCTAACACCAAAAGGGGTTCCCGCCCACAATGGGTTAAAAGGCCAAAAGTCATTTTTTATTCAAGATTGTTGTTGTTTTTTCCAATCTTGTGGGGGTCAAATTATCGCCTAGAAATTCACAATGTTACTAAGGGTTTTTATAAACATATCGGATTCGTATCTGCAAATGATTTAATCCTTGAGAACTACAGTATATAAATCATGCTGTCTTGGACACCTACATGTAGTTGAATTGGTTTCATGGGCATTAACAGTGCGGTTATGCGTCCTCACACTCTGGGAGCCCCGTTCAGGAATGGAAGGCTTCCTCTGACAAGAGCTCTATTGAAGGAGCCACGCAACACAAACACACCTCTCTCATTCCTCTATTGAAGGAGCCACGCTACACCAACACACCTCTCTCATTCCTCTATTGAAGGAGCCACGCTACACCAACACACCTCTCTCATTCCTCTATTGAAGGAGCCACGCTACACCAACACACCTCTCTCATTCCTCTATTGAAGGAGCCACGCTACACCAACACACCTCTCTCATTCCTCTATTGAAGGAGCCACGCTACACACCTCTCTCATTCCTCTATTGAAGGAGCCACGCAACACAAACACACCTCTCTCATTCCTCTATTGAAGGAGCCACGCTACACCAACACACCTCTCTCATTCCTCTATTGATGGAGCCACGCTACACCAACACACCTCTCTCATTCCTCTATTGAAGGAGCCACGCTACACCAACACACCTCTCTCATTCCTCTATTGAAGGAGCCACGCAACACACACACCTCTCTCATTCCTCTATTGAAGGAGCCACACACACACCTCTCTCATTCCTCTATTGAAGGAGCCACACACACACCTCTCTCATTCCTCTATTGAAGGAGCCACACACACACCTCTCTCATTCCTCTATTGAAGGAGCCACGCAACACACACACCTCTCTCATTCCTCTATTGAAGGAGCCACGCTACACCAACACACCTCTCTCATTCCTCTATTGAAGGAGCCACGCTACACCAACACACCTCTCTCATTCCTCTATTGAAGGAGCCACGCAACACACACACCTCTCTCATTCCTCTATTGAAGGAGCCACACACACACCTCTCTCATTCCTCTATTGAAGGAGCCACACACACACCTCTCTCATTCCTCTATTGAAGGAGCCACACACACACCTCTCTCATTCCTCTATTGAAGGAGCCACGCAACACACACACCTCTCTCATTCCTCTATTGAAGGAGCCACGCTACACCAACACACCTCTCTCATTCCTCTATTGAAGGAGCCACGCAACACACACACACCTCTCTCATTCCTCTATTGAAGGAGCCACGCAACACAAACACACCTCTCTCATTCCTCTATTGAAGGAGCCACGCAACACACACACACCTCTCTCATTCCTCTATTGAAGGAGCCACGCAACACACCTCTCTCATTCCTCTATTGAAGGAGCCACGCAACACAAACACACCTCTCTCATTCCTCTATTGAAGGAGCCACGCAACACACCTCTCTCATTCCTCTATTGAAGGAGCCACGCTACACACACACACCTCTCTCATTCCTCTATTGAAGGAGCCACGCTACACAAACACACCTCTCTCATTCCTCTATTGAAGGAGCCACACACACACCTCTCTCATTCCTCTATTGAAGGAGCCACGCAACACACACACACCTCTCTCATTCCTCTATTGAAGGAGCCACGCAACACACCTCTCTCATTCCTCTATTGAAGGAGCCACGCAACACACCTCTCTCATTCCTCTATTGAAGGAGCCACGCAACACAAACACACCTCTCTCATTCCTCTATTGAAGGAGCCACGCAACACACACACACCTCTCTCATTCCTCTATTGAAGGAGCCACGCAACACAAACACACCTCTCTCATTCCTCTATTGAAGGAGCCACACAACACCAACACACCTCTCTCATTCCTCTATTGAAGGAGCCACGCAACACAAACACACCTCTCTCATTCCTCTATTGAAGGAGCCACAAACACACCTCTCTCATTCCTCTATTGAAGGAGCCACGCTACACCAACACACCTCTCTCATTCCTCTATTGAAGGAGCCACGCTACACCAACACACCTCTCTCATTCCTCTATTGAAGGAGCCACGCAACACAAACACACCTCTCTCATTCCTCTATTGAAGGAGCCACGCAACACACACACACCTCTCTCATTCCTCTATTGAAGGAGCCACGCTACACCAACACACCTCTCTCATTCCTCTATTGAAGGAGCCACGCAACACAAACACACCTCTCTCATTCCTCTATTGAAGGAGCCACGCAACACACCTCTCTCATTCCTCTATTGAAGGAGCCACGCAACACAAACACACCTCTCTCATTCCTCTATTGAAGGAGCCACGCAACACACACACACCTCTCTCATTCCTCTATTGAAGGAGCCACGCTACACCAACACACCTCTCTCATTCCTCTATTGAAGGAGCCACGCAACACAAACACACCTCTCTCATTCCTCTATTGAAGGAGCCACGCAACACACCTCTCTCATTCCTCTATTGAAGGAGCCACGCAACACAAACACACCTCTCTCATTCCTCTATTGAAGGAGCCACGCAACACACCTCTCTCATTCCTCTATTGAAGGAGCCACGCAACACAAACACACCTCTCTCATTCCTCTATTGAAGGAGCCACGCAACACACCTCTCTCATTCCTCTATTGAAGGAGCCACGCAACACAAACACACCTCTCTCATTCCTCTATTGAAGGAGCCACGCAACACACCTCTCTCATTCCTCTATTGAAGGAGCCACGCTACACCAACACACCTCTCTCATTCCTCTATTGAAGGAGCCACGCTACACCAACACACCTCTCTCATTCCTCTATTGAAGGAGCCACGCTACACCAACACACCTCTCTCATTCCTCTATTGAAGGAGCCACGCTACACCAACACACCTCTCTCATTCCTCTATTGAAGGAGCCACAAACACACCTCTCTCATTCCTCTATTGAAGGAGCCACGCTACACCAACACACCTCTCTCATTCCTCTATTGAAGGAGCCACGCTACACCAACACACCTCTCTCATTCCTCTATTGAAGGAGCCACGCTACACCAACACACCTCTCTCATTCCTCTATTGAAGGAGCCACGCAACACAAACACACCTCTCTCATTCCTCTATTGAAGGAGCCACGCAACACACCTCTCTCATTCCTCTATTGAAGGAGCCACGCAACACAAACACACCTCTCTCATTCCTCTATTGAAGGAGCCACGCAACACAAACACACCTCTCTCATTCCTCTATTGAAGGAGCCACGCAACACAAACACACCTCTCTCATTCCTCTATTGAAGGAGCCACGCAACACACACACACCTCTCTCATTCCTCTATTGAAGGAGCCACGCAACACACCTCTCTCATTCCTCTATTGAAGGAGCCACGCAACACACACACACCTCTCTCATTCCTCTATTGAAGGAGCCACGCAACACACCTCTCTCATTCCTCTATTGAAGGAGCCACGCAACACAAACACACCTCTCTCATTCCTCTATTGAAGGAGCCACGCAACACAAACACACCTCTCTCATTCCTCTATTGAAGGAGCCACGCTACACCAACACACCTCTCTCATTCCTCTATTGAAGGAGCCACGCTACACCAACACACCTCTCTCATTCCTCTATTGAAGGAGCCACGCTACACCAACACACCTCTCTCATTCCTCTATTGAAGGAGCCACGCTACACCAACACACCTCTCTCATTCCTCTATTGAAGGAGCCACGCTACACCAACACACCTCTCTCATTCCTCTATTGAAGGAGCCACGCAACACAAACACACCTCTCTCATTCCTCTATTGAAGGAGCCACGCTACACCAACACACCTCTCTCATTCCTCTATTGAAGGAGCCACGCTACACCAACACACCTCTCTCATTCCTCTATTGAAGGAGCCACGCAACACACACACACCTCTCTCATTCCTCTATTGAAGGAGCCACGCAACACCAACACACCTCTCTCATTCCTCTATTGAAGGAGCCACGCAACACCAACACACCTCTCTCATTCCTCTATTGAAGGAGCCACGCAACACCAACACACCTCTCTCATTCCTCTATTGAAGGAGCCACGCAACACCAACACACCTCTCTCATTCCTCTATTGAAGGAGCCACGCAACACACACACACCTCTCTCATTCCTCTATTGAAGGAGCCACGCAACACCAACACACCTCTCTCATTCCTCTATTGAAGGAGCCACGCAACACACCTCTCTCATTCCTCTATTGAAGGAGCCACGCAACACACACACACCTCTCTCATTCCTCTATTGAAGGAGCCACGCAACACACCTCTCTCATTCCTCTATTGAAGGAGCCACGCAACACACCTCTCTCATTCCTCTATTGAAGGAGCCACGCAACACACACACACCTCTCTCATTCCTCTATTGAAGGAGCCACGCAACACACCTCTCTCATTCCTCTATTGAAGGAGCCACGCAACACACCTCTCTCATTCCTCTATTGAAGGAGCCACGCAACACACACACACCTCTCTCATTCCTCTATTGAAGGAGCCACGCAACACAAACACACCTCTCTCATTCCTCTATTGAAGGAGCCACGCTACACCAACACACCTCTCTCATTCCTCTATTGAAGGAGCCACGCAACACACACACACCTCTCTCATTCCTCTATTGAAGGAGCCACGCAACACACACACACCTCTCTCATTCCTCTATTGAAGGAGCCACAAACACACCTCTCTCATTCCTCTATTGAAGGAGCCACAAACACACCTCTCTCATTCCTCTATTGAAGGAGCCACAAACACACCTCTCTCATTCCTCTATTGAAGGAGCCACAAACACACCTCTCTCATTCCTCTATTGAAGGAGCCACGCAACACCAACACACCTCTCTCATTCCTCTATTGAAGGAGCCACGCAACACCAACACACCTCTCTCATTCCTCTATTGAAGGAGCCACACAACACACACACACCTCTCTCATTCCTCTATTGAAGGAGCCACGCAACACACCTCTCTCATTCCTCTATTGAAGGAGCCACGCAACACACACACACCTCTCTCATTCCTCTATTGAAGGAGCCACGCTACACCAACACACCTCTCTCATTCCTCTATTGAAGGAGCCACGCAACACACACACACCTCTCTCATTCCTCTATTGAAGGAGCCACGCAACACACACACACCTCTCTCATTCCTCTATTGAAGGAGCCACGCTACACCAACACACCTCTCTCATTCCTCTATTGAAGGAGCCACGCTACACCAACACACCTCTCTCATTCCTCTATTGAAGAAGCCACGCAACACACCTCTCTCATTCCTCTATTGAAGGAGCCACGCTACACCAACACACCTCTCTCATTCCTCTATTGAAGGAGCCACGCAACACACCTCTCTCATTCCTCTATTGAAGGAGCCACGCAACACACACACACACCTCTCTCATTCCTCTATTGAAGGAGCCACAAACACACCTCTCTCATTCCTCTATTGAAGGAGCCACAAACACACCTCTCTCATTCCTCTATTGAAGGAGCCACAAACACACCTCTCTCATTCCTCTATTGAAGGAGCCACAAACACACCTCTCTCATTCCTCTATTGAAGGAGCCACAAACACACCTCTCTCATTCCTCTATTGAAGGAGCCACAAACACACCTCTCTCATTCCTCTATTGAAGGAGCCACAAACACACCTCTCTCATTCCTCTATTGAAGGAGCCACAAACACACCTCTCTCATTCCTCTATTGAAGGAGCCACAAACACACCTCTCTCATTCCTCTATTGAAGGAGCCACAAACACACCTCTCTCATTCCTCTATTGAAGGAGCCACAAACACACCTCTCTCATTCCTCTATTGAAGGAGCCACGCAACACCAACACACCTCTCTCATTCCTCTATTGAAGGAGCCACGCAACACCAACACACCTCTCTCATTCCTCTATTGAAGGAGCCACGCAACACCAACACACCTCTCTCATTCCTCTATTGAAGGAGCCACGCAACACCAACACACCTCTCTCATTCCTCTATTGAAGGAGCCACACACACACCTCTCTCATTCCTCTATTGAAGAAGCCACGCAACACACCTCTCTCATTCCTCTATTGAAGGAGCCACGCAACACCAACACACCTCTCTCATTCCTCTATTGAAGGAGCCACGCAACACCAACACACCTCTCTCATTCCTCTATTGAAGGAGCCACGCAACACACACACACCTCTCTCATTCCTCTATTGAAGGAGCCACGCAACACCAACACACCTCTCTCATTCCTCTATTGAAGGAGCCACGCAACACCAACACACCTCTCTCATTCCTCTATTGAAGGAGCCACACAACACACACACACCTCTCTCATTCCTGCGGAGCAGAAAGGGCTCTAAATCTGTCAGAAGTCTTGTTTGCACCCGGCCCGCCTCCAGGTGGGACGCCTCTGACACAGCCCACAAACTGTACCTCTGACACAGCC
Source organism: Electrona antarctica (assembly GCF_951216825.1). Taxonomy (NCBI): domain Eukaryota; kingdom Metazoa; phylum Chordata; class Actinopteri; order Myctophiformes; family Myctophidae; genus Electrona; species Electrona antarctica. The sequence goes on from NC_136807.1 coordinate 3,300,500, forward strand.
CACAAACTGTACCTCTGACACAGCCCACAAACTGTACCTCTGACACAGCCCACAAACTGTACCCAGCAGAGAGCCGCACACACACTGCCTTGTAGGCTCTACTAGGGACTCTACTGTCTCTGTGGCGTGCATGCGTGTGTACTGTGTGTGTGTGTGTGTGTGTGTGTGTGTGGGTGTGTGTGTGTGTGTGTATGTGTGTATGTGTGTATGCGTGTGTATGCGTGTGTGTGTGTGTGTGTGTGTGTGTGTGTGTGTGTGTGTGTGTGTGTGTGTGTGTGTGTGTGTGTGTTCAAATCTTGTACATTTTTGATTATGACATGCCCAAAAATAGGGACACATTATTTTTACGCCTGTTTTTTAACGATCTCTTCCATCAAGCAAAAGGATTCCAAGGAAGCCTATATTGGCTTTTCCTTTTCTCGCACAATAACTTGTTTCATATCATGTTTGCTTTTTTATATACAGTGTGCTAATAAACTACACTCAAGTAAACACCAGGTTGAAGAAAGCGGTTGAGCTTTTTGACAGTCATAGTGTAACACTCAACAGATCAAGTCCTTCATAGTATTATCAGTGCTTCTATGTAGCTGCTTGGTAGGGTGACCAGATGTCCCTCTTTGCGTGGGACAGTCCCTCATTTCCAAGACTTTTCAGGCGTCCCACAAATTGAGACCCTGTCCCACATAGTGACTGACAGTGACTGGCATCAGTGTTCAAATACCCTAATAGTTAGTCCCCTAATAGTTGGCCTTCTGTTGTAAAGCTCTCTCATTGTCTCTTCCTGCAAGATGTGTTTTTAAGCCTGTTAAAATAGCATAAAAATAAAAATAAAGCATGATTTTAAAACAAAATGTGAGACACCAGAGGAGTTTATAAATGATACCCAATAGGCCTATGGTCGAATATGACATCAAAGTAGTAAGTTGCTAACCCGGTACTCCAGTATCGCTTGTGTGGGACAAGTGGGATGGGGGGACCCCGTCCCCCCCCCCATACTTCTGTCCCTCAAATGAACAGTTTGGATCTGGTCACCCTACTGCTTGGTTTCATAATGAACAGTTTGGATCTGGTCACCCTACTGCTTGGTTTCATAATGAACAGTTTGGATCTGGTCACCCTACTGCTTGGTTTCATTTCACTGCATGTTCAACACTGCTCTTACAGCATGTTTCTGCTCGGCTGCCATGAGTCCTATTCGTTAGGCGAGCCAATGTGTCAGTGGCACCACTTTGTCTGTTGTTTGCTCACTGAAACAATGACACTGCAACGTATAGTGTCTGTTGTTTGCTCGCTGAAACAATGCCACTGCAACGTATAGTGTCTGTTGTTTGCTCGCTGAAACAATGTCACTGCAACGTATAGTGTCTGTTGTTTGCTCGCTGAAACAATGTCACTGCAACGTATAGTGTCTGTTGTTTGCTCGCTGAAACAATGTCACTGCAACGTATAGTGTCTGTTGTTTGCTCGCTGAAACAATGTCACTGCAACGTATAGTGTCTGTTGTTTGCTCACTGAAACAATGACACTGCAACGTATAGTGTCTGTTGTTTGCTCGCTGAAACAATGTCACTGCAACGTATAGTGTCTGTTGTTTGCTCGCTGAAACAATGTCACTGCAACGTATAGTGTCTGTTGTTTGCTCGCTGAAACAATGTCACTGCAACGTATAGTGTCTGTTGTTTGCTCGCTGAAACAATGCCACTGCAACGTATAGTGTCTGTTGTTTGCTCGCTGAAACAATGCCACTGCAACGTATAGTGTCTGTTGTTTGCTCACTGAAACAATGACACTGCAACGTATAGTGTCTGTTGTTTGCTCACTGAAACAATGACACTGCAACGCATAGTGTCTGTTGTTTGCTCGCTGAAACAATGTCACTGCAACGTATAGTGTCTGTTGTTTGCTCGCTGAAACAATGACACTGCAACGTATAGTGTCTGTTGTTTGCTCGCTGAAACAATGACACTGCAACGTATAGTGTCTGTTGTTTGCTCGCTGAAACAATGCCACTGCAACGTATAGTGTCTGTTGTTTGCTCGCTGAAACAATGTCACTGCAACGTATAGTGTCTGTTGTTTGCTCGCTGAAACAATGACACTGCAACGCATAGTGTCTGTTGTTTGCTCACTGAAACAATGTCACTGCAACGTATAGTGTCTGTTGTTTGCTCGCTGAAACAATGACACTGCAACGTATAGTGTCTGTTGTTTGCTCGCTGAAACAATGTCACTGCAACGTATAGTGTCTGTTGTTTGCTCACTGAAACAATGACACTGCAACGTATAGTGTCTGTTGTTTGCTCACTGAAACAATGACACTGCAACGTATAGTGTCTGTTGTTTGCTCACTGAAACAATGACACTGCAACGCATAGTGTCTGTTGTTTGCTCACTGAAACAATGACACTGCAACGCATAGTGTCTGTTGTTTGCTCGCTGAAACAATGACACTGCAACGTATAGTGTCTGTTGTTTGCTCGCTGAAACAATGACACTGCAACGTATAGTGTCTGTTGTTTGCTCACTGAAACAATGACACTGCAACGCATAGTGTCTGTTGTTTGCTCGCTGAAACAATGACACTGCAACGTATAGTGTCTGTTGTTTGCTCGCTGAAACAATGACACTGCAACGTATAGTGTCTGTTGTTTGCTCACTGAAACAATGACACTGCAACGTATAGTGTCTGTTGTTTGCTCGCTGAAACAATGCCACTGCAACGCATAGTGTCTGTTGTTTGCTCACTGAAACAATGTCACTGCAACGCATAGTGTCTGTTGTTTGCTCGCTGAAACAATGACACTGCAACGTATAGTGTCTGTTGTTTGCTCGCTGAAACAATGACACTGCAACGTATAGTGTCTGTTGTTTGCTCGCTGAAACAATGACACTGCAACGTATAGTGTCTGTTGTTTGCTCGCTGAAACAATGACACTGCAACGTATAGTGTCTGTTGTTTGCTCGCTGAAACAATGACACTGCAACGTATAGTGTCTGTTGTTTGCTCGCTGAAACAATGACACTGCAACGTATAGTGTCTGTTGTTTGCTCGCTGAAACAATGACACTGCAACGTATAGTGTCTGTTGTTTGCTCGCTGAAACAATGACACTGCAACGCATAGTGTCTGTTGTTTGCTCGCTGAAACAATGCCACTGCAACGCATAGTGTCTGTTGTTTGCTCGCTGAAACAATGACACTGCAACGTATAGTGTCTGTTGTTTGCTCGCTGAAACAATGACACTGCAACGTATAGTGTCTGTTGTTTGCTCGCTGAAACAATGCCACTGCAACGTATAGTGTCTGTTGTTTGCTCGCTGAAACAATGTCACTGCAACGTATAGTGTCTGTTGTTTGCTCACTGAAACAATGTCACTGCAACGTATAGTGTCTGTTGTTTGCTCGCTGAAACAATGCCACTGCAACGTATAGTGTCTGTTGTTTGCTCGCTGAAACAATGTCACTGCAACGTATAGTGTCTGTTGTTTGCTCGCTGAAACAATGCCACTGCAACTAGTGTCTGTTGTTTGCTCACTGAAACAATGCCACTGCAACGCATAGTGTCTGTTGTTTGCTCGCTGAAACAATGCCACTGCAACGTATAGTGTCTGTTGTTTGCTCGCTGAAACAATGCCACTGCAACGTATAGTGTCTGTTGTTTGCTCGCTGAAACAATGCCACTGCAACGTATAGTGTCTGTTGTTTGCTCGCTGAAACAATGTCACTGCAACATATAGTGTCTGTTGTTTGCTCACTGAAACAATGCCACTGCAACGTATAGTGTCTGTTGTTTGCTCACTGAAACAATGTCACTGCAACGTATAGTGTCTGTTGTTTGCTCGCTGAAACAATGCCACTGCAACGCATAGTGTCTGTTGTTTGCTCGCTGAAACAATGTCACTGCAACGTATAGTGTCTGTTGTTTGCTCGCTGAAACAATGCCACTGCAACGCATAGTGTCTGTTGTTTGCTCGCTGAAACAATGTCACTGCAACGTATGACACTGCAACGTATAGTGTCTGTTGTTTGCTCACTGAAACAATGACACTGCAACGTATAGTGTCTGTTGTTTGCTCACTGAAACAATGACACTGCAACGCATAGTGTCTGTTGTTTGCTCACTGAAACAATGTCACTGCAACGTATAGTGTCTGTTGTTTGCTCGCTGAAACAATGTCACTGCAACGCATAGTGTCTGTTGTTTGCTCGCTGAAACAATGTCACTGCAACGCATAGTGTCTGTTGTTTGCTCACTGAAACAATGTCACTGCAACGTATAGTGTCTGTTGTTTGCTCGCTGAAACAATGACACTGCAACGTATAGTGTCTGTTGTTTGCTCACTGAAACAATGTCACTGCAACGCATAGTGTCTGTTGTTTGCTCGCTGAAACAATGCCACTGCAACGCATAGTGTCTGTTGTTTGCTCGCTGAAACAATGTCACTGCAACGCATAGTGTCTGTTGTTTGCTCGCTGAAACAATGTCACTGCAACGTATAGTGTCTGTTGTTTGCTCGCTGAAACAATGACACTGCAACGCATAGTGTCTGTTGTTTGCTCGCTGAAACAATGACACTGCAACGCATAGTGTCTGTTGTTTGCTCGCTGAAACAATGACACTGCAACGCATAGTGTCTGTTGTTTGCTCGCTGAAACAATGACACTGCAACGCATAGTGTCTGTTGTTTGCTCACTGAAACAATGACACTGCAACGCATAGTGTCTGTTGTTTGCTCGCTGAAACAATGTCACTGCAACGCATAGTGTCTGTTGTTTGCTCGCTGAAACAATGCCACTGCAACGCATAGTGTCTGTTGTTTGCTCGCTGAAACAATGTCACTGCAACGTATAGTGTCTGTTGTTTGCTCGCTGAAACAATGTCACTGCAACGTATAGTGTCTGTTGTTTGCTCGCTGAAACAATGTCACTGCAACGTATAGTGTCTGTTGTTTGCTCGCTGAAACAATGTCACTGCAACGCATAGTGTCTGTTGTTTGCTCGCTGAAACAATGTCACTGCAACGCATAGTGTCTGTTGTTTGCTCGCTGAAACAATGTCACTGCAACGCATAGTGTCTGTTGTTTGCTCGCTGAAACAATGTCACTGCAACGTATAGTGTCTGTTGTTTGCTCACTGAAACAATGTCACTGCAACGCATAGTGTCTGTTGTTTGCTCGCTGAAACAATGTCACTGCAACGTATAGTGTCTGTTGTTTGCTCACTGAAACAATGTCACTGCAACGCATAGTGTCTGTTGTTTGCTCACTGAAACAATGCCACTGCAACGTATAGTGTCTGTTGTTTGCTCACTGAAACAATGTCACTGCAACGTATAGTGTCTGTTGTTTGCTCGCTGAAACAATGACACTGCAACGCATAGTGTCTGTTGTTTGCTCGCTGAAACAATGACACTGCAACGTATAGTGTCTGTTGTTTGCTCGCTGAAACAATGACACTGCAACGTATAGTGTCTGTTGTTTGCTCGCTGAAACAATGACACTGCAACGCATAGTGTCTGTTGTTTGCTCGCTGAAACAATGACACTGCAACGTATAGTGTCTGTTGTTTGCTCGCTGAAACAATGCCACTGCAACGTATAGTGTCTGTTGTTTGCTCGCTGAAACAATGTCACTGCAACGCATAGTGTCTGTTGTTTGCTCGCTGAAACAATGTCACTGCAACGCATAGTGTCTGTTGTTTGCTCGCTGAAACAATGCCAATGCAACGTATAGTGTCTGTTGTTTGCTCGCTGAAACAATGCCAATGCAACGTATAGTGTCTGTTGTTTGCTCGCTGAAACAATGACACTGCAACGTATAGTGTCTGTTGTTTGCTCGCTGAAACAATGACACTGCAACATTATAGTGTCTGTTGTTTGCTCGCTGAAACAATGCCACTGCAACGTATAGTGTCTGTTGTTTGCTCGCTGAAACAATGACACTGCAACGTATAGTGTCTGTTGTTTGCTCGCTGAAACAATGACACTGCAACGTATAGTGTCTGTTGTTTGCTCACTGAAACAATGTCACTGCAACGTATAGTCAGTGTCTGTTGTTTGCTCGCTGAAACAATGACACTGCAACGTATAGTGTCTGTTGTTTGCTCACTGAAACAATGTCACTGCAACGTATAGTGTCTGTTGTTTGCTCGCTGAAACAATGCCACTGCAACGCATAGTGTCTGTTGTTTGCTCGCTGAAACAATGTCACTGCAACGTATCGTATAGACTGACATTTATAGGCCGCTATTTGTTACAGGTCTTGCGCTGTCCACTTCACACTAAATCTGAGCTCCTATTGTCCCTATTGTTAGTATGTACCGCATACCATGCATCTCTGTACCATGCTCGCAGGCTTAACCACTTGAACTTGTCCCTATTCTTGGGTGGCGAACATTCGCCAAAAGTAGCAGATCTACAAGCTCACAACAGGTCGCAACACGTCGCGTTGTGAGCTTGTAGAGCGTCTATTTTGGGTGAAGAGATCTGACGTGGAGGGAAATACTAGCAGACCAAAGCAGAGCCCTGCCTGGGGGATCCTGTTCATCTAAGTATATAGGGCAGGGGACTTAAAAAATGTTCAGGCCAAGGAGAGGCCAAGGCTGAGAGAGAGCAGGGGTGACTATACATATTGTATAAAATTGTGTGGCAGATTAAACATTTTCATAGATTTCATATAGATAGATAGATTTGACAATGTCAATGTGTAGCGTTGAAAAACATTCTCATCACACAAAACGTTCTCATCACGCAAAGATTTGGCGGACCCCCTGTAGTAACTCTGAGGACCCCCTGTAGTAACTCTGAGGACCCCCTGTAGTAACTCTGAGGACCCCCTGTAGTAACTCTGAGGACCCCCTGTAGTAACTCTGAGGACCCTGTAGTAACTCTGAGGACCCCCCGTAGTAACTCTGAGGACCCCCCCCTGTAGTAGCTCTGAGGACCCCCTGTAGTAACTCTGAGGACCCCCTGTAGTAACTCTGAGGACCCTGTAGTAACTCTGAGGACCCCCTGTAGTAACTCTGAGGACCCCCTGTAGTAACTCTGAGGACCCCCTGTAGTAACTCTGAGGACCCCCCCCTGTAGTAACTCTGAGGACCCCCTGTAGTAACTCTGAGGACCCCCTGTAGTAACTCTGAGGACCCCCCCCCTGTAGTAACTATGAGGACCCCCTGTAGTAACTCTGAGGACCCCCCCCCCCCTGTAGTAACTCTGTGGACCCTGTAGTAACTATGAGGACCCCCCGTAGTAACTCTGAGGACCCTGTAGTAACTCTGTGGACCCTGTAGTAACTCTGAGGACCCCCTGTAGTAACTCTGAGGACCCCCTGTAGTAACTCTGAGGACCCCCCCCCTGTAGTAACTATGAGGACCCCCTGTAGTAACTCTGAGGACCCCCCCCCCCCTGTAGTAACTCTGTGGACCCTGTAGTAACTATGAGGACCCCCCGTAGTAACTCTGAGGACCCTGTAGTAACTCTGTGGACCCTGTAGTAACTCTGAGGACCCCCTGTAGTAACTCTGAGGACCCCCCGTAGTAACTCTGAGGACCCCCTGTAGTAACTCTGAGGACCCCCTGTAGTAACTCTGAGGACCCCCTGTAGTAACTCTGAGGACCCCCCGTAGTAACTCTGAGGACCCCCTGTAGTAACTCTGAGGACCCCCTGTAGTAACTCTGAGGACCCCCTGTAGTAACTCTGAGGACCCCCCGTAGTAACTCTGAGGACCCCCTGTAGTAACTCTGAGGACCCCCTGTAGTAACTCTGAGGACCCCCCCCCTGTAGTAACTATGAGGACCCCCTGTAGTAACTCTGAGGACCCCCCGTAGTAACTCTGAGGACCTCCTGTAGTAACTCTGAGGACCCCCTGTAGTAACTCTGAGGACCCCCTGTAGTAACTCTGAGGACCCCCTGTAGTAACTCTGAGGACCCTGTAGTAACTCTGAGGACCCCCTGTAGTAACTCTGAAGACCCCCTGTAGTAACTCTGAGGACCCCCCCCCTGTAGTAACTATGAGGACCCCCTGTAGTAACTCTGAGGACCCCCCGTAGTAACTCTGAGGACCTCCTGTAGTAACTCTGAGGACCCCCTGTAGTAACTCTGAGGACCCCCTGTAGTAACTCTGAGGACCCCCTGTAGTAACTCTGAGGACCCTGTAGTAACTCTGAGGACCCCCTGTAGTAACTCTGAAGACCCCCTGTAGTAACTCTGAGGACCCCCCGTAGTAACTCTGAGGACCTCCTGTAGTAACTCTGAGGACCCCCTGTAGTAACTCTGAGGACCCCCTGTAGTAACTCTGAAGACCCCCTGTAGTAACTCTGAAGACCCCCTGTAGTAACTCTGAGGACCCCCTGTAGTAACTCTGAGGACCCCCTGTAGTAACTCTGAGGACCCCCTGTAGTAACTCTGAAGACCCCCTGTAGTAACTCTGAGGACCTCCTGTAGTAACTCTGAGGACCCCCTGTAGTAACTCTGAGGACTCCCTGTAGTAACTCTGAGGACCCCCCGTAGTAACTCTGAGGACCTCCTGTAGTAACTCTGAGGACCCCCTGTAGTAACTCTGAGGACCCCCTGTAGTAACTCTGAGGACCCCCCGTAGTAACTCTGAGGACCCCCTGTAGTAACTCTGAGGACCCCCCGTAGTAACTCTGAGGACCCCCTGTAGTAACTCTGAGGACCCCCTGTAGTAACTCTGAGGACCCCCTGTAGTAACTCTGAGGACCCCCTGTAGTAACTCTGAGGACCCCCTGTAGTACTCTGAGGACCCCCTGTAGTAACTCTGAGGACCCCCTGTAGTAACTCTGAGGACCCCCTGTAGTAACTCTGAGGACCCCCTGTAGTAACTCTGAGGACCCTGTAGTAACTCTGAGGACCCCCTGTAGTAACTCTGAGGACCCCCTGTAGTAACTCTGAGGACCCCCTGTAGTAACTCTGAGGACCCTGTAGTAGCTCTGAGGACCCCCTGTAGTAACTCTGAGGACCCCCTGTAGTAACTCTGAGGACCTCCTGTAGTAACTCTGAGGACCCCCTGTAGTAACTCTGAGGACCCCCTGTAGTAACTCTGAGGACCCCCTGTAGTAACTCTGAGGACCCCCTGTAGTAACTCTGAGGACCCCCTGTAGTAACTCTGAGGACCCCCCGTAGTAACTCTGAGGACCCCCCGTAGTAACTCTGAGGACCCCCCCCCCCTGTAGTAACTCTGAGGACCCCCTGTAGTAACTCTGAGGACCCCCTGTAGAAACCCTGAGGACCCCCTGTAGAAACCCTGAGGACCCCCCGTAGTAACTCTGAGGACCCCCCGTAGTAACTCTGAGGACCCCCTGTAGTAACTCTGAGGACCCCCTGTAGTAACTCTGAGGACCCCCCGTAGTAACTCTGAGGACCCCCCGTAGTAACTCTGAGGACCCCCTGTAGTAACTCTGAGGACCCCCCGTAGTAACTCTGAGGACCCCCTGTAGTAACTCTGAGGACCCCCTGTAGTAACTCTGAGGACCCCCTGTAGTAACTCTGAGGACCCCCCGTAGTAACTCTGAGGACCCCCTGTAGTAACTCTGAGGACCCCCCGTAGTAACTCTGAGGACCCCCTGTAGTAACTCTGAGGACCCCCTGTAGTAACTCTGAGGACCCTGTAGTAACTCTGAGGACCCCCTGTAGTAACTCTGAGGACCCCCTGTAGTAACTCTGAGGACCCCCTGTAGTAACTCTGAGGACCCCCTGTAGTAACTCTGAGGACCCCCTGTAGTAACTCTGAGGACCCCCTGTAGTAACTCTGAGGACCCCCTGTAGTAACTCTGAGGACCCCCCCCCTGTAGTAACTATGAGGACCCCCTGTAGTAACTCTGAGGACCCCCCCCCCCCCCTGTAGTAACTCTGTGGACCCTGTAGTAACTATGAGGACCCCCCGTAGTAACTCTGAGGACCCTGTAGTAACTCTGTGGACCCTGTAGTAACTCTGAGGACCCCCTGTAGTAACTCTGAGGACCCCCCGTAGTAACTCTGAGGACCCCCTGTAGTAACTCTGAGGACCCCCTGTAGTAACTCTGAGGACCCCCTGTAGTAACTCTGAGGACCCCCCGTAGTAACTCTGAGGACCCCCTGTAGTAACTCTGAGGACCCCCTGTAGTAACTCTGAGGACCCCCTGTAGTAACTCTGAGGACCCCCCGTAGTAACTCTGAGGACCCCCTGTAGTAACTCTGAGGACCCCCTGTAGTAACTCTGAGGACCCCCCCCCTGTAGTAACTATGAGGACCCCCTGTAGTAACTCTGAGGACCCCCCGTAGTAACTCTGAGGACCTCCTGTAGTAACTCTGAGGACCCCCTGTAGTAACTCTGAGGACCCCCTGTAGTAACTCTGAGGACCCCCTGTAGTAACTCTGAGGACCCTGTAGTAACTCTGAGGACCCCCTGTAGTAACTCTGAAGACCCCCTGTAGTAACTCTGAGGACCCCCCCCCTGTAGTAACTATGAGGACCCCCTGTAGTAACTCTGAGGACCCCCCGTAGTAACTCTGAGGACCTCCTGTAGTAACTCTGAGGACCCCCTGTAGTAACTCTGAGGACCCCCTGTAGTAACTCTGAGGACCCCCTGTAGTAACTCTGAGGACCCTGTAGTAACTCTGAGGACCCCCTGTAGTAACTCTGAAGACCCCCTGTAGTAACTCTGAGGACCCCCCGTAGTAACTCTGAGGACCTCCTGTAGTAACTCTGAGGACCCCCTGTAGTAACTCTGAGGACCCCCTGTAGTAACTCTGAAGACCCCCTGTAGTAACTCTGAAGACCCCCTGTAGTAACTCTGAGGACCCCCTGTAGTAACTCTGAGGACCCCCTGTAGTAACTCTGAGGACCCCCTGTAGTAACTCTGAAGACCCCCTGTAGTAACTCTGAGGACCTCCTGTAGTAACTCTGAGGACCCCCTGTAGTAACTCTGAGGACTCCCTGTAGTAACTCTGAGGACCCCCCGTAGTAACTCTGAGGACCTCCTGTAGTAACTCTGAGGACCCCCTGTAGTAACTCTGAGGACCCCCTGTAGTAACTCTGAGGACCCCCCGTAGTAACTCTGAGGACCCCCTGTAGTAACTCTGAGGACCCCCTGTAGTAACTCTGAGGACCCCCTGTAGTAACTCTGAGGACCCCCTGTAGTAACTCTGAGGACCCCCTGTAGTACTCTGAGGACCCCCTGTAGTAACTCTGAGGACCCCCTGTAGTAACTCTGAGGACCCCCTGTAGTAACTCTGAGGACCCCCTGTAGTAACTCTGAGGACCCTGTAGTAACTCTGAGGACCCCCTGTAGTAACTCTGAGGACCCCCTGTAGTAACTCTGAGGACCCCCTGTAGTAACTCTGAGGACCCTGTAGTAGCTCTGAGGACCCCCTGTAGTAACTCTGAGGACCCCCTGTAGTAACTCTGAGGACCTCCTGTAGTAACTCTGAGGACCCCCTGTAGTAACTCTGAGGACCCCCTGTAGTAACTCTGAGGACCCCCTGTAGTAACTCTGAGGACCCCCTGTAGTAACTCTGAGGACCCCCTGTAGTAACTCTGAGGACCCCCCGTAGTAACTCTGAGGACCCCCCCCCCCTGTAGTAACTCTGAGGACCCCCCCCCCCCTGTAGTAACTCTGAGGACCCCCTGTAGTAACTCTGAGGACCCCCTGTAGAAACCCTGAGGACCCCCTGTAGAAACCCTGAGGACCCCCCGTAGTAACTCTGAGGACCCCCCGTAGTAACTCTGAGGACCCCCTGTAGTAACTCTGAGGACCCCCTGTAGTAACTCTGAGGACCCCCCGTAGTAACTCTGAGGACCCCCCGTAGTAACTCTGAGGACCCCCTGTAGTAACTCTGAGGACCCCCCGTAGTAACTCTGAGGACCCCCTGTAGTAACTCTGAGGACCCCCTGTAGTAACTCTGAGGACCCCCTGTAGTAACTCTGAGGACCCCCCGTAGTAACTCTGAGGACCCCCTGTAGTAACTCTGAGGACCCCCCGTAGTAACTCTGAGGACCCCCTGTAGTAACTCTGAGGACCCCCTGTAGTAACTCTGAGGACCCTGTAGTAACTCTGAGGACCCCCTGTAGTAACTCTGAGGACCCCCTGTAGTAACTCTGAGGACCCCCTGTAGTAACTCTGAGGACCCCCTGTAGTAACTCTGAGGACCCCCTGTAGTAACTCTGAGGACCCCCTGTAGTAACTCTGAGGACCCCCTGTAGTAACTCTGAGGACCCCCCGTAGTAACTCTGAGGACCTCCTGTAGTAACTCTGAGGACCCCCTGTAGTAACTCTGAGGACCCCCTGTAGTAACTCTGAGGACCCTGTAGTAACTCTGAGGACCCCCTGTAGTAACTCTGAGGACCCCCTGTAGTAACTCTGAGGACCCTGTAGTAACTCTGAGGACCCCCTGTAGTAACTCTGAGGACCCCCTGTAGTAACTCTGAGGACCCCCTGTAGTAACTCTGAGGACCCCCTGTAGTAACTCTGAGGACCCCCCGTAGTAACTCTGAGGACCCCCTGTAGTAACTCTGAGGACCCCCTGTAGTAACTCTGAGGACCCCCCGTAGTAACTCTGAGGACCCCCTGTAGTACTCTGAGGACCCCCTGTAGTAACTCTGAGGACCTCCTGTAGTACTCTGAGGACCCCCTGTAGTAACTCTGAGGACCTCCTGTAGTAACTCTGAGGACCCCCTGTAGTAACTCTGAGGACCCCCCGTAGTAACTCTGAGGACCCCCTGTAGTAACTCTGAGGACCCCCTGTAGTAACTCTGAGGACCCCCCGTAGTAACTCTGAGGACCCCCTGTAGTACTCTGAGGACCCCCTGTAGTAACTCTGAGGACCCCCTGTAGTAACTCTGAGGACCCCCTGTAGTAACTCTGAGGACCCCCTGTAGTACTCTGAGGACCCCCTGTAGTACTCTGAGGACCCTTTATGTCGTTCTGCTAATCTATAATGTTATCTGTAAATTGGGGGCGGCGGTGGCTCAGGGGTAGAGTGCCTGGATGGTAACCGTAAGGTTGCCAGTTCGAACCCGGGCTCCCGCAGAGTTTCTGTCGAAGTGTCCTTGAGCAAGACACTGAACCCCTAATTGCTCCTGATGTGCTAGTTGGTGCCTTGCATGGTTTCCGCTGCCATCGGTGTATGAATGTGTGTGTGAATGGGTGAATGTAATGCACAATCTCTGTAAAGTGCCTTGGATAAAGGCGCTATATAAATGCACCATTTATCATTTACTATTTAAATTGTCTGTATCTGTGAGTCTGTCTGGACATGCCTGACATCACAGTACTGACATTTTACCCAAGGGAAATGATCGATCGGCTTGTTGAGTTGAAATGAAATAATGCTTATTCTCTGTTCCCCAACAATGGGATTAGTGTGTTTGTTGGTTTGAACTTTGACCTATAGGCCCTGTCTGCGGCATGTTGCGGTGACTAAGCAGCACGGCTTAAGCAGACAAGCTTACATCCCATCAGATGGTCACGTTCCTGCATTTCTATTGGTGAGTCTTTAAGGCACATATTGATCCACCACCCATCCTTGGTCACGCAGCGACGTGTATCTGAATGTGTATGTATGCGTAATTTGCACATGCTTGTGCCTAATGCAGCATGTTGTGCAAAGTGCATGTATGTATGTGTGTGTGTGTGTGTGTGTGTGTGCGTGCGTGCGTGCGTGGTCTTGAATACTAAGGAGGCAGTGCAACGGGTCAAGTGGGAGTGGTGCGCTCACGTGTTGGGAGGATTGTGATGACAAGGCTGTGTGTGTGCCAGTGTGTGTGTGTGCCAGTGTGTGCGTGTGTGCGTGCGTGAGTGCGTGCGTGCGTGCGTGAAAGAGAGAGAGAGACAGATCGAGAGAGACACACACACACAGAGAGACAGAGAGAGAGAGAGACACACACAGAGAGAGAGAGAGAGATAGAGAGAGAGAGACACACAGAGAGAGAGAGAGAGAGATAAGCTGTTGGTACAGCCTAAGCTGTGAGACAGCAGAGTTCCTCCTACTTAAGCTATGGATGGAGGGAGCTGGCATAGAGCCACATGCAGCGTGTAAACAGTACAATTCTGAATGTTCATTTAAATGGACCTGGTTAAATGAACCACTTAAACTCTATGTACTTTTATACAATGTCTGGCTGTTTCCCCAGAATGTTCGCCTGTGATGCCATGCCCAGAATAGGGCCTTAATGTGGCTATAGGCTCTGTTGTTTATCACACCAGAGTATTGATTGTTTGCAAACAGTCCGGAAGATTTCCGGCGGAAATACAGTACAAAGCTATGCTAAAAGGATAGCACGAAATGCCTTATGCACTTTGTGCCCATTGAGAACCGTATAGGCACTAGCCTATAGGCAATGTCCCAAATTCAAGATATTCTGGTCATATCTTGACTCTGGTCTGTGTGTGTGTGTGTGTGTGTGTGTGTGTGTGTGTGTGTGTGTGTGTGTGTGTGTGTGTGTATGTATGTATGTATGTATGTATGTATGTATGTATGTATGTATGTATGTATGTCGGTGTACTTCACCGGCCAATAAGGGATCGGCTGGGTATGTATGTACGTCGGTGTACTCCACCGGCCAATAAGGGACCACTGTTCTTGATGACATAACTAAAGTACGTTTCAAGGTTGGTATAAGGCAAGCCTATAAGGTCAGTAAGGGGTATGTATGTATGTATGTATGTATGTATGTATGTATGTATGTATGTATGTATGATATGTATGTATGTTGTATGTATGTATGTATGTATGTATGTATGTATGTATGTATGTATGTATGTATGTATGTATGTATGTATGATATGTATGTATGTATGTATGTTGTATGTATGTCGGTGTCCTCCAGGGGGCCACCATCCTTGGTGACGTATAACTAATGTATGTTTCAAGGTTGTATATGGGGTGTAAAAGTAGGCCTACTTAAGTATGGCCTACTTGTGCGCAAGCAGAGCACGCAAGTACTCCGACCAATCACAATCTGCATCCTCACTTTCATCTTCAATGTTTGTGTTTACACAAACTCTCAAAGTCGTCAATGGCAAAACTTGAGACGGGCGGGGACAAACATTTGCGGACATTTGACCTGGAATTCTCTTACCGGGGTCAATGGCAACTCTTGAGACGTGTGAGGACAAAAGCTATTTATAGAAGGGGCTAGCGCCCCTTAAAAGTAAAAATCACACCTGTGTGAACTGAGTGGTGTAAGGTCTTATATAGACTGATCAGCTGTGGTCTGACGTAATGTCTGACGTAATGAAATCACACCCGTGTGAACTGGGTGACCATAGCAACCATGCTCATTTTTGAGTGGTGTAAACCACTCCTACAACTGGCTTTTGTGTGCAGAAAAAAATGACCATGGTTGCTATGTTCAAAATAATTTCTGACGTAATTAAATCACACCCGGGTGAACTGGATGACCGTAGCAACCATGGTCATTTTCTCTGCACAGAAAAAGCCAGTTGTGAAATCACATCCGGGTGTGATTTCATTACGTCAGATCAGAGCTGATCAGGCTACATAATACCTTACCTTATTTCATTACGTCAGACATTACGTCAGACCACAGCTGATCATGCTATATAAAACCTTACACCACTCAGTTCACACGGGTGTGATTTTTTTGGTACGGACAGACAGACAGACAGACACGTAAACTAACAAAGCCAGTTGTAGGAGTGGTTTACACCACTCAAAAACAACAAAAAAATACAAGCCACAGGTGGCTTGTTTCCATTGTGGCCCATTGTGTACAATTCATCATCATGACTCACAATTATACATTAGCCACAGCCTACATAACAGCAACAACACTAAAAGCAATAACAGATATATTTACAGACAATAAAGTGGGGTGGGGGTGGGGTGATGGGAGGATTGTGATGACTGAGCGCGCGTGTGTGTGTGTGTGTGTGTGTGGTGGGGGAGGCAAAGGATGCCACTCACGTGGGGCTCGCTGAGGGAGGGCCTTGAAATAATTGAAAGCTTGACAAGCTCACAACATTTCACGATGCCACAAGTTTCAAGCACTGTGTGCTTGACATCCAGAACTTATTAAATCAAAGCCATTGCTTTTGATTTCTGTAATCTTTACAACATGTGAATGATTTAAAATAAATCATTCATATGTTGTAAAGATTACAGAAATAAAACTATAAAAAGTGCCCCTCGGGGCACAGGTCTCCACCAGGAGAATAGCGTTGTGATATTTGGACAAAATGTGTGGGAGTAATATAAAAATGTTTTTGTTTTTTTGCAATAATCTGTAGACTGGTGGTTGTATAACAGGGCAATACAAATAAATATATAACACATTACAGTGTAGCCTATTCATAATGTTTGGTCACACACACACACACACACACACACACACACACACACACACACACACACACACACACACACACACACACACACACACACACACACACACACACACACACACACACACACACACACACACGTGTGTGCAAAACATACTCTCGGCATGCCTTCTGCTGGTGGAGACAATAAGCACATTGAATTTTCAAGAGACGTCACACTCATAGTCTACTCTAAAGTGAGTAGGACAATTACATTCAAACGAGCTAGGTTCAAGGTGTGCTTTAATTGAGGTGCACTCCAACGTCTGGCTTTCAGACATGTAGGCCTACGTCATGTGGCAGCCATGCGGGGCGGGGGGGCACCCACTGCTGGAACCTTCCGCCACTGCAAGCTGGAGTTGGAAATACATTGTTTTCAACTAGGGTGGCGCAAATAAGAGCTATTTTAAGCATGTGTGCAACATGACAACTGTTTTTAAGTATTGTACAGTAACTAAAGTCTCTTTAATGTTTATGTTGTGCTATTACTACAAAACAATCTAAAATAAAGGGATTTAAGATCATTAAAGTCCAATGCATTTCTGCCTACTTCCGGTCCAGGACTTGTGTGTGACTATGAGTACCAGTAGGGGCAAAAGTGGTGCTGTTGTGCCAGAAACAGAGAGAGAGAGATAGTGCTGCACTGTTGCCTGCTAATGAGAGACAGAGACAGAGAGAGAGAGAGGGGGGGGGGGGGGGGGGTGGTTGCACCACTCAGTTCACACAGGTGTGATTTTTTGTTATATCTTGTGTACTGTAAGGTACATAAGCTACGTAGGCCTAGAAATAATTTGACTATCTGATACTGATCAAATTATACTCATGTGGCTTATACTGTGTTCATCATGTAATACATGTATATCCTCTTAACTGCTGCTGTGAAACAACCATCCTAAAAGGGTTTTTCATACCCTCCAGGAAGTCACTGGTTCCATTTCAGCACGGTATGTAAATCAACCTGCAGAGACTTGAAACCTGCTTGAGAAGGTAATTCAACACAGTGAACTTTATGCCACCTCCATTTCTCTGTCAGTTATGTTGTTATGGTAGCATTTTAATGTTGTATTTTAATGAGTGTGCAGATTGATTTGACAGGTATGGCTGAAAAGAGTCCCTGGTGAAAAGGATGTGTGGGTTTATCACCTAAAAACTTTAAATTGTGTCTGCCTCCGCTTTTTCCTCGGTTTTATTACATAAACAAAAACATGAAGTAAAAATAAACTGTGATAAACAATCCTGCATGTAAATAACCATGAGGAACTTTATCACCACCAGAGGATCGCCACTATTATGACTATCCAATCAGCACTGCATTGTCACATCTGTCTTCACACAGACTGTTGTGGCTTTGCTGCCCCCACGTGGTGGTTCTCTGTTAACACAGCGGCCACAAGGCGATGCGTTGTTATGTTCAGAGAAGGTTCATGATTCATTATTTTTTACTGAAAAGATAACAAGTGATGAATCTGGAATTCATAATTCTTAGTAATGTGTGCTACTGTGCTCATCTTGGACTTTCATTTGGAGGTGTCTGTAGGGTGTCTGACTGTCTTCCACTCCAAGCTCACACACCCAGTCCCATGTGGTGAGGGCCATGCCATTGCTATGTGCCTTCCTGTGGCTATTTGTGTGACAAAGGAGTTTGTTGACATGAAGGAACAGACTGATTGATCAAAGGACTTGTCACTAAAATGTCTGTTGACACCCTACACTCATGTAAACTGCTTAAAAGGTTGACCAAGATGGGACTCTTTGTCAGTCGGGCGCGAGCCATGTGGATGCACGTCAGGCCATCTCTGGCTGGCGTGAGCATTTAACCTGTATGCATTGCTGCGCTGTGTACTTGCGAAATAAACAACCTCATCTCTGATCTGCTGTCTGCCGTGTGTCACAACTTTTCTCCGGGGCTCTCATGGTTCAGATACATCAGATGGTGTCCGAAATCCGTTGTCATTGGACATTTTTTATGTGCCAGACAAACAGGACCGGCGGCTTTTTTATTCAGTCTAATTCGAGGTGGGGAGTTTTTGTGAGCAACGACGGGGACGTGTGATCCAGCGTTCAGTGCGTCTACATGGAGATGGAGGCCTTCGCCGGCTACAGGCTGCCTCACGACCCTGCCCTGCGGGAGGATGGACAGGAGCGGTCGCATCGACGGCGGGGAGACGGTGAGCGGTGTGCGGCTGCGGTTGGCGGGGACCATCGTCTTTGCATCAGCGCGCTGGCGGTGGGCGACGAGGTGATGGGACGCAGCGCAGCGCGGCGGCGGGGACCCCATGGTTCCCCGGGGGAGGGGCGACCACTCGACGCATGGCGCGGCGGTGGTTTTCACTTTCCTTGGCCGGCTGACCGACACAAGCTGAGGGCCTTACGGTCGTCTACGAGGCGTCTGTGATGAAGTTACGCAGCGGCCTTTTTCTTCCCAACTCTGATGAGTTCTGAGTTGGGAGGGGGGAGATGAGATGATGATGAGGACAGCGAAAACAGTGTGAACTTTTTCACAACTTGATCCGTGGCCTGGCGAACATTGAGGTAACGGAATGCAGCATACAGAAGATTTTCCTTTGTCCATATATCAGAGGCGAAGATGAACTTCCCTTCTCTCTGATTACAAATTGTGCGTCGTGTTTGTTTTCAACATGAATTAATAGGCATTATGTTGGTGTATGTTTTCGTCGTATAATTAGATAAGTTGAGTCATGAGTAGCCTACTTATGAAACAATTAGGTAATTTCCTCGAGACGTGTAGAGAATATTAGTTAAATATTGCTTAAACTCTGGCCTGTTAATGTATTTTTATCTTTTCTTATTACTGTTTAGCTGGGGTCCAGCGTCATTTATTATGTACTACCCTAGTAGAGCAGAGTTTTATCTAAAGCATTATAAACGTATATGTTATTGCACGTCCTAAATTTCCTGAAAGCGGCAACGTCTGTTAAATGTCAGTTATTATTTGTACTAATCATTTAACCATTATTCTTTGTTTGGGATTAGGTATTTGTCAGAAAAATGATTTGAATTACAGACAGCGAAGATGATCGAGGTGTAAAGGGGATTTTTACTGTGGTTTTTAAGCTAAAATGTAGTTTTTTATATGTTGTTTCCGTGGGTGTGAATCACAAAGAGGTGGTCAGGTCTCGACGATGGTCCGTTCATGACCTAAGGGGTCATGAAGTGAATGTTGTAAGTGTTTATTTTTTTATGTTTTAGCCTAAGATTAAAGTAACACAGAGAGAGTCCTAAAAGCACATCGAGGATGAAATGTAATGTAATGTAATCATTTATGACAAGCTGTGATCTTAAATGTCTGTAAACCATTTTGGGGAAAGTCCTACTGTAATGCTGCTGTTTCTAGGTGTCTTGAATGTACCGTCCAGCTGAGGATCAAGGGGGGTGGTAAGAATTATGATTCCATATTTTAGTATGACAGTCTTTTGGACGGTCATAAGGGGGGTTATGATGAATCTGGAATTCATAATTCTTAGTAATGTGTGCTACTGTGCTCATCTTGGACTTTCATTTGGAGGTGTCTGTAGGGTGTCTGACTGTCTTCCACTCCAAGCTCACACACCCAGTCCCATGTGGTGAGGGCCATGCCATTGCTATGTGCCTTCCTGTGGCTATTTGTGTGACAAAGGAGTTTGTTGACATGAAGGAACAGACTGATTGATCAAAGGACTTGTCACTAAAATGTCTGTTGACACCCTACACTCATGTAAACTGCTTAAAAGGTTGACCAAGATGGGACTCTTTGTCAGTCGGGCGCGAGCCATGTGGATGCACGTCAGGCCATCTCTGGCTGGCGTGAGCATTTAACCTGTATGCATTGCTGCGCTGTGTACTTGCGAAATAAACAACCTCATCTCTGATCTGCTGTCTGCCGTGTGTCACAACTTTTCTCCGGGGCTCTCATGGTTCAGATACATCACAAGTTAACAACAGACGTCGCGTAATGGTGTTGTAACAAAAGACACGCATTCAGCCCCCATTTTGTAACTCAAACTTGAAAGTAATTTCGTCTGCATGCATGGTTGTTTGTAAATTAGCATTAGTTAACGCTAATTTGAACAAGTTACTCAGCTTAAAAATGGTGCCGTGTAGCACATTTCACTCGCTTCACTACAGCACAATCGGTATACTATCGAGCCATGCATGTAGTTCACTCATACAAAACAGAACGTACATTGTCGTTTTTAAAATTAAACATACCTCGCCGCCGGTACCATCCGGTCCTATGGTGTAATGGTTAGCACTCTGGACTTTGAATCCAGCGATCCGAGTTCAAATCTCGGTAGGACCTCGTACTTTTAAAATGTTGAGAATAGACAATTGGAAACATGCGGTGCTTTGTAACAACTAGTGATGACTCTGATGAGCCATTCTGCACTTAGGCTATTTACCAGTGACTAGAGTCTGCACATTAATCAACAATGTTTACATCCACTTAAATGAGTTAGGGTCGGCGACAGAGTACAGCATCTTGCAATGGGTCTGGTCCACAAGATTCGATACGCCACCAAGATACCCATGTACCTGTGTAGATACTTCCTTAATGTTAACGAAGTCCACACCCACAACACCAGAGGGAGTGCAACGAATCATGTTCAACCCAGATTCGGCACAAACAAGGGACTAAATTATTTTCGCTCCTATGCCACCAAAATGTGGAACGCCCTACCAACAGTCATTAAGACATGCGAATCCCTTGACTCCTTCAAAACCGCTCTCAAAGGGCACCTACGGACAGCTGCAATTCGAAACTGGCCCCCGTAAAATCTGAATCCCCCCCCCACGCCTTTTCCCCCCCCTCACTGTATATGTTTCTTTTCCCCTTTTACCTCCATTATGATGAATTCCTGTAGCCTACTGTTCTTTGACTATATAGAAGTGTCTATTTGTACGTCTCTAAATGTTTTGATGATTTGAACATGGTGGACCCTGTTGTAAACAAGTGTAATGCTTAATTGGGTCGTCCACTCACAGTTAACAGCCTTTGTATTGAGTTTGTGCTTGAAATGTACTGTAATTCTGCAAACTGTTAATACAATTTTCAATCAATCAATCAAAGTCAGAAGCAAATTCATGTGTAGTTCCTGAGCAGGCTGTTAAAATACACTGGTGATACAACTATCCATACAAAAACATATTAATACAAGGAGAAGGTAGCCTACCCGCTTGGGAGATTAAAAACATCCTGCATGTATGCGGTCGGCCAATCAGAGGCAGTAACTAGGACATGCAGCTAGCCAGCCTTGGTGCGGGATTATGGGAAGTGAGGAAGAGAGAATTTTAGAGAAGCCAAAACTTTAAAAAAGCTGTCTCCTACTGCTGCTGTATGCATCTTTGAAACATCTCACAAACACTCATGCGACCACACGGGTCTCCGTGAACCGACAGTAGGTAAAGCTGCATCCTATGGAGAGTGGAATAACTAAGGAGGGACCCTACCTAGGGTACCGCTGTCCAAAATTCAGAAAAGGTAACCGAGGGTTCCGAAAGGGGCTATGGGAGACCCTGGTGTCAGATCCACAGTAGAGGAGCATCCATTCACCAATTCAGTTTTTTACATTCGGTAGGACTAGGAGTGCAGCAGTAAATTTAACTATGCGTTGTGAGCTTAACCAGCTGTAAAATAAAGTATTAGAGGGCTTTTGTGGTTAATCCAACTAATCAATTTACTGAATTTGATTATAAAATAATCAATTAGAATTATTTTAATTGTGATAATTGAATTGCAACACTAACAGAGAACTGAGACGACTCAGGATCTTAAGCTCTGCAGCGTTGTTAGTTTCGCTGTCACGCATTTACTGTTACTTGTGCCTTTTTCCCCTCCTAGCTCTGCCTTGAGTTGGCTCCCAGTGCCATCTTGCTTGCTACTAGTTCCGGTCCGGATTCCTGACACACAGTGCCCTGACAGCCTCCCTCTGACCTTGTCTGTGACCCACAGGAGACCTCTGGGTCCACCCATGTGACATCAAGGATGTCCAGGGCCTGTTCCTGCTTACAGTGTGATGTCTTGGCCCATGTACAGCAGTAGGCTACTGACCCCACCCCCACTACTGTAGCCACAACCAACCACTTCAGGTCATTTCCCATGTCAGATTTCCACACTAGTCTCCTCATCCCATTCAGGTCATCTAATAATAAACTTGCATTTTCCGGTACGTCTGCCGTTTGTCTATGTATGTGTTGTGATGAAGACCATGTCTATGTATGTGTTGTGATGAAGGCCATGTCTATGTATGTGTTGTGATGAAGACCATGTCTATGTATGTGTTGTGATGAAGGCCATGTCTATGTATGTGTTGTTGTGATGAAGACCATGTCTATGTATGTGTTGTGATGAAGACCATGTCTATGTATGTGTTGTGATGGAGGCCATGTCTATGTATGTGTTGTGATGAAGACCATGTCTATGTATGTGTTGTGATGAAGACCATGTCTATGTATGTGTTGTGATGAAGGCCATGTCTATGTATGTGTTGTGATGAAGGCCATGTCTATGTATGTGTTGTGATGAAGACCATGTCTATGTATGTGTTGTGATGAAGACCATGTCTATGTATGTGTTGTTGTGATGAAGACCATGTCTATGTATGTGTTGTGATGGAGGCCATGTCTATGTATGTGTTGTGATGAAGGCCGTGTCTATGTATGTGTTGTGATGAAGGCCATGTCTATGTATGTATGTGCTGTGATGAAGACCATGGCTATGTATGTGTTGTTGTGATGAAGGCCATGTCTATGTATGTGTTGTGATGAAGGCCATGTCTATGTATGTGTTGTGATGAAGACCATGTCTATGTATGTGTTGTGATGAAGACCATGTCTATGTATGTGTTGTGATGAAGGCCATGTCTATGTATGTGTTGTGATGAAGACCATGTCTATGTATGTGTTGTGATGAAGGCCATGTCTATGTATGTGTTGTGATGAAGGCCATGTATGTGTTGTGATGAAGGCCATGTATGTGTTGTGATGAAGACCATGTCTATGTATGTGTTGTGATGAAGGCCATGGCTATGTATGTGTTGTGATGAAGGCCATGTCTATGTATGTGTTGTGATGAAGACCATGTCTATGTATGTGTTGTGATGAAGACCATGTCTATATATGTGTTGTGATGAAGACCATGTATGTGTTGTGATGAAGGTCATGTCTATGTATGTGTTGTGATGAAGGCCATGTCTATGTATGTGTTGTGATGAAGGCCATGTCTATGTATGTGTTGTGATGAAGACCATGTCTATGTATGTGTTGTGATGAAGGCCATGTCTATGTATGTGTTGTGATGAAGACCATGTATGTGTTGTGATGAAGGTCATGTCTATGTATGTGTTGTGATGAAGGCCATGTCTATGTATGTGTTGTGATGAAGACCATGTCTATGTATGTGTTGTGATGAAGACCATGTCTATGTATGTGCTGTGATGAAGACCATGTCTATGTATGTGTTGTGATGAAGACCATGTCTATGTATGTGTTGTGATGAAGGCCATGTCTATGTATGTGTTGTGATGAAGGCCATGTCTATGTATGTGTTGTGATGAAGACCATGTCTATGTATGTGTTGTGATGAAGACCATGTCTATGTATGTGCTGTGATGAAGGCCATGTCTATGTATGTGTTGTGATGAAGGCCATGTCTATGTATGTGTTGTGATGAAGACCATGTATATGTATGTGCTGTGATGAAGGCCGTGTCTATGTATGTGTTGTGATGATGAAGACCATGTCTATGTATGTGTTGTGATGAAGACCATGTCTATGTATGTGCTGTGATGAAGGCCATGTATATGTATGTGTTGTGATGAAGGCCATGTCTATGTATGTGTTGTGATGAAGGCCATGTCTATGTATGTGTTGTGATGAAGGCCATGTCTATGTATGTGTTGTGATGAAGACCATGTCTATGTATGTGTTGTGATGAAGACCATGTCTATGTATGTGTTGTGATGAAGGCCATGTCTATGTATGTGTTGTGATGAAGACCATGTCTATGTATGTGTTGTGATGAAGGCCATGTCTATGTATGTGTTGTGATGAAGGCCATGTATGTGTTGTGATGAAGGCCATGTATGTGTTGTGATGAAGACCATGTCTATGTATGTGTTGTGATGAAGGCCATGGCTATGTATGTGTTGTGATGAAGGCCATGTCTATGTATGTGTTGTGATGAAGACCATGTCTATGTATGTGTTGTGATGAAGACCATGTCTATATATGTGTTGTGATGAAGACCATGTCTATGTATGTGTTGTGATGAAGACCATGTCTATGTATGTGTTGTGATGAAGGCCGTGTCTATGTATGTGTTGTGATGAAGGCCATGTCTATGTATGTGTTGTGATGAAGGCCATGTCTATGTATGTGTTGTGATGAAGACCATGTCTATGTATGTGTTGTGATGAAGGCCATGTCTATGTATGTGTTGTGATGAAGACCATGTCTATGTATGTGTTGTGATGAAGGCCATGTCTATGTATGTGTTGTGATGAAGACCATGTATGTGTTGTGATGAAGGTCATGTCTATGTATGTGTTGTGATGAAGGCCATGTCTATGTATGTGTTGTGATGAAGACCATGTCTATGTATGTGTTGTGATGAAGACCATGTCTATGTATGTGTTGTGATGAAGACCATGTCTATGTATGTGTTGTGATGAAGGCCATGTCTATGTATGTGTTGTGATGAAGACCATGTCTATGTATGTGTTGTGATGAAGACCATGTCTATGTATGTGTTGTGATGAAGGCCATGTCTATGTATGTGTTGTGATGAAGACCATGTCTATGTATGTGTTGTGATGAAGGCCATGGCTAACAGAAGTCTATGTATGTGTTGTGATGAAGACCATGGCTAACAGAAGTCTATGTATGTGTTGTGATGAAGGCCATGTCTATGTATGTGTTGTGATGAAGACCATGTCTATGTATGTGTTGTGATGAAGACCATGTCTATGTATGTGTTGTGATGAAGGCCATGTCTATGTATGTGTTGTGATGAAGACCATGTCTATGTATGTGTTGTGATGAAGACCATGTCTATGTATGTGTTGTGATGAAGGCCATGTCTATGTATGTGTTGTGATGAAGGCCATGTATGTGTTGTGATGAAGGCCATGTATGTGTTGTGATGAAGACCATGTCTATGTATGTGTTGTGATGAAGGCCATGGCTATGTATGTGTTGTGATGAAGGCCATGTCTATGTATGTGTTGTGATGAAGACCATGTCTATGTATGTGTTGTGATGAAGACCATGTCTATGTATGTGTTGTGATGAAGGCCATGTCTATGTATGTGTTGTGATGAAGACCATGTCTATGTATGTGTTGTGATGAAGACCATGTCTATGTATGTGTTGTGATGAAGACCATGTCTATGTATGTGTTGTGATGAAGGCCATGTCTATGTATGTGTTGTGATGAAGGCCATGTCTATGTATGTGTTGTGATGAAGACCATGTCTATGTATGTGTTGTGAAGGCCATGTCTATGTATGTGTTGTGATGAAGACCATGTCTATGTATGTGTTGTGATGAAGACCATGTCTATGTATGTGTTGTGATGAAGGCCATGTCTATGTATGTGTTGTGAAGGCCATGTCTATGTATGTGTTGTGATGAAGACCATGTCTATGTATGTGTTGTGATGAAGACCATGTCTATGTATGTGTTGTGAAGGCCATGTCTATGTATGTGTTGTGATGAAGACCATGTCTATGTATGTGTTGTGATGAAGACCATGTCTATGTATGTGTTGTGATGAAGACCATGTCTATGTATGTGTTGTGATGAAGGCCATGGCTATGTATGTGTTGTGATGAAGGCCATGTCTATGTATGTGTTGTGATGAAGGCCATGGCTAACAGAAGTCTATGTATGTGTTGTGATGAAGACCATGTCTATGTATGTGTTGTGATGAAGGCCATGGCTATGTATGTGTTGTGATGAAGGCCATGGCTAACAGAAGTCTATGTATGTGTTGTGATGAAGACCATGTCTATGTATGTGTTGTGATGAAGGCCATGGCTAACAGAAGTAAAATTGTGTTAAAACGTACGTTGCCCAAATATGGAGATGGCTGATGTAATGGTACTGACTGAAAAATATTTGTGCATTTTTCACCAATGCAAAAAGTTGACTGAGATCAGAAGATCATCTACAAAGCATGTTTTCTGCACTAGTGAATGGTGTAAAAGTATAAAATCATTATTAGACATCTCAAATAATGCATTTTAGAATTCCATCAGTCCATATGTAAGTTCCAGTTTAGTTTTTGGAATTAGCTTCATTATCTTGGGTTCCACCTTGTCGATGAACATGAACCTTGCTACATATAATGAGCTGGTATAATGGTGTCGCTTATCAAGAACAGCTGGCAAAGTGACATGTGTCAATGTTTAAAACGGTTCACAAACATTTCTTTGAACATTTATTAAAAACATTAAGTGTAGGTGTGCCAGTTAGTGCACAACCACATGCTCCTTGAGTCTCTCTACAAAGCTAAATTTGCTTAAAAATAAAATAAAAAACATTAAATGTGGTGAAGTGTAATATTTTGTTAAAATAAGTGTTCAATTGCTCTATATTCCGATAGCAATCATCACAGCGTGCTTGTTCCCCCGTCTCCAGCTTCATCTTGAGTAAAGATCTATCAGTCTCTCAACCTCATAGAAGGCATGACCCTTTAAAGATCTATCTGTCTCTCAACCTGATAGAAGGCATGACCCTTTAGATCTATCAGTCTCTCAACCTGATAGAAGGCATGACCCTTTAAAGATCTATCAGTCTCTCAACCTCATAGAAGGCATGACCCTTTAAAGATCTATCAGTCTCTCAACCTGATAGAAGGCATGACCCTTTAGATCTATCAGTCTCTCAACCTGATAGAAGGCATGACCCTTTAAAGATCTATCAGTCTCTCAACCTGATAGAAGGCATGACCCTTTAAAGATCTATCAGTCTCTCAACCTGATAGAAGGCATGACCTTTTTGCGTGTTTTGGAAGTACTGATCAAAGTTGTATGTAGATGATCTTAAAATCCATTTTCTGTTCACGAAAGATCTGGAGAAATAATACACTCTATAGAAATGATTACGCAGAATATAGAGCTTTGACATTTAAAAAGAAAAAAACAAAAGAAAAAAATATCCATCCATCTTCAACCGCTTATCTGTAGTCGGGTCGCGGGGGCAACAGCTCCACCAGTGTTCCAGACTTCCCTCTCCAGAGAAACATTAGTGACTTCCTCCTGGGGGATCCCGAGACATTCCAAGGCTAGTGAGTCGATGTGTTTCCTCCAACTGCGCCTTGGTCTGCCCCGGGGTCTCCTCCCAGTGGGACGTGCCTCGAGGACCTCCCTAGGGAGACGCCCGAGAGGCATCCTAATCAGATGCCAGAACCACCTAAGCTGGCTCCCTTCCAGGCGAAGAAGCTATGTCTCGTGTGACTGAACTTCTCACCCCATCTCTAAGGGAGATGCCAGCCACCCGTCGAAGAAAACTAATTTTGGCTGCTTGTATTCGCGACCTTATTATTTCGGTCATGACCCACACTTCATGACCATAGGTGAGAGTAGGAACGAAGATTGCTCGGTAGACAGAGAGCTTTGCTTTCTGGCTCAACTCTCTTTTTGTCACAACAGTGCGGTACAGCGACTGCAATACCGCCCCTGCCGCTCCGATTCTCAGGCTGATCTCATTCTCCGTCCTCCCCTCACTCATGAACAAGACCCCGAGATACAAGAAGTGGTGCCGGTCCACTCTCTGAAATCATACTGAAGGTAGACATTGGTGAGTGATGTTAATAATAAAACAATATACCAAAAGACAATTAAACAATAGACACGAGATTAAGTTGATTGCAGAGTTTGTGCTTGAGAACAGTCAAAAGGTCATTTTCTTGTGTGTGTCGGCCTTCTTGTGCTCATTCTGGATGGATGTCTCTTGGGCTTTTTGCTGTGCCAGTAAACCACGGGCCGCACACAGCTTCTCCTCCAGATGAGTGACCATAGATGCATCCCTGTGTAGAAACCATACAGAGGGATGAGAAACTCCAAAGAAACAAGAGTGAGTAAATGGGCACAGCCCATAAGTCAGACTTCCCGTTAGTCTGACCTACGTGGCCAGTTAAGACTGAGGTTAGGTTAGGGCTCGTACACACTGCACGATATTTGCTCCAATTATGCTGTCGGGGAGCATTTTTGGCGCTCGCCGACAAAACTCCCGATCTGACGCAAGATCGGGCTTTGATCGCCAAGGTTTTGCTCGCTGTGTGTGAAAGGAGCTGCGAGAAGATCCAGCGCCGATAAGAGCGCTCGTCGACGTCTTCCCGTCTAAACTTTATCTAAACTTTATTCCTTGGGTAAATCCCTGTGTCATACATATGGGTAGTTATATTAGCCCAATATTGCTGTTACGCATTTCACTTGAATAATGTTGATAAACCACATCGGAATCAACTCTTCAAACGTTTGGACCTTGTGCGCTGTGTGTGTGTGTGTGTGTGTGTGTGTGTGTGCGAGAGAGACAGAGAATTATGAAAATCAAGATGTAACATTTCGCCTTGTATAGCCTATTCTTGTGTGTGTGCACGCAGAGAGAGAGAGCGGGGCGGTCCTGTGTCGGTCTCGCGCTTGTATCACGATTCACGGCATCCTCCACATACATGGGATGTCAAAATGAATTGGAATAAAACACAAATGATGCATTACTGTATGTATCGGGTCTGGATGGCATCTTGGTGAAGTCTTGCAGTGTGTTATCCCTAGTTGGGGATCAATCGTTTAGTGTGCAAGCCAAAGATATAATGACAGTCCATTTCAAAAACAGACTCCTGTAGTGTGAACTACATAACCATCTGATGACTCGCGGACAACTTTAAAACTCCTACAGTCTGTAGGGGCGACCTGAGGTTAGGGTTAGCGACCTACGTGGCCGGTTAAGACTGAGGTTAGGGTTACAGACCTACGTGGCCGGTTAAGACTGAGGTTAGGGTTAGCGACCTACGTGGCCGGTTAAGACTGGGGTTAGGGTTTGGGATAGTGTTATAATTATGTGAGGTCGGAATATTAAGGGGTCGGGAATAACGACATGGCTTGGGGAGATGTTATTGACTATCGTCGCTGTCATGTGGAAAGTTGGAAACCTTGTAAGTTCAAAACAGTTACTTTTCAGGAAATGGTGAAAAAAAACCTGTGCATCAATGGATCCAATGTAGTTATAATTTAGTCACAAGCTCATTTCATTAGTTAAATATTTATAAAACCCACAGACAGATTTAACCACTTTCACTTTAAAAACAATAAAAAATAGCCGCACAAGCTACAAGCCCACATCATGTTAAGCCCAACACACACCGTCTGTGAACGCCGCGCGTCAAAACAGCCGCCTCCGTTATTTTCAATGAACCTATCCCACACCGGCGGCGTCAGACGCCTCGCCTGACGCTCCGATACGCCGCTGTTCTATTTTCCAGGTGTTGCCGCACGGCTTCCATCCGGGAATCCGTGGGCGTGGCTGGCCAGCCGCACGGTAGCGCGCTGCGTCCTGTGGGTGTTGCTGTGCGGCTATGACGCGCGGCAATACTGTGCCGCGTCGCTGCGCACCCGCTTCACAGACGGTGTGTGTTGGGCTTAACATTGCGACATGCTATGAGCTATGAGCTCCCGTTTTTATGAGAGATTACTGTAAAGTACATTACAGTAAGTTTACAGTAAATGTAAAGAGTACTGACCTCCCTGCTCGTCTACTCAGCGCCTCCATTAGCCCTTTGATCTCCCTCTCTGTCTGAGTGACCTTTTCAGCCGCCTTGAACAGTTTAACATTTAAGCTTCGCTTTATGCTCTTTCCTCCCTGGTAGGCGTCCACGCCGCGACCCCGTCCACCCCGCGACGACGCAGGACAGGGAGCTCCGCTGGCGTCCACCCCGGCCCGCGACGACGCAGGACAGGGAGCTCCGCTGGCAGCCGACTCTCTCCCCCCGTCTCCCAGTCGTTGGTTGAGGAAGTCAAAGACACTACTGCGCCCCCTGGTGGTCCTGGGCCGCGGCTTTCTCTTTCTTGCTTTGTGTTGCGTTGCATCGCCGTCTTTGGCCCTCCTGCTCCGAGTCCGTCTTTGGGTGAGCTCACTGCACATGTCCAGAGACTGGCCTTTGGGCAACACCATGGCTGTCACTGGTTCTACGCGACCCTCTTGCTTCTTCCCCAAACCTGCGAAAACAAAAAAGGAACACATAACTTGTTTGTTCATGAATGAGGCTTTTGTCCAACCAGTCACTTGGACGACAGTCAATTAATATGTAGGAATTTGTCTTGGTTGAACTGGTGCAGAGATACACACCTATTTCACACGTGGTTATACAGTTATGAATGAGACCACCTACAATGATAATACCTGTGTGCACCATGAAGGACCCTCAGCTGAAGCTGATGGTATGTGAAAGGGGGCTTTACATTGTATGTTAAACTTTTATTTTGAAGGGCTTGGCCACAACATAACATAATATTTATTTTGATGTGGGGTTATGTATTTAATCAGCAGAACAGAGGTATTACAACTTCCCAGAAAAACTGTTTTTGACCTGGAGCCAGCTGGAGAGAACAGCCCAAGACAGAGATGCCTGGAGATCACTTGTTGACGGCCTATGCCCCAGAAGGGGTAGCAGGCGTAAGTAAGAAAAACTGTTAAAAGAGGGATAAACCTTGACAGTGATTCCTGAATATGCACATAAAACAGACGCTGGATGTATACATTTGCATGAGCCTACTGTACCTCAAACCATCTAGCTGCTACAGTAGCACCTTTGATGGAGTCATCACAATGTGCGACTGCCTGTCCATGGTGGCAGTCTGAACATCCATTGAAAAAGAATAAAACAACTCTAGGGTCAGTCTAACTGAAAATTAACACCTTGAGGGCCCGGGCCTATTTAATCCATTAATAAAATGTGCCGATCGTTTATAGCGCCCGGACCACTTTTACCGACGGACCGGATGTTGTTGTGAATGTGTGTGTAGCAGCTAACAATAGCCACACCACTCTAGAGTCGATCGACAACAACGGGAGGTAAGAATAAATCTATCGCGACTAGCGACTGGACAGCGGAGGGCCGTCAAACACAGGATCTTTTTTCATAATTAGACGGGATGATTTAGATCGCGAGTTATGAATGTTTTAAGATTTTCGTTGTCGTCCGCTAAACAGGCAGGGAACATTTGTGATGACGTGTCACTGTTGTGCAACACCGAGGATTGCGCAACAAGCACCTCTAGGCTGTAGAGCGATGCGATCAGTTTTCATAGCACAGATTTGACTCGGGCACATGACCGTGCACTTGAACTTGACGGTGATCTCCGTCCTGCGCCTCCAAGGTGTTAACATTTCTGTTTGTACTTACCTTTACCGTACTCATAGCCCATTCTATCTGTACGTACCTTTACCATACTCATAGCCCATTTGGAGCATAAGTTTGGAGCCAATGCCTCTGGTATGTGCCTCCCAGCCACCGAAATGAGAACTGCTGAAAGTTGCACTGGAGTCTTCAGCAGTAGAGTCAATAACTGTTGGGTAAGAGGGCTGAATATATTAGTACATGATTTGTGTCTTAAATAAATGTTAATAATATACATATTATAGCATACAGTAGCAGCCCCATTTTCTCATGGACAGGTAGGCTACACACACAGTACACACATGCACAAAAAAGGTACAATTTTATTTTACAATAGAATTTTGCGCTGCAAAACACTTATCATGGCCAGTTCCAGATGTAACTGCATTTATTATTTCCTCACAAAACATTTTACATCATCAGCTTCGATGCAAAATCCTATATAGTCTGTGATTAAAAACTCTAACTTGCAATCAGAGTTAGCTATGAGCCTTCGGCAGAGCATCTGATAAACGCTCATAGCCGAAACGCGTAAGTGTTTGTTTCTTGGTGTGTGTGTGCCAATAAAAAGGAAATGGAAATCAATTGATTTGAAATGTTGGATGTGCTAACTTTGGGGGATCTTTTTTCAAATCTTACTTTTGATATGTATACTGGGTTAGGGTTTTGGGTCCAGCACTCCACTGAGAAAACCCATTACTGATTATTTAGTCAGTCTTAGAAGAATCTAGTGTATGGTAGTCATAGGGTGTTAACCAGGGCTGCCAAGTCTCACGCTTTGAGAGTGAGAGTCACGCAATTTGACCTTTTACCACGCACCAAGCCACACCTCTCATTTCTCACGCACGCACAATACGCACGCCGAGGGGGGCATAAAATGTGCCAAAAAAGCCAAGCCGGCTATCATAATAACAATTTTCTCCGCGGCTCCGCCGCGTAATAACGCGCACCCATGTGTGCGTCCTCACAAACGGCAAAGATAGCCGATCTGCAGGAGATCATGCAGCGCTGTTATATGCAGTAGAAGGGTAACAGGCAGTGGACCACCAAATCGTCAGCAGGGTCCCTGACTGTGACGCATGGAAATGAGCCATGCAGAGTTTAACATCGCTTCGAAATATTTTTCATGGAAGACAATATAGCCTCCACAAGTTACAACATTAAGTGAGTAAGTCACAAGTGACTATCTCTCTTCTATACTGGTGTGTGGCGTCTCTTGCGTGATATGAGGAACGGCGCCAGTAGCCTACGCACATTATAGGGACAAAGTCGTGTGTGTGTGTGTGTGTGAAGGGGGAGGGGCCGCATCGCAACTTGTCGTTATAGTTCTGTTCAGAGAGGGAGAGAGAGAGAGAGACCACAGATGTGTGGGCATGGGGAAATTAAAAATAAGGCATTTTCCCAAATTCCAGGTTTCTGACTTTTTATTTCACAACATATTCCCCAATTTCCACTGAGATTATGGGGTGAATGAATGTGGCCAGACCCATCTTCTCTTTCTGTCATAGTGACATTGTCCTGCATCAGATCATGTCCAAATCAGGTTCTCCAATCCCCAGTAGCCTCTTCAGTTTTTTGAAGATTTTTTGAGTGGTGCAACCACTCCCTTACGGAGCTATGTGTGTGGCTGGCTGGGTCTGAGCACTATGGTCCTCATTCACAAAGGAGAAATACACCGCAGTGTAACGTATGCGTAAACAGATACTAAATATCATCGTATTTCTCTGTCCGATCACGCTGCGATTTGCTCCCGTCGTATTCAGGGAAGCTGGTGTAATCACTTAATTTGTGCGGATCGCAGAGTGTAGCCTTTCCGCATTTTTCCCAAGCGATTCGCCTGGTGTCGCCTGGTTAGAACGCCCATCCCACACCATATAAGGCAACAGGAAATATCGAAATACGTCATCATAGCCTGCAACAGCCGCGATGAGCTTGTAGAGCAGTTAATTTTGACAGGCGGGTCTCTGCACGGACAGATCTTCAAGCAAACAGCGCGAGTTATATGTATATAATTATAAACGAAACTTGCCAACTTGGCACGCATTACTTCACTCCTTGTTAAATGTCAGAACGTTAATAAGTTAATTAACTGATGTTACAGTTACTTTCACATAATGAGAAAGAAGTTAATTTGTACTGTTCACCACACGACCAAATGCTATATTAAAACTCGGCAATGATAAAAGGCCCTATTGATTAGTCTACTGCGGTGATTGATTTCCTGCAATCCCGTCGGATTTGGAAAGCAAATATATGGACATGCATGGACACAGGACATATTTTCTTTCTTTTTTTTCATGTGGGATTAATTCGTTTTTGGACTAAAGGCTATAGGCTATTTCATCCGATCCAACTACGTTGTATGTTTCCTCAGCTGCAGGTTAGAGTTGGCTATTCTGTGTGGCGTCCGCATGTGATCAATATACATTATTATAAATTAATACCACGACGCAAATGGAGGCAGATAGGTGCTTGCAGCAAAGGCATTTAGGCCTACGTGAAACTTTAATTGGCTGAGTCTTTGTCAACATGCTGATCAGCGAGTTACAGTGGCAATAATAATAATCATCAACAGCCTTTCTTGTCTGTCTGTCCGTCATGTTTGTGAACAAGCGCGAGTGGAGGTGAGCTGGCTTAAAACTATGATATGACTGGCCGACTTTCAAACACGCTGATGCCATTCATTCAAATAGGCTAATGTGGTCTTCTATTTTTTATATAGGGCTAATCCCCCCCCCCCCTCACACCGACAGTCAGACTGACTCAAAGGAGCTCCGTAACAAAACAATTTCAATAGGCCTATACTGCAGACATTACTACACTAAACAACGTTGGATTCGTACAGTGCAGAATGTAGATAAGTGTATGTTCTTATTATAATTGTGAGTTTGTTTTTTAACATGCAGCGAGTCCGCGAGACTGCGAGAGCCGATCTACAAGCTAGCGCGTTGCACTGCGAGTAGAAAGCTGTCAAGTGAGCAGCTCAATCGCGCATGCTAGAAATATCCTAATAAATAAATAAAAAAGGTGTCGGGCTTGCAGGGGCAGTTTCTGTATGGGACTCTAGGCTAACCTGCCTCTAGAATGCATGCATTTAGGCATACAAGTGATACTTGGCTTATATTATATATATCATTTTTTTTATGTGCGACCAATGTTGGGGACACATGCCTTGCCTACATATTTTATCTGAGGTTTGGGGACTTTTAATTGATTCAGCATGAAGACTAAAGCCTTCTTAATACATCTACGCAAGCCGTACACGACCATGAGAGGTGGCGCAGCTTTCAGCGGAATTTCCGACCAACCCACGTCACCGTCAAGTTCACGTTCAAGTTCATGAATTCCCACGTAATGTGGGAATCCACGTAAATGCCTGTCCGCTCACGCTCCGCTCACGTAACGTCACTTTATGAGCGTAAACCCCGTTGTGAATGAGGACCTATGTGTGTGGATTGCTGGCTGGCTGGGTCTGAGCACTATGTGTGTGGCTTGCTGGCTGGCTGGCTGGGTCTGAGAACTATGTGTGTGGCTTGCTGGCTGGCTGGGTCTGAGCACTATGTGTGTGGCTTGCTGGCTGGCTGGCTGGGTCTGAGAACTATGTGTGTGGCTTGCTGGCTGGGTCTGAGCACTATGTGTGTGGCTTGCTGGCTGGCTGGGTCTGAGCACGAAAACAGCGTGGTTGTTTTTCACCACCTGTGCGCAACCAAACACAAACACACATGCACATATTAACTGTATATATGATGATTTCGGGTGTGCCAGTACAGTACAGTACAGTACAGTACAGTACAGTACAGTACAGTAGTGGGCCCCCCACATGGTAACTCTGTCATTTCTCTACCGTTTCGGACGCGGGACGGCTCGCAGGAACCGGCCCGGCACCCTGGGCTCTATCCTGTGGGTCTGAAACTCCCCCCCCCCCCCCCCCCCCCCGGGGGCCCCCACACGGAGCTGCACCACTCTAGGGTGGGATGTCTGTATTCCTCTAAAATTGGCCTTTTTTAACATTGATTTAGAGTCTAAATCAATGTTAAAAAAGGCCAAATCGACATTAAAAAAGGCCAATTTTTTCTCACTCTTGGCATTTTCTGAAACTTGGCAGCCCTGTGTTAACCCATTTTGACCTGAGATCAGATTCTAAAAATGTCTTCTACATCCTGACAGTTTTCTGAAAAAGCTGTTTCTATGTCAGTCGTTCTTCGATTTTTCAAAAATAGCAGACCTACAAGCTTGTAGCGCGCCACTCGGTGGCGCGCTATGAGCTTGTAGATCTGCTATTTTTCAATAGCTAAAGCATAACATAATGCTAACACCAAAAGGGGTTCCCGCCAAAAATGGGTTAAAGGTCACTGTGACTGATAAAATAGTTACACCTACCTTTAGCATAAGCTACATCTCCGTCTGCAGAGTCGTCAGAGTCAGAGGAGATGGGGTCGTCTTCTCTCAGAGGAGGTATAATCCCATCGGCCTCACGCACAGCATCCTTCAGCAGGACGGAATCAAACTTCACCGTGTAGAAACCGTTGTCAATCTCTACATGTGAATGAAGCAGGAAGCATTTCAATTAATTAAATACAAACACACAAAACACACAAATTCCTTGTGTGAGTGTGAATGTTCTGAACTTATTAGACCGTTGTAGCTGAAAGTTTGGTTATTTATTTTGGTTATTATGTCCACATGAGTAATTATTGGTGCTTTAAAAAGGTCATTGATATAGTGTGACAATATTCGTCACATTATCGATATCAATGAATGTATTGGGTGAACTGAAAATGTTAATGTTCTATTTTGTCCATATCGCCGACGCTAAGCTTCTTATTCGACAGAATAACTGTTATGGAAATAATTGATAGTTGCAGCCCTACAATGTTTCCATCAAATCGCTGTGAAGTTGATTATCAGTGGAGTAACCTGTTATTTTGGCTGGGTACCAGATGCCATCCTCATGACGGGCCAAGCAGGCCGAGCCGTCTTGGAGGCTAGTGAGGTCCAACTCCAGGAAGTCTCTTAGTTCCAACATATGGACCACCTCACCGTGCGAGAACCTACGAAACATAAAAACACTATGATGTGATCTACAATAAAATGGGACACACAAAAATAATGAGACACATAAAAATGAGACACATAAAAACACAAGAAAAAGGAGGTCCTGCACATATATAACAGTAGTTTATAGGCTACTGAGTTACGACGTTTCGTAAAAACACTATGATGTGATCTACAATAAAATGGGACACACAAAAATAATGAGACACATACAAATGAGACACATAAAAACACAAGAAAAAGGAGGTCCTGCACTTATATAACAGTAGTTTATAGGCTACTGAGTTACGACGTTTCGGTCTCACAACCTTCATCAGGTTAATCTCGTAGGCAAAAGGACTATTTTCTACAAAATCATAAAAACACAACTAAACTTAAGATTTAACCACATGAACCCTAGCATCCCTATTCTAGGGTGAAGATATGGCAGAATAGAATAGCTTGTAGATTGCCTATTTTTGGGGGAGACATTTCGTGTTGAGGTAAAAAAAAAAAAGAGAAAAGAAAAGGATGGCTAGGATGAACTATTCTGGCAAACACTGCTTTAACTTCCAAAGATACATTTTTACAGTTCTTTGAAAACAAAAACAAAGCTAAGAGAACACATACTGTACCTGCAATTATCCGGAAAACGACATTTCTCCTCTAGAAAGTATGGACATGGTTTCATTGATTTCTGGGTGGGGTAGATGTACAACACCCTCACTTGTGCCTCGTCCCCGTCCGGGGGCTCTATCCCCACCACCATGGCATTGTGATACTCCAGTGTACCCCACGATGTCCGGTAGGGTGCCCTGACCTTGGTACCACTCATATTGTCTTCCTCTTCTTCCTCCTCATCTTCCTCCTCTCCGTTCACATCGCCGCCCTCTCTCCCACTATGCCTCTCTGTAGCGTCTAAACCGTTCCCAGAAACCGCCCCAAGCTCAGAGTAGAAAGCACTGAACTCTGGGGTCAAGCTGTCTGCCGTGCCGCCCGGCGATGCCCCTGCGGCTCCCACTCTAAGCTCACCACTCTCAAGACTGGCTAGAAGTTGACTCTTTTTGACAGACATCAAGGACGCTTCGGTGAGCTCTATGAGCTGAGAAAGGTCCTCCTTCAGCTGGAGCAGGTCTGACTGTTGAGAAGGGTCTGTGCCTGCAGAGAGGACCGTCTCCACCTGCTGCAGCTGGGCGCTGTAAGCGGCGATGGCCGCCTCCAGTGTTGCTTCATCCATAACGTCACCCCTCCCCTAGACTGTTTGTCAATGTTGAGTACCTGGAACCCAAAAAAAATGACACACACACGACGACATTTGAAGTCCACTTGAAACAACATTTGGAGAATCACAGTTGAAGATTGATTGATGGCTGGATGTAAGCCTATTTAAGCACGTTTACAGGAAGAAAACATTTTGATTAAATAATACAAAGACATTTAAATGTATTTATTCATTTGGCACAATTAGGTGCCCAGTAGTATGACTGGGAAATGTATCTAAAGCAGGGGTTTTCAACTGATTGTGAATGAGGGACCACCACCCAACCACTGTTGTGTTGCATGGGGGTTTGGGCCAAGATTAGTGCATGCAACACTTGCTATGCATCCCATGCGTATACATTCCACTGTTTCTCAACCAATGGTCCATTTACTACTAATCATTTCCTAATAATAATGACTCAACCAGACAATCCGGTGCACTTCCCCCTCTTGAGATTCCAACTCCCTTTTTCTGTTTCATTTCTTGACCTCCAACTGGTCAGTAAATGACTACATGGATGGACTCATCATAGGTCACCAGGTCATTCAGTTCACCGTTTCTCAACTAGTGGAAAGCATTTTGGTTTTTTTAAATCAACAAATCCTACATTACTAAATGAATGGTCAGGGACCACATCCGACCACTTGCAATTCTTCCACAGACCACCTGTTGAAAACCCCTGATCTAAAGAGTTTAAAATAAAAACAATGTATTCTATGCTGACGTTTAATTCAATGGTTTTGGAA
This sequence comes from Electrona antarctica, assembly GCF_951216825.1. Lineage (NCBI taxonomy): Eukaryota > Metazoa > Chordata > Actinopteri > Myctophiformes > Myctophidae > Electrona > Electrona antarctica. The sequence continues at coordinate 3,339,273 of NC_136807.1, forward strand.
ATATCGTTCACATAGTCAAACTATAGGCTATTAAGCAGTGGTGGAAAGCTATGTGACTTACTCAAGTACTGTAATAAAGTACCATTTTGACGTACTTTACTTGATTATTTCATACTTTTATGGGTCTACTTCTACTCCACAAATGGAATCTGCACTCTGTAGCTACCTTGTGTGTGCACATGTATGTGGCCTAGACCAGTGGTTCCCAAAGTGGGGTTCGGGGACCCCCAGGGGTCCTTGAGGGAGTTCCAGGGGGTACCCAGCTAAATAATAGTTTAGAACCAAATGGACCCTTATGGGTCTGTAACTCTGAGTGTACAAATGGACCCCGACGGGTCCATTTGGTTCCATTTTGTACACTCTCAGAGTTAAATTAACATTGATTTTACAATATTAATTTGGTTCCCCGAGATAGAAATGCCATTAAATGGGGGTCCATAGACTATTGCATGTCAAACTGGGCCCCCCCCCAGTTTCCTTGAAATAAAACGGGTTGAGAATCACTGCTAGAGCTGTAAAAACCTTCTCTTATGGGGGTCCCTGGCATATCTTTTCTAATGGGGGTCTAATGCGGGCTGATTAGTGTCAATTTGGGGGTCCTTGACATGAAAAAGGTTTGGGAATCACTGGCCAAAATGATGTTTGGAGCCTGTGCTCATCTTCAGGATCGGATCTCACAGTCATTTCATCACTACATTTCATTTGATAGCTTTAGTTACTAGTTACTACTTACACATAAATACAAATTCACAAAGCATCCACTAATACTATATTCAGCACAATAATAATAATCATCATCATCATCATCAGCTTCAACATTCTCTGTTATGATTATACATTAATGCACTATACTCCTGAAATTAATGAGCATGCATATTACGTTTGGTGTCGTTTGATTCCATTACTTTTTGTACAAACATCTACTTCTAAGCTTCTTCCAAACCAATATGAGTTATAGCAGCTAAAGCTAGATAACATATAATAGGTAAAATAAATAACCTCAGTTAATTGAACACATAATTGTTACAGCGAATGTGCTGTTAATTGTGTTGATGTTGACGTTCCAGAGGACACAGTGTGTGTAGGGCTGTCGCTTATTGGAACAGAATCAACAGATTTAGATCTGTTCTTTTTCAGCAAGCGACACCGTCGTACTACGAAGCACACGTCGGGCTTCAGCGTCGTTGTAATTAACTAAATATAACCATGTTAATTAACCAACCTTTGATCATTCTATTCTTTCCACCCGACCCGTCCTCCCGACCCGTCTATCCATGGCAGGGAAATTCAAGCGTTTTTCAGGACAGTGTGTGTTCAACCTAGTATGATATACTGGGGCAGACCTGGTTGCAGATCCGGTTCATGTTATTGTTCCTAAGATCAAGATGCAATAATGTCACAAATCCAACGAGTTTCTTCGAGTACTTCCTTCCTGGAATACGTAAATCGACATGTTCATGATCTAGTATAACTTTATTCATTAATTTATTGTATATGAGGAGGAAAACGGTGCAGCACAAACAGGAAACGGAACCTTTAGAATAGGCGGGCTCTAGACCGGATCTCACTACAGTTCAGAGATTAGAAACCTCAAGGAACCACAGCCTGGTGACGGACGCGACGTTATGACGACACGGCGCGTAGTTTTGACGTAACTAACTAGTATGGCAGCAATGTGATGTGCAGCATCTAAGGATGTGCAGCATTGTTTTGTTATTATTCTGTTGTTGATGACCATGTGAAGGTAACCAAACTAGCTCGTTTTGTGTTGGATTGATGACTATATTAGTATATTTTACATTTACGTAAATACAAAGTACGTAGTTACGTTGTGTAAAGTAGCATTGGCATTATACATGATTAGTTTCTTTGTACTGATACATTCTCTTCTGTAGCCTTGGATCAAGACTAGATGTATTTTATCGAGTGTGACTTTTACTAATAAATGTCAAAATCGATAAATACATGATAGTCAGGCTACATCTTCTGCTTCTTTGATGTGCCTTTGCAAGCTGTCATCATCACTGATTGATCGAACTGGTTTTGATCAAACTGGTTTTATAGGTCAAGATACGGTAGGGTATAGCTCTGGTCCATAGCTCTAATGAGCAACGCATTAGAGCTATGGACCAGAGCTAGGGTATACCTAGCCGCAATTTGCAACTCTAGATTTTTTTATAATGGGATGAATCTAGAGTTGCAATACCCTCCATTGACTCAGCACTCATCATTTTGCGTTTGCGATCTGCTCGTCTTAAACGACGTTAAACTCACCAACATTGCAGCTGTAGTCCAAGCTTGAATTATTCTCTTTCAATCTGCCGAGCTTGTTTTTCATAAAAATCCCCCGTAGACATGTTATGAGCTACTTTCTGTCAAGACATTCTGTGCAAGTGATTCTTTTTCTAAGTGCTGGAGTTTGGAAGCGCTCGTCGTAAGTCCCTGAACGTCCCTGCATGCATCTGTTTCGCATTTGCACATAATGCAGGAGGCAGCAGCGCGACCCCTTAATACAAACGAGCGCTTCCAAACTCCAACATTTCTTCTTCTTGACATAAAGTAGCTCATAACATGTCTACGGGGGATTTTTATGAAAAACAAGCTTTGCAGATTGAAAGAGAATAATTCAAGCTTGGACTACAGCTGCAATGTTGGTGAGTTTAACGTCGTTTAAGACGAGCAGATCGCAAACGCAAAATGATGAGTGGGGAGTCAATGGAGGGTATTGCAACTCTAGATTCATCCCATTATAAAAAAATCTAGAGTTGCAAATTGCGGCTAGGGTATATGGGTATCTTGGCTATCACATGGCTATCTTTATGATATACAGCTATTATAAAGTCATTAAATTGAGCTCCACTTGACCAACTACATTAAAGTGATGAATGCATTCATCATTATCATCAGTTTTTACGTCTGGAATGATCAATAGTTATAGTCAATAACATTATTTTACTACATTTTGATGCCAAGACTTTTATTCTTTGACTTAATTAAGTTATATGCACTGCAGGACGTTTAGTATTTTTTACATTGTGGTATTTCTACTCTATTTAAACGTGTTAAACGTTTAAATACTAGTAACTGGTCCTCTCTAATCCTCAATATACGATGACTGGACTAGTAACTGGTCCTCTAATCCTCAATATACGATGACTGGACTAGTAACTGGTCCTCTAATCCTCAATATACGATGACTGGACTAGTAACTGGTCCTCTCTGATCCTCAATATACGATGACTGGACTAGTAACTGGTCCTCTAATCCTCAATATACGATGACTGGACTAGTAACTGGTCCTCTAATCCTCCATATACGATGACTGGACTAGTAACTGGTCCTATCTGATCCTCAATATACGATGACTGGACTAGTAACTGGTCCTCTCTAATCCTCAATATACGATGACTGGACTAGTAACTGGTCCTCTCTGATCCTCAATATACGATGACTGGACTAGTAACTGGTCCTCTAATCCTCAATATACGATGACTGGACTAGTAACTGGTCCTCTCTAATCCTCAATATACGATGACTGGACTAGTAACTGGTCCTCTAATCCTCAATATACGATGACTGGACTAGTAACTGGTCCTCTAATCCTCAATATACGATGACTGGACTAGTAACTGGTCCTCTCTAATCCTCAATATACGATGACTGGACTAGTAACTGGTCCTCTCTGATCCTCAATATACGATGACTGGACTAGTAACTGGTCCTCTAATCCTCAATATACGATGACTGGACTAGTAACTGGTCCTCTAATCCTCCATATACGATGACTGGACTAGTAACTGGTCCTCTCTGATCCTCAATATACGATGACTGGACTAGTAACTGGTCCTCTCTAATCCTCAATATAGGATGACTGGACTAGTAACTGGTCCTCTCTGATCCTCAATATAGGATGACTGGACTAGTAACTGGTCCTCTCTGATCCTCAATATACGATGACTGGACTAGTAACTGGTCCTCTCTGATCCTCAATATACGATGACTGGACTAGTAACTGGTCCTCTAATCCTCCATATACGATGACTGGACTAGTAACTGGTCCTCTCTGATCCTCAATATACGATGACTGGACTAGTAACTGGTCCTCTCTAATCCTCAATATACGATGACTGGACTAGTAACTGGTCCTCTCTGATCCTCAATATACGATGACTGGACTAGTAACTGGTCCTCTAATCCTCAATATACGATGACTGGACTAGTAACTGGTCCTCTCTGATCCTCAATATACGATGACTGGACTAGTAACTGGTCCTCTCTAATCCTCAATATACGATGACTGGACTAGTAACTGGTCCTCTAATCCTCAATATACGATGACTGGACTAGTAACTGGTCCTCTCTGATCCTCAATATACGATGACTGGACTAGTAACTGGTCCTCTAATCCTCAATATACGATGACTGGACTAGTAACTGGTCCTCTCTGATCCTCAATATACGATGACTGGACTAGTAACTGGTCCTCTCTGATCCTCAATATACGATGACTGGACTAGTAACTGGTCCTCTAATCCTCAATATACGATGACTGGACTAGTAACTGGTCCTCTCTAATCCTCAATATACGATGACTGGACTAGTAACTGGTCCTCTCTAATCCTCAATATACGATGACTGGACTAGTAACTGGTCCTCTCTAATCCTCAATATACGATGACTGGACTAGTAACTGGTCCTCTCTAATCCTCAATATACGATGACTGGACTAGTAACTGGTCCTCTCTGATCCTCAATATACGATGACTGGACTAGTAACTGGTCCTCTCTGATCCTCAATATACGATGACTGGACTAGTAACTGGTCCTCTCTGATCCTCAATATACGATGACAAAGACATTTCCGTCTACCCACTCCGCCTCTTGGTGGGCTACGCTACGGACAGTTACATTAATGATTCCAAGCCATAGAGTATATATATAATAGAGACTGAACTGGCGCGAAGCTCCGCCCCCCCAGCTATTCATGTCAGTGGAAGTTGCTCAGTGGCGTTTTGAAGCACCCGGAAGACTGCCGGAAGTCCCTCCCAGGACCTCAACTTTGAGGTCCTGAGTGACGTAGGGCAACCGAGCGCTCAACGTTAAAGCCCAGCTGCACAGGGTTTCCCGGTCATGAATCCACGGGTCCGCCTGTAGTCCCTCCTCCTACCACTAGGACCCAGAGCTTCAACGTTGGAAAGTCTGCCTGCCCCCTTGTTCCAAGCTAATAGAAAGGAAACGACAGCCTTTCTCTTCCTGGAAAGTTAGCACACTGCAATTTATATAATAAGCCCTTGTTCTTCTAACGAGAAGATTTGTTTTCATCTTGTTTTTAAATGATGGTGATGTCACTGGCTATAGTCGGGTGTCATAGAGACAGTTCTACAGACCAGACCTGTGGAATGATAAACATAGTCCTTCCTGCTTTACCCCTTTGGGTGTCTCTGTCTTTCTGTCCTCTCAGTGTCCCGTAATGTCACCATCATCAGCCTCATCCATGGCTCAGATAAACGACCCAAAGATTGCCTTCGCCTACCTGCGTCCGGCCTGCGTCCTCCTGACCCGTGAGCCCACACTGACCAACGTGCAGACATTGGGAGCCCAGCTGAGAGACGTTGATGATGCCACGTTACAGCAGCTGCAGGACTACGTCCTGTTCCCCCTGCGCTTCGTCCTCAAGGCATGGATGAACTGATTTCAGTCATATGGAAAGCATATTGCGTACCAAAATAGAAGATCTACAAGTTCACAACACTGTTGTGAGCTTTTAGATTGGCTATTTTCAGTGATTAGATTAGATTAGATTAAAGAGTATTTGAAGTGATCAAACTAGCAACAGAATACATATTTAGAAATTAGAAGCATCTTCTCCATAAACATGAATGGTCTCAGAGAAAGAAAGAAAAAGAAGCAAAGGTTAAAGCGTCAATCTGTGATTTCTTCAACTGGTTGTGGCTGTATGTAGATTGTGGAACAGTAACAACATGATGATACCTAAACATCAGTAGATATTTGATGGAGCCCGCACACCACAGGTACAAGAAGGACGTTCTTTATTGAGAATTCTGACAACGTTTCGATCTATTTGATCTTCATCAGGTCATGTGAACAATACACAAAAGTTTGTACTTTTATAATAAGGGAGTGCCCCCATTATCCAATCAAAACACCACATTTTGGTGCCCCTCCCGTCACTGCAGGTGTGACACGTCAAACCTGAGTGAGTAGGTGGGGACCCAGACATATTAATATACATATAATCTGTTCAGGAAGTCAACCCTGAGTGAGTAGGTGGGGACCCAGACATATTAATATACATATAATCTGTTCAGGAAGTCAACCCTGAGTGAGTAGGTGGGGACCCAGACATATTAATAATATACATATCATCTGTTCAGGAAGTCAACCCTGAGTGAGTAGGTGGGGACCCAGACATATTGATATACATATAATCTGTTCAGGAAGTCAACCCTGAGTGAGTAGGTGGGGACCCAGACATATTGATATACATATAATCTGTTCAGGAAGTCAACCCTGAGTGAGTAGGTGGGGACCCAGACATATTAATATACATTATAATCTGTTAAGGAAGTCAACCCTGACTGAGTGAGTAGGTGGGGACCCAGACATATTGATATACATATAATCTGTTCAGGAAGTCAACCCTGAGTGAGTAGGTGGGGACCCAGACATATTAATATACATATAATCTGTTCAGGAATTTCAGTTCACCGATACCTAAACATCATCAATAAACTTCATGAGATTTTATTTTTGCTTCATTCCATGCCTGAAGGTCCCCGGGCCCAAGAGGGAGGGCCTGGTGGAGGCCGTGGCCGAGACCATGTGCTACGTTCTGGAGAACACGTGCGTGCGGAGCTGGGAGACGCTCCGCGACGTCCTGTCTGAGCTCTGCCTCTGCGTCTGCTGTCCCACCGATCCGGGGAAACCCGCCGCCGTGTCCGAGGAGCTGAAAGTGGCCGCGCTGCGTTGCCTGGACGCGCTGCTTCACGCGGCGTACGGAGATATAACGTTCAGGCTCTTTGAGCCTGTCATGCTGCCAGGTAGGAAGGGCTCCAACTATCCATTAATGAGCCTGTCATGCTGCCTGGTAGGAAGGGCTCCAACTATCCATGAATGAGCCTGTCATGCTGCCTGGTAGGAAGGGCTCCAACTATCCATTAATGAGCCTGTCATGCTGCCTGGTAGGAAGGGCTCCAACTATCCATTAATGAGCCTGTCATGCTGCCAGGTAGGAAGGGCTCCAACTATCCATTAATGAGCCTGTCATGCTGCCAGGTAGGAAGGGCTCCAACTATCCATTAATGAGCCTGTCATGCTGCCAGGTAGGAAGGGCTCCAACTATCCATTAATGAGCCTGTCATGCTGCCAGGTAGGAAGGGCTCCAACTATCCATTAATGAGCCTGTCATGCTGCCAGGTAGGAAGGGCTCCAACTATCCATTAATGAGCCTGTCATGCTGCCTGGTAGGTAGGGCTCCATCTATCCATTAATGAGCCTGTCATGCTGCCTGGTAGGAAGGGCTCCAACTATCCATTAATGAGCCTGTCATGCTGCCAGGTAGGAAGGGCTCCAACTATCCATTAATGAGCCTGTCATGCTGCCTGGTAGGTAGGGCTCCAACTATCCATTAATGAGCCTGTCATGCTGCCTGGTAGGTAGGGCTCCAACTATCCATTAATGAGCCTGTCATGCTGCCTGGTAGGTAGGGCTCCAACTATCCATTAATGAGCCTGTCATGCTGCCTGGTAGGTAGGGCTCCACTATCCATTAATGAGCCTGTCATGCTGCCTGGTAGGAAGGGCTCCATCTATCCATTAATGAGCCTGTCATGCTGCCTGGTAGGAAGGGCTCCAACTATCCATTAATGAGCCTGTCATGCTGCCTGGTAGGTAGAGCTCCAACTATCCATTAATGAGCCTGTCATGCTGCCTGGTAGGAAGGGCTCCACTATCCATTAATGAGCCTGTCATGCTGCCTGGTAGGTAGGGCTCCAACTATCCATTAATGAGCCTGTCATGCTGCCAGGTAGGAAGGGCTCCACTATCCATTAATGAGCCTGTCATGCTGCCTGGTAGGTAGGGCTCCAACTATCCATTAATGAGCCTGTCATGCTGCCAGGTAGGAAGGGCTCCAACTATCCATTAATGAGCCTGTCATGCTGCCAGGTAGGAAGGGCTCCAACTATCCATTAATGAGCCTGTCATGCTGCCTGGTAGGAAGGGCTCCAACTATCCATTAATGAGCCTGTCATGCTGCCAGGTAGGAAGGGCTCCAACTATCCATTAATGAGCCTGTCATGCTGCCTGGTAGGAAGGGCTCCAACTATCCATTAATGAGCCTGTCATGCTGCCTGGTAGGAAGGGCTCCACTATCCATTAATGAGCCTTTCATGCTGCCTGGTAGGTAGGGCTCCAACTATCCATTAATGAGCCTGTCATGCTGCCAGGTAGGAAGGGCTCCAACTATCCATTAATGAGCCTGTCATGCTGCCTGGTAGGTAGGGCTCCAACTATCCATTAATGAGCCTGTCATGCTGCCTGGTAGGAAGGGCTCCAACTATCCATTAATGAGCCTGTCATGCTGCCTGGTAGGAAGGGCTCCAACTATCCATTAATGAGCCTGTCATGCTGCCAGGTAGGAAGGGCTCCAACTATCCATTAATGAGCCTGTCATGCTGCCTGGTAGGAAGGGCTCCAACTATCCATTAATGAGCCTGTCATGCTGCCAGGTAGGAAGGGCTCCAACTATCCATTAATGAGCCTGTCATGCTGCCTGGTAGGAAGGGCTCCACTATCCATTAATGAGCCTGTCATGCTGCCTGGTAGGTAGGGCTCCAACTATCCATTAATGAGCCTGTCATGCTGCCAGGTAGGAAGGGCTCCATCTATCCATTAATGAGCCTGTCATGCTGCCTGGTAGGTAGGGCTCCACTATCCATTAATGAGCCTGTCATGCTGCCTGGTAGGAAGGGCTCCACTATCCATTAATGAGCCTGTCATGCTGCCTGGTAGGTAGGGCTCCACTATCCATTAATGAGCCTGTCATGCTGCCTGGTAGGTAGGGCTCCACTATCCATTAATGAGCCTGTCATGCTGCCTGGTAGGTAGGGCTCCAACTATCCATTAATGAGCCTGTCATGCTGCCAGGTAGGAAGGGCTCCAACTATCCATTAATGAGCCTGTCATGCTGCCTGGTAGGTAGGGCTCCAACTATCCATTAATGAGCCTGTCATGCTGCCTGGTAGGAAGGGCTCCACTATCCATTAATGAGCCTGTCATGCTGCCTGGTAGGTAGAGCTCCAACTATCCATTAATGAGCCTGTCATGCTGCCTGGTAGGTAGGGCTCCACTATCCATTAATGAGCCTGTCATGCTGCCTGGTAGGTAGGTAGAGCTCCAACTATCCATTAATGTTGAATATTGGATCATCATCATCAATGTAAAATATCGTAATTCATGTTTTTAATCAACTAATTAAATTAGTCTGATTAACCACTCAAGCCATACAACTGTGTTGCCAAAAAGAGCTAAAATAACCTCTACCTCTACTGTAGAAGTAGTGAGTTTCTTTTTCCACAATTATATTATTACAATAATCGATTAAATCTATTGGTTTGCCTACTGCCAGGCCTGGGCGCCGCGGTGTCTCTGCTCCTTGCTCTGGCGGAGCAGGACAAGTCGAGGAGCATCCAGACAGCTGCGCTGAAGTGCCTCCAGGCGTTGACCCTGCAGTGTGACTGCTCTCAGGACCACAACATCCCCTCCACGGAGGAGCGGCGCGCTCTGGGCAGCACCATGGCTTCATTCCTGCCCGGCATCACCATAACTCTGAGCAGGATTATCATGGGAGATTTGAAGCAGGGCCAAGCAGTCACAGTCAGGGCCCTCAAGGTGCATACTTTTCATTTAACTCATTACCATTAAGACCTGAGGCCGATTCTACAAACCCCTTCTAAATCAGTAGTTCTTCTGAAACGAACCAAATTGACATGTATTTGGCCGCAGCCCCCCCCCAGAAGAGAAGATTTGTGTTTAAAATTCTAAAAGTATGGTACAAGATACCGGGGGTTGTGGCTTTCAGAGTGGGAACTCTGGGGGGAGGGAGGGGTAAAAATCTTTTGTATGCTATTTGACTATTTGACTCATATCTGACTTGAAAATTAAATAAAGAAACTTTGATTTAAAAAAAAAAAAAAATCTAAAAGTATTCAACATTTTTCAAACACTAGTTACATTGTATTAACATGTTCTACTATACAGATTGGTTAAAACGACGGTTTAGTCATTCAAATAAGGTGTGTGATTTTGAAGTGAAATGTACAATTACAAAACATAATTCTAATTTGTTCATTTCATGTAGATGTGGTCCAGAGCAGTGGGACTTGTCATGGAAGATTGTCAGCTTGAGAAGTGTGACGCGGTGGGACCGCTGTCTCCCGGGTTGGGACAGAGCAGTAAGCTGGTGGTGCAGCGCACCCAGGACTGGGTGAAGAGCACCTCGCACAGACTGGCCGTACAGCTGAAGAACATCATATCCTGCGTGTCGGCCCACCAGCACTGGAGGGTGCGACTGGAGCTGGTAGAACTGGCTGACCACGTGCTGGCCCGCTGCAGCCAGTCACTGGGGGAGTGTGTCGGACCACTGCTGGAGGTTCTGGTGGGCTCCGTGAATGACGAGGACACCAGGATCAGAGAGAGGCGAGTCATTTATTTGACGTATTTGAGAATGGAGCCTGTTCAATGCCAGATTATATTAGATCTAATCGATTTAGTACATCATTATATAGCTGTCTATAGAATAACTAACTTTTGTTGTATGTTCCATACGGTGACAATACAATTTCACTTGTTTATCCTGTAGGAGTTCTCTCGTTTGATGGCCTGAAAATGTCTTTTGTTTACTAAAGAGCTGTAGTGACGGCGATACCCCTCTTACTGATCAATCATTCTATAGCAATGATTACTCTCAGAATATAGAGCTATTTAACACTTACTTTGACAAAAACAGATCATTTACACACCTCTCTCCGCTCCTCCACTCTTCCCCTTCTCCTGTGGCGTCACCTCACCTACAGGTGTTCTAGTGTTCTGAGGTCGGTGTCAGAGAGGATCCAGAGGTCTGGTGGTGGTGGTGGTGATGGAATGTTCACCGATGTTCTGTCAGAGAACCTGCACGTGTTGGCCTCCTCTCTGCCCAGGCTGATGAGGACATCAGACGATCATAAGAAGCTGTTCGTCCTCAATGTGTTTCTGGGTTACTTAAAAGTCCTGGGTCCCACGGTCAGTGTGGTGCTGAACTCGGCCGCACATCTCCAGAGGATTTCCAAAGCCCTAATGCAGGTAACGGTAGCCATGGCATCACGTTTGCTTGATATTCTTTGTGTTAAACATTTCTTTGAGGCCAAAAAAAATCAAATAATGGAACTATCCGTTTTAGAATCAGCATTAAAACACTGTTCTACTCCAGGTGCTGGAGCTAGATGTTATGAATGTCCGCATCGTGGAGGAGAGGAGTTCTGCTGTTTCTATAGACGGTTCCTCCAGGTCCCAACACCCCTCCACTGCATGCAGCCAGAAGAAGAACTTTCTGTACTTCAGAGATGAAAAGATCTTCTCTGCACTCATGGAGCTCTGTCGAACCTTAGGTATCATCATTATTTGGCTTTTTTGACGACATAGTTATCTGCATTTATAATGCAGCCAATGTGTCACAATGCTTAACCGTCATCAACCTGGCATCCCTATGTTGAGCTTGTAAATCTGCTATGTGGTCAAATAAAATAAAAAGTTCAGTTTATGTGTGTTTTATATTTAATGGTTCATCTCATTCATTGTATAATGAACTAAAGTCAAATATTATTTTTGTATATTAAAGTTTAATATAAACTATATGTTATCACTCAAATACAATACAATTTATTTTTTTTGCTTATAAGCTAAATGTTCTCGAATAGAAACGAATCAAATCTAAGTTGATCAAATTGATATTCAAGATTTAGCACTTTGTATTAGTTTTTACTTTTTATTATTATTTTTCTTCAAAATCTCAGTCAAAACATCTGTATTATGTAATTGGTGGTGGTGTAGGACTCTCTAAATCGGGTATCGGTTAAAAATCTTGCATTGGTTGGCCTCTAATCCTGAATGTTCATTGGTTCCATCCATCCACCCCTCAGGTTGCTATGGCGACATTTACCTGTTGACCGATCACTTCCTGGATTTGTACGGAGAGTCTTCAGTGTACAGGAAGCAGGCGGCCATGGTGCTGAACCAGATCATCATGGGTGCTGCCAGCGGCGCCGCAGGGCCCACAGGGGCCGCAGGGCCCACAGGGGCAGAGCGCTGTCCTCCCTGCAGCCTGGAGGAGCTCAGAGCAGCAGTGGTGTCTGTCCTAGAAGAATACACCAGTCTGAATAACTGGAACCTGCGTACTGTCACAGAGGACGATGACGGAGACACAAAGGACCAGGTAATGGAGGTTGTTGACCGGGGGTTCCCCAGGGATATATACTTGGTCCCCTCCTCTTCTGAAAATGTTTGCCTGTAATGTCATACCCAAAATATGGATGCCAGGTTGAAAGTGTTTCATATGGGCACACATATATTAACTTAAAGCAACAATACGTACGTGTTATGCTTATGTCTCTCCCGACAGAGAGCTAGTTTCAATGATGTCTAGACTACATAACAGTAAAGATGCCAGTGCATCTAGTGTCCTGTCCAATCCTGTCTGTGTGAGGATCAGCGTACAATTTGACATCTTATAATAATTATTTCATCCTTTATCTTTGTTTATTATCGCTACAAAAATGTGAGTAACCAAAATGAAATGATGTTTACTCTTATATACTACCGGTATGTAGACGTAACCATAATAAATCTTGAATCTTTGAATATGCTAACTTCTCTTTTTATTCTCTCCCTCTCTCCCTCCTCCTACAGCCTCACTGTCCATTCATGCTTCCGTCCGTATCCAACATGGAGCTCGTCCCCTCGTCCCTCTCCACCTCGCCCGCACAGTCCGCCGTCCACCATCTCAACGGCAACATTTGGCAGCTGTGCGTCCAGCTGGAGGGCGTTGCGTGCTTCGCCCGGGCCCTGGGGCGCGACTTCCGCTCGCTGCTGATGACGTCTCTGTACCACGTGCTGGAGAAGGCCGGGGACGAGAGCCTGCTGGTCAGCCAGGCGGCGTTGGACTCCATGTGGGGCGTCAGCGACGCGTGTGGCTACGGCTCGCTGAGGGAGCTTATCAACGACAACGCCGACTACCTGCTCTGCCACGTGTCCCTGAACCTGAGGAGACTCAGCCTGCATCCGCAGGTAGGGCTGTCAACATCATGGTAGGGCTGTCAACATCATGGTAGGGCTGTCAACATGCAAGTAGGGCTGTCAACATGCAGGTAGGGCTGTCAACATCATGGTAGGGCTGTCAACATGCAGGTAGGGCTGTCAACATCATAGTAGGGCTGTCAACATCATAGTAGGGCTGTCAACATCATAGTAGGGCTGTCAACATCATGGTAGGGCTGTCAACATCATGGTAGGGCTGTCAACATGTTAGGGCTGTCAACATGTTAGGGCTGTCAACATACAGGTAGGGCTGTCAACATGCAGGTAGGGCTGTCAACATCATGTTAGGGCTGTCAACATCATGGTAGGGCTGTCAACATCATGGTAGGGCTGTCAACATGCAGGTAGGGCTGTCAACATGCAGGTAGGGCTGTCAACATGCAGGTAGGGCTGTCAACATGCAGGTAGGGCTGTCAACATGCAGGTAGGGCTGTCAACATGCAGGTAGGGCTGTCAACATGCAGGTAGGGCTGTCAACATGCAGGTAGGGCTGTCAACATCATGGTAGGGCTGTCAACATGGTAGGGCTGTCAACATGGTAGGGCTGTCAACATGGTAGGGCTGTCAACATGCAGGTAGGGCTGTCAACATGCAGGTAGGGCTGTCAACATGCAGGTAGGGCTGTCAACATGCAGGTAGGGCTGTCAACATGCAGGTAGGGCTGTCAACATGCAGGTAGGGCTGTCAACATGCAGGTAGGGCTGTCAACATGGTAGGGCTGTCAACATGGTAGGGCTGTCAACATGGTAGGGCTGTCAACATGGTAGGGCTGTCAACATGCAGGTAGGGCTGTCAACATGCAGGTAGGGCTGTCAACATGGTAGGGCTGTCAACATGGTAGGGCTGTCAACATGGTAGGGCTGTCAACATGCAGGTAGGGCTGTCAACATGCAGGTAGGGCTGTCAACATGCAGGTAGGGCTGTCAACATGCAGGTAGGGCTGTCAACATGCAGGTAGGGCTGTCAACATGCAGGTAGGGCTGTCAACATCATGGTAGGGCTGTCAACATCATGGTAGGGCTGTAACATGCAGGTATGGCTGTCAACATGCAGGTAGGGCTGTCAACATGCAGGTAGGGCTGTCAACATCATGTTAGGGCTGTCAACATCATGTTAGGGCTGTCAACATCATGTTAGGGCTGTAACATGCAGGTATGGCTGTCAACATCATGGCATTTTAGTGACCCTATATTATAATGCAACGTTTTCATGTTTTATAACTTGATACATTGTTTTTTGTATTGTCCCTGTTAAATAAACATATAAATAAAATAAATGTTTGTAACAGAGGTATGGTCACGTATACCCCCCGTACTGTACTGTACTACTCATACTATACAGACTGTACTGTACTGTACTGTACTGTACTGTACTGTACTGTACTGTCGCAAAATTCCAACGATATTTTAGATCTCATGTATTTGTCATGAATGCCCTTTGCAATTTGTTGTTTTAAAGACTACACGCAAACTCGCCTCTCCTCTCCTCACCTCACCCCCGCTCCTCAGGCTCCCCGGGTGTTAACAGTCATGCTGGCCCATTCCAACCCCAGCCTGCTGCCACTAGTTGGTGATGTGATCCAGGATGTTCTCGTTGCGCTGGATCTCAGCTACAACCACACAGCTCCACTCTTCTGCTCTATACTGCACTCTGTCATGAAGGCCTTGGGTGAGCTTCAACACTATAATTGTTATGCTTGTTGAAATAAACATCTTATTGGTGAATTAGGTCATTTGCTCAGCCATACTACATCTCTAACTAAATGTACAATGGGTAGGTATAACCTGATGTACTACATCTCTAACTAAATGTACAATGGGTAGGTATAACCTGATGTACTACATCTCTAACTAAATGTACAATGTGTAGGTATAACCTGATATACTACATCTCTAACTAAATGTACAATGTGTAGGTATAACCTGATGTACTACATCTCTAACTAAATGTACAATGGGTAGGTATAACCTGATGTACTACATCTCTAACTAAATGTACAATGTGTAGGTATAACCTGATGTACTACATCTCTAACTAAATGTACAATGTGTAGGTATAACCTGATGTACTACATCTCTAACTAAATGTACAATGTGTAGGTATAACCTGATGTACTACATCTCTAACTAAATGTACAATGGGTAGGTATAACCTGATATACTACATCTCTAACTAAATGTACAATGGGTAGGTATAACCTGATATACTACATCTCTAACTAAATGTACAATGGGTAGGTATAACCTGATGTACTACATCTCTAACTAAATGTACAATGGGTAGGTATAACCTGATGTACTACATCTCTAACTAAATGTACAATGGGTAGGTATAACCTGATATACTACATCTCTAACTAAATGTACAATGGGTAGGTATAACCTGATGTACTACATCTCTAACTAAATGTACAATGGGTAGGTATAACCTGATGTACTACATCTCTAACTAAATGTACAATGGGTAGGTATAACCTGATATACTACATCTCTAACTAAATGTACAATGGGTAGGTATAACCTGATGTACTACATCTCTAACTAAATGTACAATGGGTAGGTATAACCTGATGTACTACATCTCTAACTAAATGTACAATGGGTAGGTATAACCTGATGTACTACATCTCTAACTAAATGTACAATGTGTAGGTATAACCTGATATACTACATCTCTAACTAAATGTACAATGTGTAGGTATAACCTGATGTACTACATCTCTAACTAAATGTACAATGGGTAGGTATAACCTGATGTACTACATCTCTAACTAAATGTACAATGTGTAGGTATAACCTGATGTACTACATCTCTAACTAAATGTACAATGTGTAGGTATAACCTGATGTACTACATCTCTAACTAAATGTACAATGTGTAGGTATAACCTGATGTACTACATCTCTAACTAAATGTACAATGGGTAGGTATAACCTGATATACTACATCTCTAACTAAATGTACAATGGGTAGGTATAACCTGATATACTACATCTCTAACTAAATGTACAATGGGTAGGTATAACCTGATGTACTACATCTCTAACTAAATGTACAATGGGTAGGTATAACCTGATGTACTACATCTCTAACTAAATGTACAATGGGTAGGTATAACCTGATATACTACATCTCTAACTAAATGTACAATGGGTAGGTATAACCTGATGTACTACATCTCTAACTAAATGTACAATGGGTAGGTATAACCTGATGTACTACATCTCTAACTAAATGTACAATGGGTAGGTATAACCTGATATACTACATCTCTAACTAAATGTACAATGGGTAGGTATAACCTGATGTACTACATCTCTAACTAAATGTACAATGGGTAGGTATAACCTGATATACTACATCTCTAACTAAATGTACAATGTGTAGGTATAACCTGATATACTACATCTCTAACTAAATGTACAATGTGTAGGTATAACCTGATGTACTACATCTCTAACTAAATGTACAATGTGTAGGTATAACCTGATGTACTACATCTCTAACTAAATGTACAATGTGTAGGTATAACCTGATGTACTACATCTCTAACTAAATGTACAATGTGTAGGTATAACCTGATGTACTACATCTCTAACTAAATGTACAATGTGTAGGTATAACCTGATGTACTACATCTCTAACTAAATGTACAATGTGTAGGTATAACCTGATGTACTACATCTCTAACTAAATGTACAATGGGTAGGTATAACCTGATGTACTACATCTCTAACTAAATGTACAATGGGTAGGTATAACCTGATGTACTACATCTCTAACTAAATGTACAATGGGTAGGTATAACCTGATGTACTACATCTCTAACTAAATGTACAATGGGTAGGTATAACCTGATGTACTACATCTCTAACTAAATGTACAATGGGTAGGTATAACCTGATGTACTACATCTCTAACTAAATGTACATTGGGTAGGTATAACCTGATGTACTACATCTCTAACTAAATGTACAATGGGTAGGTATAACCTGATATACTACATCTCTAACTAAATGTACAATGGGTAGGTATAACCTGATGTACTACATCTCTAACTAAATGTACAATGGGTAGGTATAACCTGATGTACTACATCTCTAACTAAATGTACAATGGGTAGGTATAACCTGATGTACTACATCTCTAACTAAATGTACAATGTGTAGGTATAACCTGATGTACTACATCTCTAACTAAATGTACAATGATTGATTGATTGATTGATTGAAGAATTTATTAACAGTTTGCAGAATTACAGTACATTTCAAGCACAAACTCAATACAAAGGCTGTTAACTGTGAGTGGACGACCCAATTAAGCATTACACTTGTTTCCAACAGGGTCCACCATGTTCAAATCATCAAAACATTTAGAGACGTACAAATAGACACTTCTATAGACAGAACAGGAATTCATCAAAAAGGAGGTAAAAAGGGAAAAGAAATATATACAGTGAGGGGAAAAAAGGGGGGGGGGCGGGGGGGGGGGATTCAGATTTTACGGGGGCCAGTTTCGAATTGCAGCCATCCGTAGGTGCCCTTTGAGAGCGGTTTTGAAGGAGTCAAGGGATTCGCATGTCTTAATGACAGTTGGTAGGGCGTTCCACATTTTGGTGGCATAGGAGCGAAAAGAATTTAGTCCCTTGTTTGTGCCGAATCTGGGTTGTACATGGTTCGTTGCACTCCCTCTGGTGTTGTGGGTGTGGACTTCGTTAACATTAAGGAAGTATCTAGACAGGTACATGGGTATCTTGGTGGTGTATCGAATCTTGTGGACCAGACCCATTGCAAGTTGCTGTACTCTGTCGTCGACCCTAAGCCATTCCAGCCTGTCGAAGTGGGCAGGGGTGAGGTGGGTTCGGGGGGCTAGATCAAGTAGGAGCCTGACCAGTTTGTTTTGGGAAGACTGGAGCCTGGTTTTAAGGGCCTTTGAGGTGCTGTGGTACCAGGAGGTGCATGCATAGTCAAAGAAACCCTGTACAAGGGCTCCTGTTAAGGTCTTCAAGGTGTTTTTGTTGACCAGTGAGGAGATCCTGTAGAGGAATCTTGTTCTATGGTTGACTTTTTTGATTACGTTGGTGGCCATTTTATCACCGGAAAGATTAGCCACCAGGATGGAACCTAGGTAGGTAATTTCATCTTTACGTGTGATAACATTGTCACCCACTCTAACCAATGGGTAGGTATAACCTGATATCCGGCCAATATTTTGTTTCTCTACAGTGAGTTGGTTCCCGTCTAGCCATGGTGGTAAAAGTGAATGTAACCGCAACAAAACGACTTCTCCCGAAGCACTGAATGTCCGTCAGTTCCTGCTGGACTACTGCAAACAGAAGGAGCTGGCTGAGGGTATGGCTGCAGAGGACGACGACACAGAAGATCCAGGTAATGTGATTTCATTGTACAGTATGACACTGTATGTGATGATGAAAATAATAATAATAATGTGCTTAGCACCTTTTCATACATATATCCTATGATGGATACAGTAATACGGAAGTTGTCCACTTGGTGTCACACTTGTCTTGGGAATAACAACTTAACTTTTCTTATTCTATGTAATACCATATGAAAATAATCCATGAAAGATTTTTTTCATTTATTACACTTAGTGTTGTAGCTAGTTACTTACATCTCTTTGAAAGAGATATTTTGTTTGTATTTATGAAGAGTAAGTATTAGCTTAGCTAAATACATTTTTAAAGTATCTTGCAAGTATGGCAGTTCACTGTCCAGTTGCTGTGGTTCCAGTGATACCCCCCGCCCCCCAGGTTGAGGAGGAAGACGAGGGTCCAGATGTGAAAGAAGAACTCCCCTCCCACCTTCAGATCACCAAGGACATTATGGAGCGCTGCATCCACCTGCTGTCACACCCCAGCCAACCACTCAGACTAAAGGTACTCTAGACCAGGGGTTCTCAACGTTTTTGGCCGGGGACCCCCGGAGATGCTTGCTTTGGTAGTGTCTCGGGACCGCCGCCCCGCCCCCTCCCGACCCCCAATATAAATTGACTGCTACAATAACCTTAATAATAGAGACAATACACCATAAATAAATACTGAAACCAGATATAATCATTAGGGAAGGTGTATATGTGTACTCTTCAATACTCTTCATTTCCATTTTCCAGCCATTCAGTTGCAAAAAAAAAGTGTGTGTGTGTGTGTGTGTGTGTGTGTGTGTGTGTGTGTGTGTGTGTGTGTGTGTGTGTGTGTGTGTGTGTGTGTGTGTGTGTGTGTGTGTGTGTGTGTGTGTGTGTGTGTGTGTGTGTGTGTGTGTGTGTGTGTGTGTGTGTGTGTGTACAGTATATACACTTTGACAATGGTTACTTTGTACAACCTACACCTTCCGACAGCCTACATTACCTCACTCTATAGTCAGACCATAAAGCCTGATTTAGGCTTAGTTGCATGTTCGTGTCATACACCGAAAAACAGCTGATCTGTCACATTTCTGCTATTTTTGTGAACAACATAAGTGCCTAAATGATGGATAGTGGATACCAGGGTGGAAGTGGTTATGTATGTCTGTAGATTTTATAAACGTTTAACCAACGGAGAGTTGTATTAACTAGACCTTCCTGTAACATAACCTGGCAGGGGTGAAGTTGACTATGCTGGATATATCTGTGTTCAGGTGTTGGATGTGTTGGAGCTGTGTGTTCATGTACTGTATCTATCTGTGTTCAGGTGTTGGATGTGTTGGAGCTGTGTGTTCATGTACTGTATCTATCTGTGTTCAGGTGTTGGATGTGTTGGAGCTGTGTGTTCATGTACTGTATATATCTGTGTTCAGGTGTTGGATGTGTTTGAGCTGTGTGTTCATGTACTGTATATATCTGTGTTCAGGTGTTGGATGTGTTGGAGCTGTGTGTTCATGTACTGTATCTATCTGTGTTCAGGTGTTGGATGTGTTGGAGCTGTGTGTTCATGTACTGTATCTATCTGTGTTCAGGTGTTGGATGTGTTGGAGCTGTGTGTTCATGTAGTACTGTATCTATCTG
The DNA here is from genome assembly GCF_951216825.1 of Electrona antarctica. NCBI lineage: Eukaryota > Metazoa > Chordata > Actinopteri > Myctophiformes > Myctophidae > Electrona > Electrona antarctica. The sequence goes on from NC_136807.1 coordinate 3,359,648, forward strand.
TGTTCAGGTGTTGGATGTGTTGGAGCTGTGTGTTCATGTACTGTATATATCTGTGTTCAGGTGTTGGATGTGTTGGAGCTGTGTGTTCATGTACTGTATATATCTGTGTTCAGGTGTTGGATGTGTTGGAGCTGTGTGTTCATGTACTGTATATATCTGTGTTCAGGTGTTGGATGTGTTGGAGCTGTGTGTTCATGTACTGTATATATCTGTGTTCAGGTGTTGGATGTGTTGGAGCTGTGTGTTCATGTACTGAGCGAGAGGGAAAACGAACTGCTTCCCATGGTGCATCGCTGCTGGCCTGCACTCCTACAGAGACTGACCGCTGATGACCCGCTGGCGGTCCTCAGAGCCTTTAGGGTACGTACTTTATTATGTAACATCCTGGTGTCCATTTAACTCAGAGAGTGTACATTATGGAACCAAATACACTTTATATACTTTATATGTAACATCCTGGTGTCCATTTAACTCAGAGAGTGTACATTATGGAACCAAATACACTTTATATACTTTATATGTAACATCCTGGTGTCCATTTAACTCAGAGAGTGTACATATGGAACCAAATACACTTTATATACTTTATATGTAACATCCTGGTGTCCATTTAACTCAGAGAGTGTACATTATGGAACCAAATACACTTTATATACTTTATATGTAACATCCTGGTGTCCATTTAACTCAGAGAGTACATATGGAACCAAATACACTTTATATACTTTATATGTAACATCCTGGTGTCCATTTAACTCAGAGAGTACATTATGGAACCAAATACACTTTATATACTTTATATGTAACATCCTGGTGTCCATTTAACTCAGAGAGTACATTATGGAACCAAATACACTTTATATACTTTATATGTAACATCCTGGTGTCCATTTAACTCAGAGAGTGTACATATGGAACCAAATACACTTTATATACTTTATATGTAACATCCTGGTGTCCATTTAACTCAGAGAGTACATTATGGAACCAAATACACTTTATATACTTTATATGTAACATCCTGGTGTCCATTTAACTCAGAGAGTACATATGGAACCAAATACACTTTATATACTTTATATGTAACATCCTGGTGTCCATTTAACTCAGAGAGTGTACATTATGGAACCAAATACACTTTATATACTTTATATGTAACATCCTGGTGTCCATTTAACTCAGAGAGTACATATGGAACCAAATACACTTTATATACTTTATTATGTAACATCCTGGTGTCCATTTAACTCAGAGAGTACATATGGAACCAAATACACTTTATATACTTTATATGTAACATCCTGGTGTCCATTTAACTCAGAGAGTGTACATTATGGAACCAAATACACTTTATATACTTTATATGTAACATCCTGGTGTCCATTTAACTCAGAGTGTACATTATGGAACCAAATACACCCGCCGTGGCCAGTTGTGTCTTGTTTTATGTCCACTTATCTATTTTGTATTATTTATTTGATTTGGCTTTAAACATTCAGGCCAGGTCAAAAGATAATGCAGTAAGCTAGCCGTCAGCTTGCTTTTATTAGTAGGTGCCGGTGGCTGATGTACATACAGTTTGGCATTTGGCAATTGGCTGTATTGAAAAAATATCATATCAAATATTTTTTTAATGTGTGCTTAAGATTCCAGATTGAATGATTATTCAGGTTTAAACAATTTACAATTTAGGCATTTAGCAGACGCTCTTAATCCAGGGCGACTTACATTAAGCAAGAACAAAAAAAGCATGGGATATCACATATATAAAAAGCATTTATCATGAAACGAGCGTAAGCTAAGAACGTAACAGTAGAAAATATATATAATTAAACTATACATATATAAACTATACATATATACTATACTATGCTATACATATATTAAAGATTTATGAATGCGTGTGTGTTGGGGTGGCTCCACCAATTGGTGCACTGATTATTATGCCCCTTGTTAGTTGCGGGTTTGAATCAGACTCCTTTTAATATATTTAAAAATCACACCCGTGTGAACTGAGTGGTGTAAGGTCTTATATAGACTGATCAGCTGTGGTCTGACGTAATGAAACCACACCCGTGTGAACTGGGTGACCATAGCAACCGTGCTCATTTGGTACGAACAGACAGACAGACACGTAAACTAAAAATCACACCCGTGTGAACTGAGTGGTGTAAGGTCTTATATAGACTGATCAACTGTGGTCTGACGTAATGTCTGACGTAATGAAATCCACCCGTGTGAACTGTGTGACCATAGCAACCATGCTCATTTTCTTTGGTACGGACAGACACGTAAACTAACAAAGCCAGTTGTAGGAGTGGTTTACACCACTCAACAAAGCCAGTTGTAGGAGTGGTTTACACCACTCAAAAAAGCATAAAATGGCAAAAATGAAATAAAAAAAAATCTTCATAAATGATTGAGGGAATGCCATTTGGTTACACTTTTTTTTTAGTGAGTGTACTTGAATATCCCGGCTAGGTGCTGTTTGTGCTGGGTGAGACCTGCGGTGACTTCTTGCGCAGGAGAGTGTCCAAAGAGGTTCTGCCCAGGCTGACGTCCTCACTGAGCAGACAGGCTGCGGTCAGTGCCAGGGCCACTCCCGTCTACACACACACCCTGGCCTACAAACTACAGCTCGCAGTACTGCAGGGCCTCGGATCCCTGTGTCTGTCACTTAACTTAGGTAGGAGAACACACAAACACACATACTGTACACACACACACACACAGGTACAGGGGTGCAGCAGTTAATGAAACTATTCTATTTAGATTTTAGAGCAATTTGTTTTGCAAAAAAAAAAAAGAAAGAAAAAAATCACACCTGTGTGAAGTGAGCGGTGTAACTCCGTGTGGGGGTCCCCGGAACTTCCAGACTCACAGGAATGCTGTACTGTACTGTACTGATAAAAACATACACACATACATACATACATACATACAATTTACAATTTACAATTTACAATTTAGGCATTTAGCAGACGCTCTTAATCCAGAGCGACTTACATACAAACTAAGGGACACTCATTGCTGTTCAATGGAGTGGTTGAAAAAACATAATGAAACATACACAATGAACAGGCTCCCAGATGTCCACAGAGCAACAACAACGTGCAAAAAAATCTCCTGACTTCATTTGACGTCAGTCTGTCGTAATCTATAGTTTGGTGATAGAGCTGTTTTAATCCTGCTCAGGTGAGACAGACCTAGACTCTGTGTGTGAGGCCTGCCTGCCCTACCTGAGCTGTAGACAACCCGTCAGACTGCAAGAGGCCTGCTTGAGGTAAGAACATAGAACACACTAGAATCAATGGTGCCACAGGAATACAATACATTAGTTTCATTAACTGCTGCAGCCCTAAGGATGTGCCTAACATGCTCTCTTTGTCTTCCGTCGTCAGTGTTTTCCAGCATTTGATCCAAGTGGACCCAGACGCTCTCTGGTTCACGCTCTGCGAGTTGCACTGTCCACTCTCCTATGAGCCAAACCACCCCGACCTTCCACCTGTACACCTGAACGGGATTGGTCAGCAGCGGGACGAGTACACAGACAACCTGATGAAACTACTGCGGGAAGAGTTTAGCTTACCTGACAGTCAGTCCACCTCATTAGATAATGGCATGATTAAAGATGCAACGAATGAATGAGTGAGTGCTTAACCTACCAATGCCAGATAGCCAATATATCTATACATACTGTATATTAAAGCTGTACTCCATAATTATAATTTGTTTTTAAATAAAACATTACTTTTTACAAATCTGTATGGTGAGGTTCTTTTGTCTCCCTGCTCTTCTAGAAATGTACTGTACATCCTGTGGTCGTGTAGGACCACTAAAGTACTCTAAATGTACTGTATTGTACATCCTGTGGTCGTGTAGGACCACTAAAGTACTCTAAATGTACTGTACAGTACATCCTGTGGTCGTGTAGGACCACTAAAGTACTCTAAATGTACAGTACAGTACATCCTGTGGTCGTGTAGGACCACTAAAGTACTCTAAATGTACTGTATTGTACATCCTGTGGTCGTGTAGGACCACTAAAGTACTCTAAATGTACTGTACAGTACATCCTGTGGTCGTGTAGGACCACTAAAGTACTCTAAATGTACTGTACATCCTGTGGTCGTGTAGGACCACTAAAGTACTCTAAATGTACTGTACTGTACATCCTGTGGTCGTGTAGGACCACTAAAGTACTCTAAATGTACTGTACTGTACATCCTGTGGTCGTGTAGGACCACTAAAGTACTCTAAATGTACTGTACAGTACATCCTGTGGTCGTGTAGGACCACTAAAGTACTCTAAATGTACTGTACATCCTGTGGTCGTGTAGGACCACTAAAGTACTCTAAATGTACTGTACTGTACATCCTGTGGTCGTGTAGGACCACTAAAGTACTCTAAATGTACTGTACTGTACATCCTGTGGTCGTGTAGGACCACTAAAGTACTCTAAATGTACTGTACTGTACATCCTGTGGTCGTGTAGGACCACTAAAGTACTCTAAATGTACTGTACATCCTGTGGTCGTGTAGGACCACTAAAGTACTCTAAATGTACTGTACATCCTGTGGTCGTGTAGGACCACTAAAGTACTCTAAATGTACTGTACTGTACATCCTGTGGTCGTGTAGGACCACTAAAGTACTCTAAATGTACTGTACAGTACATCCTGTGGTCGTGTAGGACCACTAAAGTACTCTAAATGTACTGTACATCCTGTGGTCGTGTAGGACCACTAAAGTACTCTAAATGTACTGTACTGTACATCCTGTGGTCGTGTAGGACCACTAAAGTACTCTAAATGTACTGTACTGTACATCCTGTGGTCGTGTAGGACCACTAAAGTACTCTAAATGTACTGTACAGTACATCCTGTGGTCGTGTAGGACCACTAAAGTACTCTAAATGTACTGTACTGTACATCCTGTGGTCGTGTAGGACCACTAAAGTACTCTAAATGTACTGTACAGTACATCCTGTGGTCGTGTAGGACCACTAAAGTACTCTAAATGTACTGTACTGTACATCCTGTGGTCGTGTAGGACCACTAAAGTACTCTAAATGTACAGTACAGTACATCCTGTGGTCGTGTAGGACCACTAAAGTACTCTAAATGTACTGTACTGTACATCCTGTGGTCGTGTAGGACCACTAAAGTACTCTAAATGTACTGTACTGTACATCCTGTGGTCGTGTAGGACCACTAAAGTACTCTAAATGTACTGTACTGTACATCCTGTGGTCGTGTAGGACCACTAAAGTACTCTAAATGTACAGTACAGTACATCCTGTGGTCGTGTAGGACCACTAAAGTACTCTAAATGTACTGTACTGTACATCCTGTGGTCGTGTAGGACCACTAAAGTACTCTAAATGTACTGTACTGTACATCCTGTGGTCGTGTAGGACCACTAAAGTACTCTAAATGTACTGTACATCCTGTGGTCGTGTAGGACCACTAAAGTACTCTAAATGTACTGTACATCCTGTGGTCGTGTAGGACCACTAAAGTACTCTAAATGTACTGTACTGTACATCCTGTGGTCGTGTAGGACCACTAAAGTACTCTAAATGTACTGTACTGTACATCCTGTGGTCGTGTAGGACCACTAAAGTACTCTAAATGTACAGTACAGTACATCCTGTGGTCGTGTAGGACCACTAAAGTACTCTAAATGTACTGTACATCCTGTGGTCGTGTAGGACCACTAAAGTACTCTAAATGTACTGTACTGTACATCCTGTGGTCGTGTAGGACCACTAAAGTACTCTAAATGTACTGTACTGTACATCCTGTGGTCGTGTAGGACCACTAAAGTACTCTAAATGTACTGTACTGTACATCCTGTGGTCGTGTAGGACCACTAAAGTACTCTAAATGTACTGTACTGTACATCCTGTGGTCGTGTAGGACCACTAAAGTACTCTAAATGTACTGTACTGTACATCCTGTGGTCGTGTAGGACCACTAAAGTACTCTAAATGTACTGTACAGTACATCCTGTGGTCGTGTAGGACCACTAAAGTACTCTAAATGTACTGTACTGTACATCCTGTGGTCGTGTAGGACCACTAAAGTACTCTAAATGTACTGTACTGTACATCCTGTGGTCGTGTAGGACCACTAAAGTACTCTAAATGTACTGTACATCCTGTGGTCGTGTAGGACCACTAAAGTACTCTAAATGTACTGTACAGTACATCCTGTGGTCGTGTAGGACCACTAAAGTACTCTAAATGTACTGTACATCCTGTGGTCGTGTAGGACCACTAAAGTACTCTAAATGTACTGTACATCCTGTGGTCGTGTAGGACCACTAAAGTACTCTAAATGTACTGTACAGTACATCCTGTGGTCGTGTAGGACCACTAAAGTACTCTAAATGTACTGTACAGTACATCCTGTGGTCGTGTAGGACCACTAAAGTACTCTAAATGTACTGTACTGTACTGTACATCCTGTGGTCGTGTAGGACCACTAAAGTACTCTAAATGTACTGTACTGTACATCCTGTGGTCGTGTAGGACCACTAAAGTACTCTAAATGTACTGTACTGTACATCCTGTGGTCGTGTAGGACCACTAAAGTACTCTAAATGTACTGTACAGTACATCCTGTGGTCGTGTAGGACCACTAAAGTACTCTAAATGTACTGTACATCCTGTGGTCGTGTAGGACCACTAAAGTACTCTAAATGTACTGTACTGTACATCCTGTGGTCGTGTAGGACCACTAAAGTACTCTAAATGTACTGTACAGTACATCCTGTGGTCGTGTAGGACCACTAAAGTACTCTAAATGTACTGTACATCCTGTGGTCGTGTAGGACCACTAAAGTACTCTAAATGTACTGTACATCCTGTGGTCGTGTAGGACCACTAAAGTACTCTAAATGTACTGTACAGTACATCCTGTGGTCGTGTAGGACCACTAAAGTACTCTAAATGTACTGTACTGTACATCCTGTGGTCGTGTAGGACCACTAAAGTACTCTAAATGTACTGTACAGTACATCCTGTGGTCGTGTAGGACCACTAAAGTACTCTAAATGTACTGTACATCCTGTGGTCGTGTAGGACCACTAAAGTACTCTAAATGTACTGTACTGTACATCCTGTGGTCGTGTAGGACCACTAAAGTACTCTAAATGTACTGTACAGTACATCCTGTGGTCGTGTAGGACCACTAAAGTACTCTAAATGTACTGTACTGTACATCCTGTGGTCGTGTAGGACCACTAAAGTACTCTAAATGTACTGTACTGTACATCCTGTGGTCGTGTAGGACCACTAAAGTACTCTAAATGTACTGTACAGTACATCCTGTGGTCGTGTAGGACCACTAAAGTACTCTAAATGTACTGTACTGTACATCCTGTGGTCGTGTAGGACCACTAAAGTACTCTAAATGTACTGTACTGTACATCCTGTGGTCGTGTAGGACCACTAAAGTACTCTAAATGTACTGTACTGTACATCCTGTGGTCGTGTAGGACCACTAAAGTACTCTAAATGTACTGTACTGTACATCCTGTGGTCGTGTAGGACCACTAAAGTACTCTAAATGTACTGTACTGTACATCCTGTGGTCGTGTAGGACCACTAAAGTACTCTAAATGTACTGTACTGTACATCCTGTGGTCGTGTAGGACCACTAAAGTACTCTAAATGTACTGTACTGTACATCCTGTGGTCGTGTAGGACCACTAAAGTACTCTAAATGTACTGTACTGTACATCCTGTGGTCGTGTAGGACCACTAAAGTACTCTAAATGTACTGTACTGTACATCCTGTGGTCGTGTAGGACCACTAAAGTACTCTAAATGTACTGTACAGTACATCCTGTGGTCGTGTAGGACCACTAAAGTACTCTAAATGTACTGTACTGTACATCCTGTGGTCGTGTAGGACCACTAAAGTACTCTAAATGTACTGTACTGTACATCCTGTGGTCGTGTAGGACCACTAAAGTACTCTAAATGTACTGTACATCCTGTGGTCGTGTAGGACCACTAAAGTACTCTAAATGTACTGTACTGTACATCCTGTGGTCGTGTAGGACCACTAAAGTACTCTAAATGTACTGTACTGTACATCCTGTGGTCGTGTAGGACCACTAAAGTACTCTAAATGTACTGTACTGTACATCCTGTGGTCGTGTAGGACCACTAAAGTACTCTAAATGTACTGTACTGTACATCCTGTGGTCGTGTAGGACCACTAAAGTACTCTAAATGTACTGTACTGTACATCCTGTGGTCGTGTAGGACCACTAAAGTACTCTAAATGTACTGTACATCCTGTGGTCGTGTAGGACCACTAAAGTACTCTAAATGTACTGTACTGTACATCCTGTGGTCGTGTAGGACCACTAAAGTACTCTAAATGTACTGTACAGTACATCCTGTGGTCGTGTAGGACCACTAAAGTACTCTAAATGTACTGTACTGTACATCCTGTGGTCGTGTAGGACCACTAAAGTACTCTAAATGTACTGTACATCCTGTGGTCGTGTAGGACCACTAAAGTACTCTAAATGTACTGTACTGTACATCCTGTGGTCGTGTAGGACCACTAAAGTACTCTAAATGTACTGTACATCCTGTGGTCGTGTAGGACCACTAAAGTACTCTAAATGTACTGTACTGTACATCCTGTGGTCGTGTAGGACCACTAAAGTACTCTAAATGTACTGTACTGTACATCCTGTGGTCGTGTAGGACCACTAAAGTACTCTAAATGTACTGTACAGTACATCCTGTGGTCGTGTAGGACCACTAAAGTACTCTAAATGTACTGTACTGTACATCCTGTGGTCGTGTAGGACCACTAAAGTACTCTAAATGTACTGTACTGTACATCCTGTGGTCGTGTAGGACCACTAAAGTACTCTAAATGTACTGTACTGTACATCCTGTGGTCGTGTAGGACCACTAAAGTACTCTAAATGTACTGTACTGTACATCCTGTGGTCGTGTAGGACCACTAAAGTACTCTAAATGTACTGTACTGTACATCCTGTGGTCGTGTAGGACCACTAAAGTACTCTAAATGTACTGTACTGTACATCCTGTGGTCGTGTAGGACCACTAAAGTACTCTAAATGTACTGTACTGTACATCCTGTGGTCGTGTAGGACCACTAAAGTACTCTAAATGTACTGTACTGTACATCCTGTGGTCGTGTAGGACCACTAAAGTACTCTAAATGTACTGTACTGTACATCCTGTGGTCGTGTAGGACCACTAAAGTACTCTAAATGTACTGTACAGTACATCCTGTGGTCGTCTAGGACCACTAAAGTACTCTAAATGTACTGTACTGTACATCCTGTGGTCGTGTAGGACCACTAAAGTACTCTAAATGTACTGTACTGTACATCCTGTGGTCGTCTAGGACCACTAAAGTACTCTAAATGTACTGTACATCCTGTGGTCGTGTAGGACCACTAAAGTACTCTAAATGTACTGTACTGTACATCCTGTGGTCGTGTAGGACCACTAAAGTACTCTAAATGTACTGTACTGTACATCCTGTGGTCGTGTAGGACCACTAAAGTACTCTAAATGTACTGTACAGTACATCCTGTGGTCGTGTAGGACCACTAAAGTACTCTAAATGTACTGTACTGTACATCCTGTGGTCGTGTAGGACCACTAAAGTACTCTAAATGTACTGTACTGTACATCCTGTGGTCGTGTAGGACCACTAAAGTACTCTAAATGTACTGTACTGTACATCCTGTGGTCATGTAGGACCACTAAAGTACTCTAAATGTACTGTACTGTACATCCTGTGGTCGTGTAGGACCACTAAAGTACTCTAAATGTACTGTACTGTACATCCTGTGGTCGTGTAGGACCACTAAAGTACTCTAAATGTACTGTACTGTACATCCTGTGGTCGTGTAGGACCACTAAAGTACTCTAAATGTACTGTACTGTACATCCTGTGGTCGTGTAGGACCACTAAAGTACTCTAAATGTACTGTACTGTACATCCTGTGGTCGTGTAGGACCACTAAAGTACTCTAAATGTACTGTACTGTACATCCTGTGGTCGTGTAGGACCACTAAAGTACTCTAAATGTACTGTACAGTACATCCTGTGGTCGTGTAGGACCACTAAAGTACGGCTCCGTCTTTTTGGCACATCTAGAACTTCCTGTTTGAGAGCTAGCAAATTTAAGACATCCGGTTGCTTTCAGAATAAAAGCGTCGTTAATTAAATAATTATTACATTACATTATTAGTATTATTATTACATTACAGTTATTGTGAAGACACACATTATGTTTCTGTGTAAAAATAAGTAATTAAATAACGTAAAAAAGTTATCTAAATGGATAAATGCCCAAGTCCATTCACTGGAGTGCATGGACTTAATAAAGTGGATGCTGGACAAAAATCCCTTCTATGTATCGACTAGTGTGACATATGCACATGTCCGGGGAGACCTCCTCTACAACACCACACCGTCTGCTAAGCAGCAGAGGTGTAAAACAAATAATTGCATGCCATACAGCGAGGTAAAAAAATATCCCATTTCCAGACTAAAGTGGAATAAAGTGGACGCTGGACAAAAATCCCTGCTATGTTTCGACTAGTGTGACATATGCACGCGTCCGGGGAGACCTCCTCTACAACACCACACCCTCCGCTAAGCAGCAGAGGTGTAAAACAAAAATTGGCACCAGGTCAGAGGTCAAAAAACTTCCCATTTCCAGACTAAAGTGGACGCTGGACAAAAATCCCTGCTATGTTTCGACTAGTGTGACATACGCACGCGTCCGGGAGATGCAAATTAATCTTTTTTTCAATACTCTAGAGCGTACTCTTATTTTGAAGAGATCGTCCACCGGAAGTCTTATATTTGCTATTTTGATTTGCCAAAAAAACAGCTCAACAGTAGTCATGTTGGTGCTGCTCAGGCGACCTGGAGTCCAATCCTGGGGTCCAATCCCAGGTAGGATATGAAATTTATGGATTGTAGCTTTAAAGGTAAAGCAGCAGGTAAAGGACAAATTCAGATTTTCTCAGACTTTGACACATCTATACAGCAATATCAGTTGCTTTTAGCCTTTTATATAAATATATGGAAACTAAAAGGACAGAATTTCTGAAAAGGTAACTGCAGATTGGAATTGTACAGTAATGACATCACGACTGGAGGAAGTGGCTAGTTGTACATACTGTATTGACTGTACTTTGTGTAATATTTAACTAAATGTACATTGTAAATGTCTCGCATTTAGTTAAACCGGCTTCAAAGTTCAAACCGGCTCTAATTGCATTGTTCTGGTCTGGAAGCCGCTGTCAAATTCAATGTGTATTGATGATAGTTTATATCATCAATTTATATTTGTAAGTACTTGATATTATAAAGTAAACTATCCATTGATGATATAAGTCCTTGTAGTTTGGGTGAGTTTACCAGAGTAGACTTATTTCACTTCTGACCTCACAGCCTATAGGAACAGATTTAGCGAAAATACATCATCATACCCCTCACTCGGGTGACCCAGCCGGGGTGATCAAGTCCCGACTTACGTCCCAGTATAGCTACCCTCGATCAGACCCACTATAGGGAAAGACCAGGGCCACACAATCCGTTGGATCCACTCCGGAACTACTCTGCCGGGTCTGGGAGGTACAATTCTGGCATGTGGGCCTGAGCCCCTCCTACGTCTCACCAGTTCCACTCCTGCTCTCACCAGGAGTACCGCCAGGACCCGTGCATTGCACCAGACTCCCAGCACCAGACACTTCATTCTAAAATGTATAACATGAGAATATCAAATTATAACATGGGTGCATTTTATTTTTTTTATTATTCATGTAAACTTTCCAGCATTTCAAATTATCTATCCATTGCCCTAACCCTAACCATTGCCCTAACCCTAACCCTAACCATTGCCCTAGCCCTATTGGTACGAAGACGAAAGGATCCATTGCCCCAGCCCTATTGGTACGAAGACATTTAAAATGATCCATTGCCCCAGCCCTATTGGTACGAAGCATTTAAAATGATCCATTGCCCTAGCCCTATTGGTACGAAGCATTTAAAATGATCCATTGCCCTAGCCCTATTGGTACGAAGACATTTAAAATGATCCATTGCCCTAGCCCTATTGGTACGAAGACATTTAAAATGATCCATTGCCCTAGCCCTATTGGTACGAAGACATTTAAAATGATCCATTGCCCTAGCCCTATTGGTACGAAGACATTTAAAATGATCCATTGCCCTAGCCCTATTGGTACGAAGACATTTAAAATGATCCATTGCCCTAGCCCTATTGGTACGAAGACATTTAAAATGATCCATTGCCCTAGCCCTATTGGTACGAAGACATTTAAAATGATCCATTGCCCTAGCCCTATTGGTACGAAGACATTTAAAATGATCCATTGCCCTAGCCCTATTGGTACGAAGACATTTAAAATGATCCATTGCCCTAGCCCTATTGGTACGAAGACATTTAAAATGATCCATTGCCCTAGCCCTATTGGTACGAAGACATTTAAAATGATCCATTGCCCTAGCCCTATTGGTACGAAGACATTTAAAATGATCCATTGCCCTAGCCCTATTGGTACGAAGACATTTAAAATGATCCATTGCCCTAGCCCTATTGGTACGAATACATTTAAAATGATCCATTGCCCTAGCCCTATTGGTACGAAGACATTTAAAATGATCCATTGCCCTAGCCCTATTGGTACGAAGACATTTAAAATGATCCATTGCCCTAGCCCTATTGGTACGAAGACATTTAAAATGATCCATTGCCCTAGCCCTATTGGTACGAAGACATTTAAAATGATCCATTGCCCTAGCCCTATTGGTACGAAGACATTTAAAATGATCCATTGCCCTAGCCCTATTGGTACGAAGACATTTAAAATGATCCATTGCCCTAGCCCTATTGGTACGAAGACATTTAAAATGATCCATTGCCCTAGCCCTATTGGTACGAAGACATTTAAAATGATCCATTGCCCTAGCCCTATTGGTACGAAGACATTTAAAATGATCCATTGCCCTAGCCCTATTGGTACGAAGACATTTAAAATGATCCATTGCCCTAGCCCTATTGGTACGAAGACATTTAAAATGATCCATTGCCCTAGCCCTATTGGTACGAAGACATTTAAAATGATCCATTGCCCTAGCCCTATTGGTACGAAGACATTTAAAATGATCCATTGCCCTAGCCCTATAGATCTACCAGCTCACTACGCAACGCTCTGTGTTTCAAAATGTTTCTGTCTCCTTTGCAATGTTGTAGTTTTCACAACAAAACAGGTCCAGAAGAAGTGCTATCCAATGTCTCCATTTTAAGGGGTTTGAAAAGGCCAGAGTAGTGTGAATGGTACAGGAAGTGCACATGGTGCAAAGGTTACTAGCGCTGCGTGCTGTGTTTTCAAACGAAGAACATCTTGGTGTGGATGCAGCCAATCCGGCCATTCAAGGATGCATCATTTATATTAATTTATATAACATTGTTCCAGACAGAGAATTTCCATAGACCATAATTTATACTGGTTCAACTGGTGACAGAATTACCATAGACCATTACCATCAGTGATACTGCAGGGCTCAGCTGCGGTCAAGGATTTGCTGATATTATATAGCAAAAACAAATTTGGGAGGAGAACCAGCCCCACTGTTCCTGCTTATTTCAAATGTTTTGAATAAGAAATGACCCGTCCTTGACTAATTTGTTTCCTGATCTTATTATCAAAGTGAACACATCATGTATGTCATCTATTTCCATAGTAGCTTAAGACAAGATTATTTTTTGTTCACTGGATCCCTATTAACTGAGGACGATTCTACAAATATCTTCTAAATCCTGACAGTTTTCTGAAAAACCCATGTTTCTATGTCAGTCGTTCTCAAACATTTTCATGTCAAGGACCCCAAAAAATGATGTAACACTAACTGCATGGCCCCCGACCAACCACCCTAGGGGAACTTTTGACAGCTGCTGAAAGTTGGGGTACCATCAACAACCTAGTACCGGTAAGGCAAAATGTTCATTATGCTTTCAGTAGCATGTGACATGTCAAACTAGGGGGTTTTCATGATTCTGAATGCATTCCAAGCATTAGCTATGCACGAAAAACACTCCTTGGGCTGAAAACGGCCATAGCCGTCATCACAAATGGGATGAGGTCAGCACATTTGGGCGTTTGACCCCTAGTTTGGCCATAGACCCTATAGTTTGGCCATAGCCACTTGCCCAAATGTGCTGACCTCATCACATCTGTGATGATGGCTATGGCCGTTTTTAGCGGGGCGGCTCAAGAGTTAGAGCAGGTCATCCAATGATCCATGGGTCGGCGGTTCGAATCCCGGCTCCTCCTGTCTACATGTCGAAGTGTCCTTGGGCAAGACACTGAACCCCAAATTGCTCCCGATGTGCTGGTTGGTACCTTGCATGGCTTCCGCCGCAATCGGTGTATGAATGTGTGTGAATGGGTGAATGTAATGCACAATCTATGTAAAGCGCCTTGGATAAAGGCACTATATAAATGCACCATTTACCATTTAACCAAAGGAGTGTTTTTCGTGCAAAACTAATGCTTGGAATGGATTCAGAATCATGAAAACCCCCTAGTTTGACATGCCACATGCTACTTAAAGCATAATGAAATTTAGAACATTTAGCCTTATATTGGTTGTTGATGGTACCCAACTTTCAGCAGCTGTCAAAAATTCCCCTAGGGTGGTTCAATAGAAACCAATGTGGGATATGTTAGTAGACACCTTTACAAACACATTGGTGAAGAAAATTCTTGGTAAGAAATGTATAGAGTATGCACATGCTTAAAGTGAATGGCACATCGAGTGGCAAATCGAGTGGCAAAGCAACAGGCAAAGTGAGTTTAACATTGTTTAATGTTGTTTAATGCAATCAGATAAGACTTTTCTGTGTGGATGTATGTGCTGTCAAGGCCAGAAAGTATTTTTTTGCCACTCAGTAGGCGTTCCTGCATAACTTCCTGGTTTGATGATGATGTCACATGCATACCCTCTATTCACAGATTTGACATTATTCTGATAATATTCCCTGACTAATTGGTAAAATAATAGCAGGTCCGCCATTTTTTTAAATGGCTGCCATGGTCACAGGATAAATCTAAATAGTACTACTGTATTCCCCATCCTTGAAAATGTAGGATTAGTCACCAGAATCAAGATCCTAGGTGGTGTAGAACTTAAGTTATTATGAAATAACAGAACGTTGGCGGCCATTTTGAAAAATGTCTACCATGGTCACAGGACAAATCTAAATAGTACCAATGTATCCCACATCCTTGAAAATGTATGATTAGTCACCAGAATCAAGATCCTAGGTGGTGTAGAACTTGAGTTATTGTAAAATAACAGCAGGTGGCGGCCATTTTGAAAAATGGCTGCCATGGTCACAGGGCAAATCTAAATAGTACCACTGTATTCCTCATCCTTGAAAATGTGGGATTAGTCACCAGAATCAAGATCCTAGGTGGTCTAGAACCTAAATCAGTTCAACTTGTCAACTCCGTCAGATGCTTGTCACGTGATGTTTTAGTTAATTTCCAAAGAAATAGATGATTCGATGTCAAATATTTTGTGCTTTTGTATTGAAACACCAAATGAAATACTATGTAATGATGCTTTTTTCTTTCTTTTTTTACATGGTTTTATGCAAATGAAGGATTTGAGAAATGGGATATTTCATAATAGTGTGATATTGGAACAAAACAATATTAAATTAATTGTATTACTTAACTTGACTACTGAAAGCCATTATAAGATAACTGAGGACTTTATATTATTGTTGAAATTATAAAATTAAAATAAAAGGGATTTTAGTGTGTCTGACAGAGTTGACATGAATCAGTTTGTTTATGAATCAAGTGCATAAATGTCCCATTTTAGAAAAAAATGTTACATGGAAAACCTGTTCCTTCTCAAGATTGGTAGTTGAGACCTGTGTCTACAAATACATCCATTTTAGTTTAATGTTTCTTAAAAAAGAAATCTGATTTGAAAAAGGTTGTCCCTTATCTCAAGAATGAGTGATTTAATATTTGTATTAAGGTTTTGCAAAAAAAAAGAACAGACAAAGGAATTGAAAAGAAAAAGAGAGAGAGAAAAAAAAAAAAAAAGCATAAACAATAAAAAAGAGAACAGGGCATGATTTCAAATCAATGAGTTACAGAGACTAGAATATATCATGGAACGTGGAGGACACACAGATGCTGCATGCAGACTAAATGCTAAGTGGGATCAGTGAGACATTTGAGCAATGTGTTCTAAGAATTGCTGCCAAATCGCATGGAACTTGCTTGAATTATCCATCATAACATAACACATTTTCTCCATGTGTAATATACAAGTCAGTTCAGATAACCAAGCCTGGTTGGAGGGAGGTCTGTTATTTCTGAAATACTAGGACTGGATGCAGTGGCGTGCACAGACATTTAGAGGGTCAGGGGTCAGTGGCGTGCACAGACATTTAGAGGGGCAGGGGTCAGGGGTCAGTGGCGTGCACAGACATTTAGAGGGTCAGGGGTCAGTGGCGTGCACAGACATTTAGAGGGGCAGGGGTCAGTGGCGTGCACAGACATTTAGAGGGGCAGGGATCAGTGGCGTGCACAGACATTTAGAGGGGCAGGGGTCAGTGGCGTGCGCAGACATTTAGAGGGTCAGGGGTCAGTGGCGTGCACAGACATTTAGAGGGGCAGGGGTCAGTGGCGTGCACAGACATTTAGAGGGTCAGGGGTCAGTGGCGTGCACAGACATTTAGAGGGGCAGGGGTCAGGGGTCAGTGGCGTGCGCAGACATTTTGAGGGGCAGGTGCTCAAGTGAAAAAAGGGCACCTTGTGCAGCACGTAGAACCGGCCGGTTGCCTTAATGTATAGATTTTGGGGCCTAAATAATATATTAGAAGCTATTTTATCAAGAATTGATCAATGTCACCATGGTCCACATACTGTAGTCAGTACTGTACAAAAAAAAGCTTTTTATGCTTGTCCTCCAACAGCATATCGTTAGGCTCATTAAAGGTGTAATTCACTGTCATGCACTTTAATGTCTAGACTTTGAGCTTCCTCCTTTTTGGCTGTGGGTGAAAGGAGGTGACACACGCGCGCACACACACACACACACACACACACACACACACACACACACACACCACACTGCGCAGGTGTTGCCACGCCTGCATGTTCACCATTGCATTCTGAGAGAGAGAGAGAGAGAGAGAGGCTGTTATATCTTCAAATCATTGTCACTTTCTTCAAGGAAAGATGCAGATGAAACTGGCAATAGGAATCATAATAGTGCTTCAGTTAGTGATATTACTTGGTTTATGGCTGTTTTCCAGACACATCAGTGTCATTCAGATGATGACAGGAGATGAGTTAGCTAAAACCCAGACGACAAAAACCCCAACAACCGAGTCTGAAGTACAAAAGACTCTGGCATCCTGTCCTGGGACCTCTCCTCACCTGGTGGGTCCACTTCACGTGGAGTTCAACTGGAACAGGACCATGGAGGCTGTGAGAGCAGAGATGAAGCCTTCTCTGCTGGAGGGAGGACGATACAAACCACCAGACTGTATTTCGCCTCATAAGGTTTGTAGATTAATGGACGACTTGAAGTTTGGTATTGGCTTGTTCTCCGTGTAATCAATGCTGTTTAACAAATCTAATTACAGTTTTTCTGTCAATTATTGATTTGACACATTTCTCCAGGTCCATGCTCTCAGAGCAGTTAACACAGTTATTGATACAGACATGTCATTTACCTAAAGAGCTAAGTCTTCTTGGATTACCAACCAAATACACAAAACTACAGACAAACCCTGGAGTGGTCATATGGTGAGAATAATTATGTATTTCTCCATCTCATCCGGTCGAGAAATAAATTATTTTTCTCACCATATGGCACATGGCACACACACAACTGACTATATGAGTGAAGCTTTTCTTTACTGAAAGGACTGCTTTAATCACACTGAGGAAATGCAGACGACATTGTGATTAAATAATAAAGGTGGATGTTCCTCATGGGATAAAGACAAGCTTGTAAATGAGAAATGAATGCCTAATACAAATGTTTCCAAAATTGAAAACGTCACGCACCCTACTTTGTTTTCTCCATTGGGAGGTTTGTTTACTTAGAGGATGCTAGACAAAAAGATTGGATTACTAAACCCCTATTCGTCCTGTATTTTAAAGTAGACATTTCTTGTCTGATCTTCCAGGCTTCCCCACACTGTAGTGCATTATTAGCTCCTCTTTCAGAGTGTGTGTGTGTGTGTGTGTGTGTGTGTGTGTGTGTGTGTGTGTGTGTGTGTGTGTGTGTGTGTGTGTGTGTGTGTGTGTGTGTGTGTGTGTGTGTGTGTGTGTGTGTGTGTGTGTGTGTGTGCGCGCGCGCGCCTGGTTTCGAAAAATGTGGTGCCTCGGAAATGAAGGTCTGTTCCCCTGTCTGCCTGTCCAGGGACACTCTTGTAAAACACTGGACCAATATGTGTCGTATGCCAGTATAGGCAGTAACTACCTGAATATGTGTCCCATAGTGTGTACCATGGTACCAACCAGTTTGTACCATAATGTATAACATTAACATTATGTTTCTGTCAGGTGGCGATCATCATTCCATTTCGCAATCGACATCAGCACCTCATCCAGTGGCTCTACTACCTCCATCCCATTCTACAGCGGCAACAGCTGGACTACGGAGTGTACGTCATTAATCAGGACGGCGAGGGGACATTCAATAGGGCCAAATTGATGAATGTAGGCTTTATCAGGGCAATGAAAGAGTACAGTTATACCTGCGTTGTCTTCTCTGATGTGGACTTAATCCCTATGAATGACCGTAACATCTATACCTGCTTTAATAAGCCCAGACACTTTTCTGTGGCCATTGACAAATTTAAGTTTGCGTTGCCCTCACCAAACAACTTTGGAGGGGTCGTGTCCATGTCGATAGAGCAGTACTTGGTCATTAATGGCTTCTCGAATGAATTCTGGGGTTGGGGCGGTGAAGATGATGATCTCTACCAGAGAACCGTCATCAAATTCCAAAATATCTCTCGGCCCGACATGGTGACGGGGAGATACAAGATGATAAAGCACGAAGGAGACTTGCATAATGAGCCAAATCCCCACGCATTGGACATGCTCTCTAGGACAGCGTTGACCATGGACGAGGACGGCCTCAGCTCCCTCACATACACCATCAGCCACGTTGACAAGGACCCGCTGTACACATTTATCACAGTGGATGTTGGCCGTCCACATTAAGACATTCAAACTGTTCTTTATCACCGTGGCTGTTGGCCGTCCACATTAAGACATTCAAACTGTTCTTTATCACCGTGGCTGTTGGCCGTCCACATTAAGACATTCAAACTGTTCTTTATCACCGTGGATGTTGGCCGTCCACATTAAGACATTCAAACTGTTCTTTATCACAGTGGATGTTGGCCGTCCACATTAAGACATTCAAACTGTTCTTTATCACCGTGGATGTTGGCCGTCCACATTAAGACATTCAAACTGTTCTTTATCACAGTGGATGTTGGCCGTCCACATTAAGACATTCAAACTGTTCTTTATCACCGTGGATGTTGGCCGTCCACATTAAGACATTCAAACTGTTCTTTATCACAGTGGATGTTGGCCGTCCACATTAAGACATTCAAACTGTTCTTTATCACAGTGGATGTTGGCCGTCCACATTAAGACATTCAAACTGTTCTTTATCACAGTGGATGTTGGCCGTCCACATTAAGACATTCAAACTGTTCTTTATCACCGTGGATGTTGGCCGTCCACATTAAGACATTCAAACTGTTCTTTATCACCGTGGATGTTGGCCGTCCACATTAAGACATTCAAACTGTTCTTTATCACAGTGGATGTTGGCCGTCCACATTAAGACATTCAAACTGTTCTTTATCACAGTGGATGTTGGCCGTCCACATTAAGACATTCAAACTGTTCTTTATCACAGTGGATGTTGGCCGTCCACATTAAGACATTCAAACTGTTCTTTATCACAGTGGATGTTGGCCGTCCACATTAAGACATTCAAACTGTTCTTTATCACAGTGGATGTTGGCCGTCCACATTAAGACATTCAAACTGTTCTTTATCACAGTGGATGTTGGCCGTCCACATTAAGACATTCAAACTGTTCTTTATCACAGTGGATGTTGGCCGTCCACATTAAGACATTCAAACTGTTCTTTATCACCGTGGATGTTGGCCGTCCACATTAAGACATTCAAACTGTTCTTTATCACCGTGGATGTTGGCCGTCCACATTAAGACATTCAAACTGTTCTTTATCACCGTGGATGTTGGCCGTCCACATTAAGACATTCAAACTGTTCTTTATCACTGTGGATGTTGGCCGTCCACATTAAGACATTCAAACTGTTCTTTATCACCGTGGATGTTGGCCGTCCACATTAAGACATTCAAACTGTTCTTTATCACCGTGGATGTTGGCCGTCCACATTAAGACATTCAAACTGTTCTTTTTGATAGATGATGATGATGATAATAATTAACCACTCAATCACTGTTATACTTTGCCATATTATAGCCTATTACTTACTTATTTATACTTTTCCATGTGTGAAAATAGCATGAAAATAGCCAATCTTCAAGGTCACAACAGACAAGACAGACAAGACAGAGATTGAACTCTTTGTTCTCGATGAATATATCATCATTTGTAGCCTAACTGAGTTGTGCTCCATGCATTCTTATAGTTTGTGTGAGACAGAACATGCAAGTATGTTATACATTGTTTTTAGGTATAGACTATGAAGCACTTATTTATTCTAGGATTGTATGCTCTATGTTTCTATTCTCACCTGTCCCTCCCTTTTTTAATGCCGACCCTGGGAGCTGCGCTCCAACCTTTCCTATTCACTTGTGCAAATGGCAAATAAAGTCTATTCTATTATATTCATTGGGGGTGTAAACAAACAAAAGAAATATTAAAAATCATACACAAATTTAAAAACAAAAAGTCTACCGATGACACAATCGGTCGTTGTCGCATAACGTTAACCTCTGTTGTACTTTCACAATTAGATCTGGTATGTGTGACTGAGTGGCATACTTTACTCCCCTGTTTAATTACTTCAATAATTTTACTTTATTAGTTGTGTAAAGAGATAAGAAATGTGGGTGGATGATTTCCATGAAACCATGTGGTTTCAATAGAATAACCGTCCGATACACAGCTCAGCATATTTCCTGTCAGTAGGCTGGGGTGCAAAACCCAAACTCAACTGTACTACACCATGCCATACATATTAGTGATACCAGTGGTCCTTGAGGGGGTTCCAGGTGGTCCCCAGCTAAATGATAGAGAGTAACCAAATGGACCCTTATAGATCTTTAACTCTTGAGAGCATAAAATGAAACAAAATTTGATTTCATTTTAAGCTCTCAAGAGTTACATTATTGTTAAACATCTGCATTACTAAATTTACAAGAAAGTCGACACAATTAGAGAATGTAGAAGAATTGTCTTTCCTGTTCTCTCCTAATGGTATACCAACATCAAATACAGCATGGAATTGTGGACAAAATCTTACATTCTGGTTCCGAGAGGCTCAATCTCATCAAATTGTGGTGGCTCAATTGCCCAAAAAGTAATGGGCCTTGACATGAAAAAGGTTGAAAACCACTGCCCTATAGTACAGCGAGACTATGGAGAATATAAACCACTGCCCTATAGTACAGCGAGACTATGGAGAATATAAACCACTGCCCTATAGTACAACTAGACTATGGAGAATATAAACCACTGCCCTATAGTACAGCGAGACTATGGAGAATATAAACCACTGCCCTATAGTACAGCGAGACTATGGAGAATATAAACCACTGCCCTATAGTACAACTAGACTATGGAGAATATAAACCACTGCCCTATAGTACAACTAGACTATGGAGAATATAAACCACTGCCCTATAGTACAGCGAGACTATGGAGAATATAAACCACTGCCCTATAGTACAGCTAGACTATGGAGAATATAAACCACTGCCCTATAGTACAACGAGACTATGGAGAATATAAACCACTGCCCTATAGTACAGCTAGACTATGGAGAATATAAACCACTGCCCTATAGTACAGCTAGACTATGGAGAATATAAACCACTGCCCTATAGTACAGCTAGACTATGGAGAATATAAACCACTGCCCTATAGTACAGCTAGACTATGGAGAATATAAACCACTGCCCTATAGTACAACGAGACTATGGAGAATATAAACCACTGCCCTATAGTACAACGAGACTATGGAGAATATAAACCACTGCCCTATAGTACAGCGAGACTATGGAGAATATAAACCACTGCCCTATAGTACAGCGAGACTATGGAGAATATAAACCACTGCCCTATAGTACAGCGAGACTATGGAGAATATAAACCACTGCCCTATAGTACAGCGAGACTATGGAGAATATAAACCACTGCCCTATAGTACAACGAGACTATGGAGAATATAAACCACTGCCCTATAGTACAGCGAGACTATGGAGAATATAAACCACTGCCCTATAGTACAACGAGACTATGGAGAATATAAACCACTGCCCTATAGTACAACGAGACTATGGAGAATATAAACCACTGCCCTATAGTACAGCGAGACTATGGAGAATATAAACCACTGCCCTATAGTACAGCGAGACTATGGAGAATATAAACCACTGCCCTATAGTACAGCTAGACTATGGAGAATATAAACCACTGCCCTATAGTACAGCGAGACTATGGAGAACATACCATCAGCATCAACAGATTGGACTCATATGTTTTGGTCATGTCCAAACCTGGTGGGTTACTGCAGGTCTGTTATTTATGTATTTAATATTTGTATTAAGGTTTTGCAAAAAAAAAGAACAGACACACACACACACACACACAACCCCCAGCTGAAAATATGTTGTTCCAGAAGCATAGATTTGAGTTAAAAATGTTCGCTCTGAAAGAAAATATTTGGGCCACATTTTCAGGATTTTTCAAAAATAGCAGACCTACAAGCTCATAGCGTGGCACTCGGTGCCGCGCTATGAGCTTGTAGATCTGCTATTTTTCAACAGCTAAAGTAAGCTACAACATAATGCTTAAAACACCAAAAGGGGTTCCCGCCCAAAATGGGTTAAGGCCTTGACAGAGTCCGTTTTGGCTTGAGTAGGGGTGAGAGAAACCACACTAAACACGCAAGGTTATTTAGTCCATACTGTAGTTGTCAACTACAGTCACTATATAGTCTTCCTGGAAGTACAACATACAATTGTTAATAAAAACGAAAATAACAAAGACAACAATTGAGTCAATACCATAAGCTGGTGTAGAGGGGAAAAAGAGCAGTGCATTTCAGAGCCAACGGTCAAGTTGACTATTGTAGAGTGTTTTAAATACACATTATCATGAATCCCACATATTAACACAATCTATGGCAAACTTTTTTTTTTTTTATTGTGTGTAACAGTGTTGTGTGTCAAACAAGTATAAAGCTATGAAAACGTTTAATCTGCAACACAATTTATAGAATATGTGAAATGAAATGAAATGATTACTATATTTACCCAGGGTATCTGGGCTAAGCTCAAGAACTTGTTTCCAGCCAGGCCCTGCTCATAGAACATTTCATCGTAGTGGTTCAATGCCTTGTTCAAGGGCACTTCAGCGGTGGTAATTTTAACGTGTCGGACCGCTGATTCGAACTGGCGACCTTCCGGTATCAAGAGTCAAGACCACTCCGCAATCCGTTCGGCCACCACTGCCACAATGTAGTGGGGGTTCCTTCTTCATCTCTCGCAGCTCTGAAAAGGTTTGAAGACCCCTGGCCTATGGGTTAAATAACCACAGCTTGCTCAATTTTCAACCTATTTTCAAACGGTTTGGTTTGTTATAAACGTCAGAGACGTCCGCATACTTATATGCTTTTATACGACGTTCATATAAAAAAAACAAATTAAGTAGATAAGCGTCCTGAATCATAGCCACGTCGAGAACGTTTGTAATAAACCAACCCGTTTGTAAATCCGTCAATATTTGAGCGAGTTATGACTGTTTTTGTTTGAGCTGCCATTGAACATACTGTACTGTAGCCCCGAAGTAAGATGGCCGCCGGGTGAACGACGTCAGAAACTCCGCCTAAAGTCTTTATATATCTATGGTCGTACTTCTTCTTGCCGGATGTCTAAGAAGAAGAAGAAGAAGAAGAACACGCGGCAAGTTCCGGCGGCAACAACAACAAGCCTCATCCAACATGGCGGCCCCCGTGGAAACGGTGGAATGGACACTCATCTGTAGAGTTTGTGGAGAGGATTTAAAGTTTGGTCGAAAGCCGGGACAAGTGTTTAATTTGTTCTTAAATCTGGGACTGAAGGCTCTTTTGGAAGCTATAACAGAAGTACCTGTTGTTATGGGAGATGGAGTCTCCGTCTATGCACATTCGATTTGCTTACATTGCAAACAGTTACTGGAGAAGTATGATCGCGCCAGAGTCAATCTGGAAAACATCGCACATTTGGTCAGGGAACTATGTGACAAAAATACTGCGGGACGCAAACGTTGTAAGATAGTCTATGTCAAACGTGAAAATCAAAGTTATCCTGACGGTAAACGAATACGGACAACAGTAAGTGGCGCCATCTGTTTTTTTCTGTTTATTCCGTCGTTCCACCAAAATGTGGAACGCCCTACCAACAGTCATTAAGACATGCGAATCCCTTGACTCCTTCAAAACTGCTCTCAAAGGGCACCTACGGACGGCTGCAATTCGAAACTGGCCCCCGTAAAAACCTGAATCCACCACCCACCCATGTTTCCCCTCGCTGTATATATTTCTTTTCCCTTTTTACCTCCTATGATGATTTCTTTTTGACTATATAGTTGTGTATATTCGTACGTCTCTAAATGTTTTGAGTTGTACTTGAAATGTACTGTATTTCTGCAAACTGTTAATAAATCAATCAATCAATCGTGTGAGCCATGGTTCACATGACGTTCATGACAGTCATGTTTCGGGGCTGGCCTACATAGATGTATTTGATCGATTCCGACAGATTTAAAATGTCAGAATCGATTAGCTTGAACAACAGCGACACAAGTCAACTGACCATAGCATAGGTTTTGTATTTATGTTTTGAAATACATTACCACTACAAAGCATGGTGCATGTTTTTGTAGTCGAAAAAAGCTTGTTGTGGTGTGGAGAGGATGTAGGAAGCAGGTGGGGTTTTAATTTATTTTCTCTTGGAAGGACCAGCTGCACACAATACCATACAACACAAAACCAATAAGACGTGAGCATCACCATTAAACCCTCTGTTCTTAAAATAACATGTAAATTGTAAACGTAAAGTAACAAGACATTTACTTTAGTACTGTACTTTTACTTTACTGAACTGGATTCTTTAAAATTATCTGTACTTTTACGTCTTCTACTCCACTACATTTCAGAGGCAAACATTGTACTTTTTACTCACTATTTGAAAACTTTAGTTACTATTTTTTACAAAACATACATTAACCACTTCAGCCCTACATTTCGACCATTTGAAAATAGCCGATCTACAAGCTCGCAATGTGTCGCATTAGACGTTTGAAATGTTGAAATGGGACATTCTGCATAATGAGTACATTTACTTTTGGTACTTTAAGTACATCTTTATGCCAATATCTTTGTACTTTTACTCAAGTGCATTTTTAATTACAGACTTTTACTTGTAACAAATGTTTTTGCTAGAAGTCACACGACATACGTGTAAGTAAGTGTACAGACTAACCTTGTAACAGTATGTAAACTGTATTTTCTAGCCTTATGGTTAATGTTAATACCAATGGCATGTCATTTTCAGGTCATTGTCAGGGCGGCTGTGGCTCAGGAGGTAGAGCAGGTCGTCCAATGATCCCTGGGTCGGCGGTTCGAATCCCGGCTCCTCCTGTCCACATGTCGAAGTGTCCTTGGGCAAGACACTGAACCCTACATTGACTCCAATGAGTTGGTTGGTGTGAGCTCGCCACCATTGGTGTGTGAATGTGGGAAGTGAGGACGCTGGCGTCGACTGTTCGCCGCTTCACCTCCCAATGTATGAATGAATTAACCAGTGCTTTGAGAACTTGGAAAAGTGCTATAAAATTGCAATTCATTATTATTATTTCCAGAGTATAGAAGCATCTTCATCTGCAGACATGCCACCCATCCCAGAGCGTTGTGGGACAGTCCATATCAAGAGTGAGAATCCAAGTCCACCTGCATCACCTGACAGAAAAAGAAGGGTAACGTGCTATCTGATTTATTATGGCTGTTTTATTTTTTAACATGTACGACGTACAACTATACAATGTATTCTGTAGTATGAAAAAAAAGTGCCGTCTGTAAACAGCAGGGTCAATAGAGCGTCGCAGTCCCGCCCCCTACCATGGACCAGGAAATGATTCTCCGTTTATTTTCCTCATAGACATTTCAGAAAGTATTTATTTAAAGGGGCATTCCACTCATTTTCAACATTTTACTATGTCATTAATATACCTTAGAGCTGTTGTGTGGAAATAATAAAAAAAAGTCTCCCCATTCTGTGTTTCCTAGAACTGGAGATCTGAAAAAAACCATTGACATGGTGAAACACATCTTGATGATGTCATCAAGATGTGTTTCACCATGTTAATGATTTTTTTCATACTTACAGTTCTAGGAAACACAGAATGGGGGGACTTTTTTAAAAGACGTTTACGCCGCGGACAAATCATGACAACAAACACAATTTTTTGGGCCGAACAAATAATTAGAAAGAGGAAAAAAACGGCAGGTTACAACACTTTTTTTGTTGTTTTTCTTCTTTGTAATTATTTGACTTCTGCCTAATCTGCCTAATGATGATGTCACTGGAGGACGGGTGTCCGAACTGCCCAAAGCCCTCCTATGAGACACAGACTGAGTAGGAAAAAACTGTGTTTTATCATGAATATTAGTGAGGACCAATTATATGAAGAGATGTTGAAAAGTGGTGAAGTGGTCCTTTAAATGTTAATACCAATGGCGTCATTTTCAGAGTATAGAAGCAGCTTCATCTGCAGTGATGCCACCCATCCCAGAACCAGTCTTGCCATTGGTGTCTCAACCAGCATCCCAGAAACAGACTGGAAAGCTTATAGCTGCTGTACCCTTTTCTCTTGGCTCTGTAAAGGTTAGTCTGTATTCAAAATGTGACATTCATATGTTCCATTGTACAATATATACCACATACTTGTGCTGATAATGACCCTTCTTATGTGTAAATGAGTGTGTGGTGTCCATGCCAGCCTTTTGGAAACGAAGAAAAGGGTCATTATCCTAAGACCCCTCAGGGGGTGTAGCATGTTGTTTACAGTTACACAACAGACAGGCCAATACCTTTCTAGGAATGGAACGATATGGAAATTACTGTACATTATTGTGGCAAAACGAATTGTGATTAACTATATTATCGCGATAACACTTTCTTGAGCCCCCAGCATCCCTATTCTGGGGGGAAATGTTCGCCAAAGTAGTCTATCTACAAGCTCAAAATGCAACGCGTTGCAATGCAGAGTGTTGTGAGCTTGTAGATCTGCTATTTTTGGCGAAACGATTTGTGTAGATTGAAATAAGAGTATAGCAAATGTGCTCTTTACCGGTCCGTTTTATCAAGGGTTTATGAGTGGTACTGAATTTGCAGCTCAACATAAGCAAATTCATCAGATGGAGGACCATCTTACGATAATTTGAAATTTCTGCAATACGATTATTGCGAGCGTTTTTTTTATCATGATAAACGATAACGATTAACGTCCCATCCCTATCCCCGAATGCTAGAGTGGACAAAAGGACATCTGCATGAATTGATTACTTACGTAAACAAGTCTTAGTGCTTTTTCTGGTTTTATCCTCCTTTTTGTATCGACCTCTACTTTCATTTGAACTGTACCCATTCTACAAACTGTGAATACAAATTTTATTTCATTTAATCAAACTTAATAATTTACTTTTCTTAGTCTGCTGTACAAAGACTCTCCATGGATCGCCAAGAGCCGCGCAAATCCACGCCACCCATTCCAACAGCGTCTGTGCTGCCGTTGACCGTCCACAACATGGTTAAACCCATTCCAACAGCGTCTGTGCTGCCGTTGACCGTCCACAACATGGTTAAACCCATCCCAACACGTGCTGCTGTCCCTCAGTCCATCCAAAGCACCTCCACACAGAATACCTCACCCAAAATACGTCCCTCTGTGCTGAGACCATCAAGTATGCAGCGAAGGCAACGATACATCGACAGAAAAATAATCAAGGTACTTGTTGAAAAATATGTACTATATATATTCAATAAATATATAAAATGTGCAATAGTTTACTTAAAGGAGAATTTCATGCTAGAAGGCTTTCTTACCTTTCGTTGTTGGGTCCGCACCAAAGTGGTACAGGTGTTATTTCGTGCAAAAACGCATTATTGGCCATTATTTCCCCTACCCCACCATAAGCTCTCAATGGGGCGCTGGGTTTTTGTGCTAATTCGCTTATTTCCATCGCTCAAAAAATGTGTATAAATCTTCTATCACAAGCTGTCTTGTGATAGACGAGACTTCGCAAAAACAGCAACGGAGTTACTATGGAGTAAAGTGTGACGCTACACATAGTGTTGACATTATGAAGAGAGCATTAATACAAAAAAATGATTTTCGAGCGATGGAAATAAGCAAATTAGAATTAGCACTAAAACCCAGCGCCCCATTGAGGGCTTATGGTGGGGTAGGGGAAATGTATTTTCCAAGCCAATAATGCGTTTTTGCGCAAAATAACACCTGGACCACACCTAACAACTACAACGAAAGGTAAGAAAGCCTTCTAGCATGAAACTCCTTTAATTAAACCCTATAGTCTTGAACTTGTTTTCCCTAATAAGCTGCCGTAACTAATTCCACAGGTTCAAAGGACTACTCAGAACAGTTCTGCCAGCCGGATCCTACGTGGGCCGTTGGAAAAGATGGGAGAACTTCTTCTTAGAGGGAAGCATGAACGCCTCCCAAAGGTAATGATGGCGGTACCTGGCATGCTGGATGCAACGGTGGATAAAGTTCTTGAACTGTTGAAGAAAGAGTGTAAGACACTGTGTAGTCCATTGTTCAACTCTATATTAAGGCGAACAAATCCGCAAGCTCTGACCGACTTCAAGTGGGACACTTTGATAGCTGAGTGGAGGGCCAACGCACCCATTTTTTTAAAGTTCTTAGAATGTGCTGGCACCGTCTACAATGAAACTCTACGGTTACAGGGGCTCAAATCACGACAGAAACACCAGAGGAAAACGCAAGCCTGCACCATGGCGATGGCTGGTGCAACCCTCTTAAGGTCACGGGACATTGCCATGAGTGCCCCAATGTACCGCAACACGTTTCTACTCAGACATGGAGGGGTCAAGAAAATGTGCATTCAGCAACTTACAAGAATTGGAGTCTGCATGTCCTACCGTCAGTCTATGTCTAAACTGAAGGAGATGCATGGAAGGAAAGAATGGGACACAAAGCTTCTGCAGTGGAAAGACGACAGTGGATGCCAGACCACAGATGAACAGTGCCCCGTCGAAGAAGGTTTGACAGATGAAAGCAGTGGCCAGAAGGTTTGTAAACAAAGAAATGTGAAATTGTTGAATGGGGGAACTCTCTCTGTCTCTTCTCTCTCTCTCTCTCTCTCTCTCACACATTGTTGTGATGTTCTATTGTTGTCTCCACCAGGCCGAAGGCATGGGGAGAGAGTATGTTTTGCACTCCGTCCGTGTGTGTGTGTGTGTCCTTCCGTCCGTCCGTCCGTCCGTCCTTCCGTCCGTCCGTTACCAGCTAATCTCCGGCACCGTTGGCCCGATCAATGCCAAACTTTGCACACACACTCCCTGGATGCCAACGATGAACCTCTGCCCCACATTTTTCAGAACGGCCTGTTATAGCGCCACCATGAGGCAGCTTTTCACATTGTTTACCTAAAACTGCACCGATCTGCGTGATACGTTGCATGCACACTCCCTAGAGGCCAAGGACAAACCTTTGACCTGCATTTTCCGCATCTGCCTTTTATAGCGCCACCAGGAGGCCCACTTTTGTAAAACACATTTTTTGATATTACTCCTCCAGATTCTGTCCAAAAATCTCACAAATCGTTACACAGTATCTCTATGGTCATGTGCTCAAGTCGGATCTGTCCGATATTTCATATTCCATCCTAATTGGCTATAATTGGCTTTCACAGTTTGCAAGATTGCCCCGTTTTGAACAAAAGCCTCAAATCATGAACGCAGCATGCAATTTCCGTGAAATCTTTCACACATTTTCTTACTAGGCTGAGGAATATATCCCACCCTTTTCACATTGGCCTGTTATAGCGCCACCAACAGGTAGATTTTTGCAAAACACATTTTTGGAACAAAATGCTTCAAAAACATGTTTATATTAATCCTAAACATTTTGCCAAACATCTCACACAGTCCTATCCTCCTGGTGGAGACCTGTGCCCAGAAGGGCACTTTTTCTAGTTATAGTTGTGATCTTACAACTACAGTACCTCCTTCTGCTTATCACGGTCCTCCCTGCTCACTACAGTACCTCCTTATCAACATCACTTGCCTTCTATTATCATTCGGCCAATCCCCGTCACAATCACCACACTATAAACACACCTGCGAGCTGTCACTTACTTACTATTTCCGTGGTCTTGAATAGTCTCCCCATCCACCCCTACCTCCTCATTATCCCCCTTCCTACTCTTTTCTCCATCTCTTCCAGGAACCCGGGGCAGTATCGGAGCAGAGACGACCGCTCCCCGAGCGAGCATCGATGGCGTCCGCTCCCGAGACTATTTCCCCCACCCTACCTGTGTTCCCCATTCAATACTCGCCCATCCCCTTTTGTTCAATAAAAAAACGTTAAACTTTAAGCAGAAGGTGTGGTCTCTTACTAGTGAAATGTAAATGTAACATACGTTGTTTTCTGCCAAATGGGCGGGTACATGACAAAAATGCTGCAGCGTGATCCTATGCCCTAGGATAGGATGTAGGATATTATTAATTTGGCTACACTGCCTGTCTGAGATATAACAAATAACTATTGCGCTGAATGATTGTTATATTAATATAGGCCTAGAAATTGGGTTAAATATTCTGGAAAGGTTTTGGAAATGTATTGGTAAAAATGTGTCTGAATCCTGTCTTCTGCTATCCAGGCAGACAGTGATGCCAGTTCCAGCAGCAGTCAAAGTGGTCTCTCGGAGATGGTAACGACAGACACAGAATCCGGAGAAGAGAGTCCATATCAAAGTGAACAGGTAACTGATGACGTTGATTTGACACATGTAAAGGTTTTTCTATTCAGTGTAGCAGTAAGATGAAGTGTTGTTTTGTTTCTTTGTTTTCCAAAGGAAGTCTCAAGTCCCAGCTGTGAAGAAAGTGCAATGTCTGATTTCCAGCCATTATCAGAATCTGAGCTGACCGCCCTGTATGTTGAACAGGTAGGCAATAATGCTGCAGATTTCATAATGCATACCCTGTTCAATTTTATATCTTTCTAAATTGGGGAATGATGCAGACAAACAGTTTGATAATCTCTGACTTGCACAATTTGTCATTTCTATGCCACTCAGGAGAGATCTAGCGGTTTTCTCGCCACCAACGACTAAAGACTTCAGCCTAAGGGAGTCCAAGAGTGAGTATCTCTGTAAAGAACTCTTTTGGCTAAGCCAACTGAGTTTTTGGCTTTGATAAAATTAGAGCAATGGTTCTCAAACTTTTCATGTCATGGATCCTCAAATGAATATGTATTTGGCCGCAAACCGCCTGAAAATATCTGTGTACGCACAAGATTTGTGACGTTAAAATGTTTCACAAATATTCACTGTTTAACATTATCTCAAATTATCACAACTTTCAAGCTCACGTTGAGCTTGTAGATCGGCCATTTTCAAATAGCCAGCGTATTAGTGGCTGAACTGATTTATAGTTCACTTCAGGGGAAAAGGCCCGCTCTACTCGGACAGTTTCATATAGTTTCAGGCGTGTGCTGGGTGCAGATTCAAAATGAACATATAGAAAATGAATAAAATCCGCACATCCAGTCGAGTAAGAGTCTTTGTTTAATGATCAAAGTGCTCCGCAGCAGCAGTCATTTCGGCGCGCAGGCCTTCGTCAGTGTCAAAATGTTGACACTGACGAAGGCCTGTGCGCCAAAACGCGTTTGTCTGTCTGGTATGACTGCTGCTGCGGAGCACTTTGATCATTAAACAAAGACTCTTACTCGACTGGATGTGCAGATTTTATTCATTTTCTATATGAACTGATTTATATTAACACCTGTGGGTAATCGGACCACACTTTGAGAACCACTGAATTAGATCCAGTTCAACATTATTCTGCAATTGATCCTTTGTTCCACTCCTCTCTGTAGGCTCAAAGTACTTCAGTAAGTCTAAGGACAACCTGCCGACTCTCCAGTGTGACATCAGCTGTCTCCAAACATCATGGAGCTGTGAGACGCCCGATGGAGCCCAGCGGGGGTCCTTGACAAACACCTCCCATGACCTAGGGGCCTCCAGAGCAACTGCCACGCCTCTGAGCCTGCCATCTTAGCATCTTAGCAAACCTCCTTTTGGGGATCAGCCTTGTGCGGTGCAGCGAGCCTGGAGAATGAGGCCTCCTCGTTCTTAAGATGGCCTTGACGGTACCCGCATGGTCATCTGCGAGACACAGGACCACAGTGTGTGTGTGTGTGTGTGTGTGGGGGGGGGGGGGGGTACCTCTGAGAACATCCTAATGCCCCCCTTCACATCTTTGTACGTGTGCTGTCGGCCGGGCAATGCTCCAGTTGAGATGCATAGCAGATACTGTGGATGAAGGCCGAAGTGAGAGACTGCCCCCTCTGTTGAGGCCTACCTCTGGGAGCACCCAACAGAGACTGCCCCCTCTGTTGAGGCCTACCTCTGGGAGCACCCAACAGACACTTTGCCTTAAAGACCCCTATACTGTTCAGTCAGTAGACAGAGTCGTCCGCTGTCCCTACACTGACTGCAGAGGCAACTAGTTTATGACACAACATTGATGTGATTCACATGACAATAGGACTTTATTGTAGGCGTGCAACAGTTACTCGAATGGAAACCGGAAGAGTGGCAACCCTTTTTTTTCTTACAAAATGTAAAAAATACAAATATTGAAAATATTCGGTAATGCTTCTACAACAAATTGCTTACACAAACTGTGACCAGCCAGTCATTAGGGGCATAATCAATCTTGTTTATATAATATTGTATCTGTATATATTTTTCATTAAATATAAAACTAAAATCTTGGAGTCATAGTGAATTTATTATATCGTATATCATATAAATATCCCAACAAAATTCATATAATGTAAGATCTAAGGTACAAGCAATCACTGTGCTGTTTTTCTTTTAGTAGAACTAGCCTAACAAAATGGAATTCAGTCAGACAACTCTTTAGAATGAATTTAGAATATATATTTAGTATAGATATATGAAGCATAGATTGGCGCCAGGGTTCTGTCCCTATGCATTCCCTTTAACATTTTAGTTAGGTTATTAGCCAAATAGAATTACAGGGAATGAATAAGACCCCCATGCAGGGGGATCTAGAAACGGAGCCTACAGGTGGATGCTGGGGAGGCGATGCTGGGATTAGCAAAAACATCATGAGCAGCAGGTTAGCAGCGAGCGAGGCAGGGAGACAGCAGCAGCGGCGCACGGCCGCACAGCAGGAGAGAAGCCAGGAATGAGCAGGTAGGCAGAGAAGTTTAAATAGACGCTCTGATCAGGTAGGCGTGCTCACGAGATGTCTGCCTGAACTATAGCTTTGCATCGTTAAAAAGATCTTCCCAGGCTTAACGCCTTGGATAAAATCATCAATTTATGATTCATTGTAATACCACTAGTGAGGAGCGCATGGCATGTTGTTATGATATGAAGGTTTCAGCATCATTTACATTTATGTGAAGCGATCAAACAGGAGAAAACCGCTGAAGGAGCTGTAGTCGTATCTGCTGTCGATGCGGACCCACGAGTTGACCCACAGGCGCATGTAGATCACATCGCCCACTTCCAGCAGCAGTGTGACTCCATTAGAGATGACGTCAGTCGTGTCACCGCTGGATTTGTACTCGTACGCCGACATCATCCGCTCATTTCCTTTGAATATGCTCAGGCCCATATCCTGGCTGGCAAAAGCATATCCTGTAAATCTGAAATAGTACACTCCCTTCACAGGTGGTGTGTGTGTGTGTGTGTGTGTGTGTGTGTGTGTGTGTGTGTGTGTGTGTGTGTGTGTGTGTGTGTGTGTGTGTGTGTGTGTGTGTGTGTGTGTGTGTGTGTGTGTGTGTGTGTGTGTGTGTGTGTGTGTGTGTGTGTGTGTGTGTGTGTGTGTGTGTGTGTGTGTGTGTGTGTGTGTGTGTGTGAAGAGACAAAATGAAAGACATGTGAATTTTCATAATGTTTCATAC
This sequence comes from Electrona antarctica, assembly GCF_951216825.1. Taxonomy (NCBI): domain Eukaryota; kingdom Metazoa; phylum Chordata; class Actinopteri; order Myctophiformes; family Myctophidae; genus Electrona; species Electrona antarctica. The sequence goes on from NC_136807.1 coordinate 3,394,226, forward strand.
AATTGCATTGCACTAAACGGTAGATACAGTATCTTACCTGTAATTGGGTTATAGGTGTTGCCTACGTTGGTTAGCACTTTACCAAAAACCAGGTTTGTTTCAGTGTTGATGAGGCCATAGTCTTTGTCCTCACTGGACAACAGGGCAGCTGAGAAGGCCACCTTTGGACGCTCTGTAGTGGAGCAGAACAAATCCCTTTGAGAAGGCCACCTTTAGACGCTCTGTAGTGTAGCAGAACACCTTTGTCATCCTGACAGGTTTACGCCTTGGGCTTATTATGTCCTTATAACAGTAGTCGAGAGAGAGTCGAGACAAACTGTTGACTCAAAGGGGACAGAGGGGTTGACTCAAATTCAAAGGCTAAAAAGAGGGGGCTGTTTTTCATTTGTTTTGCCACTGGGATCCCAGATTGTTATAACAGTGGTTCTCAAACTTTTCTTTTTTTTTTTAATTTTTATCCCACGATTTTGCAACCCAGTTTTTTCACCCAGTGCCAATTATCTAATGTAATCCTGGGTGCTACACTTCCTCTGCCAACCTGGGGGGGGGGGGGGGGGGGGGGAGTTCATTTCCCCTCCATCAGGCGCCCCGCCCCGTCTGGCCAGGGGGAGGTAGTTTTAGAGACCAGGATTGTTCTCAAACTTTTTATGTCAAGGAAGTGGTTGCCAGTGGATAGACTGGATACCCAATGGAAAATATATATTAAAATAAAATAAGATATTTTGGAAAATAGCAGATCACATTGCGAGAATTTGCGACTACTTTTGAGCTTGTAGATCGGCTATTTTCAAACAGCCAATTTATAGTGGGTTAAAGTGGTTCAACTGATTTTGTTGCTATGGTATATTAACTAGTTTTGCTGAGGACCCCCTCAAGGACCCCTGGAGGTCCCCTGGAGGACCCCCTCAAGGACCCCTGGAGGTCCCCGGACCCCACTTTGAGAACCAATGCCTTATAACGCTAGTGGAAAGTGTGATCAATGGAATGAAGCTCTCAGTCTCAAGTGACACTGGTGTTACAAAACAAACCAGTTACAGATTTAACAACTTAAGTCCTGCATGTATACATACAGTAGCCTATACTTCCTCATAGTTCTGGCATGCCTGGCATTAGCCAGACTGATAACTATTAACTATCGGTAATCAGAAAATGATCGGGTCGGATTAGTGACTGCGTTTCAACTGCTGTCCGTCCGTACAACTAGTGAAAAGCGGAACTCATTTTCTGATTTCTCATACTCTCTGCCTATATAGGCCGAAGTCCAGACTGATACCGTGGAGCGACGTGTGAGTGAATCCACATTATCAGTCTGGCATCAGTCATTTGGAACCTTCATACCACAATTAGCCGATCTACAAAGTCGAAACATGTCGCAATGGGACGATGCAATTTTGCAGTGTACCCCGTTTGTCGTCTTACAAATATGCAGAACCAACACACACTACAGCAAGCTATTATCTGATACAAAGCACACAATCTAAAATTGATTAGCGATTTAAAAAAAAGACACACAGCTAAAATTGATCGATTATTTGATTAAATTAAATTATTTGATTAAATAAAAAAGTAATCAATGGAATAATTGCTAAGAAAAGTAACCCATAATTACAAATATCTGGAAGGTAATGGAAGAAGTATTGTATGCTGCACCTGTATTCTCTCTCTGGAGCTCAGCCACAGCTGCACTCTGCTGCTGTAGTAGTTCCTGTGTGGTGGTGAGTTTAGTGCTCAGCTCGCCCACCAGTGCTCGCAGGTCCCTCAGCTCTGTGTAGACATTCACCTCTGACCCACAGGAGCAGGCCGAGCATGTGGACGCTGGCTCTGCGCCATTCTGAGCATGAGACACACACGCCAGGCCAAGCAGGGCCATGCCGAGCACAGGTAACAATATCATTGTGGTAGTCGAATTAAATGAGTCTTGAGCACAAAGTGTCTCTGAGCCTATATTATGAACAGAGATGCCAGACTTCACTTATAAAGGGGAGGCACTCCCACTGGAATGTGTCTATGGTTACACTTTAACTAGGACTCTCTACCAGTTGACTCATTGGACTGTTTCATATTGCAACATCAAGGATTTTCCACAGATGTTGTTGTTGGATTATTTCTTGTACCAAGCTCACATCAGTGAGCTGGATGCAATCCTACCTGGAGGGGAGAGAACAGATGGTGGAAGTGAACGGAACACTGTCCCCCCCCCTCCCAGTGAGCTGTGGCGTTCCACAAGGAAGCATACTAGGGCCTCTACTGTTCCTAATATATGTAAACGACATGACTTCAGCCTGTGACTGCAACTTGTTCCTGTTCGCAGATGACTCAGCACTGCTGGTCTCGGACAGGGACAAACTGCAGGTTGAAAATGCCCTCAGCTCTGAACTCGGTAGAATCTGCACCTGGCTCGCTGATAACAAACTATCTTTACACCTGGGAAAAACTGAATCCATTCTCTTTGGCTCTATTAGTAATCTCAGCAAGGCAAATGGCTTCTTGGTTAGAGTGGGTGACAATGTTATCACACGTAAAGATGAAATTACCTACCTAGGTTCCATCCTGGAGGCTAATCTTTCCGGTGATAAAATGGCCACCAACGTAATCAAAAAAGTCAACCATAGAACAAGATTCCTCTACAGGATCTCCTCACTGGTCAACAAAAACACAGCATCTTGCAATGGGTCTGGTCCACAAGATTCGATACACCACCAAGATACCCATGTACCTGTCTAGATACTTCCTTAATGTTAACGAAGTCCACACCCACAACACCAGAGGGAGTGCAACGAACCATGTACAACCCAGATTCGGCACAAACAAGGGACTAAATTCTTTTCGCTCCTATGCCACCAAAATGTGGAACGCCCTACCAACTGTCATTAAGACATGCGAATCCCTTGACTCCTTCAAAACCGCTCTCAAAGGGCACCTACGGATGGCTGCAATTCGAAACTGGCCCCCGTAAAATCTGAATCCCCCCCCCCGCCCCCCCCCTTTTTTCCCCTCACTGTATATATTTCTTTTCCCTTTTTACCTCCTTTTTGATGAATTCCTGTTCTGTCTATAGAAGTGTCTATTTGTACGTCTCTAAATGTTTTGATGATTTGAACATGGTGGACCCTGTTGGAAACAAGTGTAATGCTTAATTGGGTCGTCCACTCACAGTTAACAGCCTTTGTATTGAGTTTGTGCTTGAAATGTACTGTAATTCTGCAAACTGTTAATAAATTCTTCAATCAATCAATCAATGTACCCATATTTAAGTACACCTAATCTGACTGTAGGGGGTATTGCTGTAAAATGGTATAGAGCAGGGGTGGCCAGTATTTATTTCCAGAGGGCCAAACTGACTTTGATAAAGTGAATGGAGGGCCACACGATTGAATTGAAACTTGAAACATAGTTTTAACATAATTATGTTAAAACTGCATGGATTTGGTAGACATGCCAGAGTACTTTACAATGAGGTCCTCAATTGCTTTCACAACAAGAATTTCTAGTTGAGGCCGCAAGGGGCACTAGCCTGTCCAATGCCTGGCTTTTTACGTCATGGCAGCCAAGTCTATGGACTTTTACTGTTTGTTTAAGCCAGGCGTGAGACGGCATGTGGCCAATATAAATGCATCTTGTCACAGGTTTTATTTTATACAATAACACACTGGTTTTACTTTATTTACTATTCTGGAACTATTCTGGAACAACTCGGAAGGGGCTGAGTCGGCTCTACCAAACTTTGCAACACTCGACGCGGCAACTCTTACTATTCCTGTGAGATCGGGTTGCTCGTAACGTATATAGTGGCAGTGAATCTGTAATGACTGAAAGTGACTCTGCCATAAGTGCAGGCTTCTAAAAGTCAAAATGATGCAGTACAGTTACAACTAGAAATGCACTCTATCGTTGGCCATGAATGGCCTACTTGTGCGCGAGCAGAGCGTGCAACTATAAAATATAACAAATACAAATACTCCTTGTTAGATGGTTTTCCACTCTAATATAATCGGGGTACTTAATTTCGTCAAATAATATAAGACGTGTTGTATAAAGGTCTGTTCCTAACTTGCATCGTTCCTGATATGCGTGAAGGACTGAAGGGCACTGCCGTACTCGGTATAGTTGTTAAAAAGGCCTCACACAATCCATGCTTGTTGACATGTTGACTTGACATTGTTGTCAGGTTGCCATGGTTACCCGATATCCCCGGTCAGAGTTCTTTGGGGCCAGTCTGAGCTCCATAAGCTGACATGGAACTCCATATTTGGGTATGACTGATGTCATACTGATGATGCAACTGTGGGTCCACTTAACAGCGGACCACACAGATTGCAATGTAAAATATCAAGAGAAATACCATTTCCAAGGTTTCATATACCGATGAAACTCAAACCTTTTGTAAATTAAATACCAGACCTACACTCGTGGAAGGAGTGATATCCCAATCTCCCCAGAATCCCAAGGTCTTATCCTGTTGGGAGTGTCCGTACGGCTTCACATCTGAGATCTTATCCTGTTCGGAGTGTCCGTACGGCTTCACATCAAGGTCTTATCCTGTTCGGAGTGTCCGTACGGCTTCACATCTGAGATCTTCCTCCATAAACACACGAAGAGGAGCCACAATAAGGTCTTATCCTGTTCGGAGTGTCCGTACGGCTTCACATCTGAGATCTTCCTCCATAAACACACCAAGAGGAGCCACAATAACGTCTACCAGCAAATGTTGAGAAATGGACAGATCCCCTCAGCAGCCTGTCAGCAAAACACCAGCCCTGTAACTAGCAAGAGACAAAAAGGAGACACAGATGAACCACAATCTGATGGCGATGAGCATTCTACCAAAACTTTTACTCAGCCAGGAGGGCAAGTACAACTAACGCATCAGCTGACATACAGGACAGAAAAGAAAACTCACATCTGTAAACACTACGACAAGAGTTTCAGTCGATTGAGCCACCTGAAGACGCACCAGCGTGTCCACACTGGGGAGAGACCGTTCCTCTGTGAGCATTGTGAAAATACCTTCGATCGGTTAGATAGTCTAAAGAAACACCAGCGTATCCACACCGGAGAGAAACCATTCGTCTGTACGCAGTGTGAAAAGACCTTCATCCGGTTGGACGGTCTGAAGCAGCACCAGCGTCTCCACACCGGGGAAAAACCCTTACACTGTGAAAAGTGCGACAAGAGCTTCAGTTCTTTGAGTCACCTGAAGACCCACCATCGACTCCACACCGGAGAAAAACCCTTTCACTGTAAACAGTGCGACAAGACGTTCAATCAGTCGACCCACCTGAGGACACACCAACGTGTCCACACCGGGGAGAGACCGTTCCTTTGTGAGCAGTGTGAAAAGACCTTCGATCGGTTAGACAGTCTAAAGAAACACCAGCATATCCACACCGGAGGAAAACCATTCCACTGTGGCCAGTGCGACATTGGCTTCACTCGGTCAGACAGTATGAAGAGACATGAGCGTCTTCTCCACACTCGCTGTCTACCAGAGTAGGGAAGAGTTCTGGAAAAAACGTCTATACTGTCCCGAAGAAGTCACATCCATGCCTGGATCGAGGTCGGTCGGATCAGAGCCATAGAGTAAGACAGAGTTACGACATTGAGGGGCAGAAAACAGCCCGGTCACGAGGTTCATGTAACTCGTTTGTCACTATAAAGCCCATAGACTCCAATGCATTCTGTAAACTTTCAGTTCAGGCCTTTGCCACTATTCGCCAATAGAAGTCTATGTAGAAGAGCCGCCATTGGTCTGGCCCCATGAAGTGAACGGAGAAGTCGTAACTCTTCCAGTGGAAGAAGTTGATATATCTGATCTTGAAACATCTTAAAAGTGGGCGGAGACTAGAGTCATTTTTCCAAAATAACAGAAAACATTTCTTGGCAAAATATGTTATAATAATTAACATAAATCTGGATCTCAGACAACTCATTTTGTAGACACAAGATTCAGATTTGTATTGAAGGGACAGCCCCTTGAATCGACACAATGTGTAAATTATAAATAAATAATTACGTTGTTTGCGAACACTATAAAACACAAGTGAAGGCGTGCAAGTCTTTGCGAGTTGTAATTTGCAGACAAGTGAAGCAGTGAAAACACAAGTGAAGCAGTGAATACACAAGTGAAGCAGTGAATACACAAGTGAAGCAGTGAAAACACAAGTGAAGCAGTGAAAACACAAGTGAAGCAGTGAAAACACAAGTGAAGCAGTGAATACACAAGTGAAGCAGTGAAAACACAAGTGAAGCAGTGAAAACACAAGTGAAGCAGTGAATACACAAGTGAAGCAGTGAAAACACAAGTGAAGCAGTGAATACACAAGTGAAGCAGTGAAAACACAAGTGAAGCAGTGAAAACACAAGTGAAGCAGTGAATACACAAGTGAAGCAGTGAAAACACAAGTGAAGCAGTGAATACACAAGTGAAGCAGTGAAAACACAAGTGAAGCAGTGAAAACACAAGTGAAGCAGTGAATACATTTGCGACGTGTATTTTGCGAGGTTTAAAACACAAGTGACGAGACCTAAAAATACAAGTTGAATTAAGTCCCCAAAAAGCTTCCATACGCAACTACTTTCGCAACGCACACGTGCACGCATCAAACTATATACATACATAAATGCAATTACTACACGACGACTGTTTGAGACTTTCAGTTCTATGTATGACTATAATGTAGGCCTACTGTTTTTCCATTTCCAGTGAACAAGTCTATTCACCACTATATTAAAGCAATCCTTCCTCAAAATACATATATCAATAATATGATCTATTACATCACATTACCCACACTGTACATACATTTGGGAATACCTGTGTGACTGCCCATACTTTCTGTGCTGCATGTCAAACTGGGGTCTTTCATACTTTTCAAATGGGGGTCTGTGGGCTAATAAGTGTAAATGTTACAGTCCTTGCCATGAAAACATTTCCCTACCATGCATTTATACGAATACTTTCATGTTATAGTACTGTTTTTATTCATTAAAAAAACACAAATATATTATTGTTTTACATGTGTGCTTTAGAATTACAATGTACTTACTTATTTGCTTACTTACTATAATCTATCATGCACACTGAAGACATTTGCAATTGTGTTTGTGTAGGGAAACTTTGAACATTTATTTTCCCTGTTACCAACCTTGATATTACCGGTAGTGATGAAATTATGAGGATTGCGATGTGACTGTCTCTTTCTTTTCTCTTTAATAAAAAATGAATAAATCTGCCTATATTTTGGATAGTACAGTGAAGATAGGACAGCAGATGGGGAGTACACACATCGAAGGCCGAATTGAACCCGTGCACCCATGATGCAGTTTACAGGCTATAGGCTAAGCATACGGTATGTGCCTTAAGAGTACATGCCCCATAGACACAATGGCCCAATCCCAATCCACTCCCTTGCTGACTCAATGAGCCCTCACTGATTTAGCTGCACGTTCATGTGAAGTCTGCGAGGGCTTGAGGGATGTCCCATTTGAAATGGGTAAGTCAGTGAGGGCTCAGCCCCGCCCCTTTATGCACCCTTTGCCAAAGTCAGCATCGATGCTGACTTTGGCAAAGACATTACCCACAGTTCATAGCGTTACCAGGGGAATGAGGGGGATCCTCCGAACGTCAATCATTTAAGTATGCAAATTAGTTGTGTATCGGGGTTAGAATGTCAACAAACACAATAGTGCTTTCTCACTGTTCTCAAAGGGAGACAGAATGGAAGGATAGGCTATATATTTAATAACAATAATAATAATAAGGGAAACATGATGAGAAATGACTAATGAGCAAAGTAAAAGAATCTGGGAATGCAATTTATAATGAATATTATTATATATGAATATTACAACCCCTATCACACAGGAAAGTGTATTTATGAAACTAATAATAAAATGACCAGCTTAAATACTAAAATAGACATGATAGACATAAATAGGCCAAGCATGTACAGTAGGCAGGAAGTGATGCAAAGTGTCATGAATGGCGGACTCATATCTTCAAAGTGCTGTCCTCTATGCATTCCTTTCACAACAATTTGGAGCCCTTGCAGCCGCTCACCCTCAAGCACTTACAGCTGACGTCACTAAAGTCAATGAGGGTTCAGGGCTCAGGGCTTGAGGGATGCAATTGAGATTGGGCCAGAGTTATGTGGCCCCGAGGTAAGATGGCCGCCACGTAGGAACGTCGCTATCCATTGGCCAGAGCACGGGTGAGCCATCTAGCTTTCTTATATATATCTATGAGAAGAAGTACGACTGTGCAACAAGACGCTTTACGGCAAAACGTTTTTGAAGCAAGCTCTCCCCGCTGGTGTTTAATGTTGATCTGCACACAGTTCACATCTCATTTAATTCATGTGTCCATGACGTTTGGTTCAAACTACTTTTTCAGTTTCAGGAAAGATTTAAACTAGAAAAACAAGCAAAAAAGATGGACGTTGGTGAACTCCTGAACTATCAGGTGAATATGTTTCCAGTGTTATTATGACAACGGATAGCGACTAGCTTAGCGAGGCTCAGGCGACATGCATTGCATTCATTTGAATAAATGTAGTTTACCAACTTCATCCTCGTGAGTCGTGAGGATGCATACAGTGGTTAAATAATGTTGGACTGTCGCTGGCCAAAGGGAGTAAGGGAACTGATCTACAAGATAACGTGCTTAATCTTTTATTTTTGCTTTTGGAAAGCAAAGCAACACTGTTGTAGTAGCAGTAGCGATATAAATAAAAAGTACAGAGCTATTTAACAAAATATATATCACCTACACACATTTACATTATGTACTATCGTGTAATATTAAACGTGTAATTCTAATCATAACAAGTTACTCTGACTTGACTCTGACTGACTTGACCCATTGGAAACAAACAAGCGCTTATTTAGGGCTAATACTGATCCATAGCTCTAAATGCAACGCATTAGAGCTATGGATCAGAGCTAGGGCTATACTGTAGCCTATATTTGCAAACTGTTAATACAGTATTTTATTTAAATCATTCAATCGCTAGCCTTTGATCAAGACTTACTATCATAGATGTATTTGATCGAGTCTAGTAAAAGTCAGACTATACCAAATGCAGCGGTGGCCGAACGGATTGCGGATCGGTTTTGATACCGGAAGGTCGCCAGTTCGAATCAGCGGTCCGACACGTTAAAATTACCACCGCTGAAGTGCCCTTGAACAAGGCATTGAACCACTACGATGAAATGTTCTATGAGCAGGGCCTGGCTGGAAACAAGTTCTTGAGCTTAGCCCAGATACCCTGGGTAAATATAGTAATCATTTCATTTCATTTCACATCTATAATAGTCTTGATCCAAGCATTCCAAGGCTACTCTGACCCTAGCCCCTCTCGGAACCCTACGTTAAAAGGAACTCAACCCGGGGGTCCGGAGACGGGCTACTCTGACCCTAGAATGGCTGATATTCCATACATAGAAATTGTATTCCAAATTCATATACAGCCATAGAACACCCAATACAGTTTCATGGAGGAATTAATCTCATTGGCAAACTACATTGCCACGCAATAATACATGCTCTAACATGGAGTCAACTCTTGTCATGTAAAATTGGGGTTTCCCCCCAAAATGTAAGTAAATAAATAAAATGTCTTAAGTAATAATGTAAAGCATATAAACCTTTATTTTTAGCCAATAAAGGTTCAATATTTCTACTATTGTGACAAATTGCTACAAAACCTCTTTATTTATCCAATAATTTTGGGCATAAACAAGATGTTGAAGGTCTGATACAGATATTGATGTACTGTGCATGTAGAAGTCATTCATACTTACGTTACTTGTTGTATCATTTCCATTTGAAAGTTGTGACAGAAAACGTGTATTCAGTGAAATATTCTCTTTTCCACGAGATGGAGACCTAGCCCATCTACAAGCTCAAAGTGTCCGCTGTTTTAGAAATGTTGTGACATTTTGAATTTCTTTGTTATTTTCACCGGGCATTTTCATCGGGATTGGGACTATTTCTTTAAGGCTTAGTGAAAATGGGGACAATTTGATAGTGACGCACTGAAAACCAGGACATTTCATTGTTTAACATATATTTGTCAAGACTGGGGAGTCTGGACGCAGACGTCTGATCAGCTTGTTGTCTGTATTCATCTTGTTTTTTGTCCATTCCTTTCACCTTTGCAGCCTGATAGAGGAGCAAAGCGTCCCAGGGACGAGGATGGAGGAGAGGAGGAGACCAGGGGAGGGAGGAAGGGACTTAGCAGGTTCAGTGGGGAGGCGAAAGGAGGAGCAGGAGGAGAGACTGACAACACAGACGAGATGAATGGAGACAAGAGGAGGATCCTGGACAAGCTGATGGAGCAGGATGACGAGGAACCTGAGGTGGGTGATGATGGGGATGAGAAACTTGAGTCGGTTGCAAAATGTTTTTGTGTTATTTAAGTTCATCAATCAGCATACTAATCAATTTAATCTGAAAAGGTTGCCCACCATATTTGGTGTTCTAGTAGTAACTGTTATCTTGTTTTTGTCTTTTCCTCTTTCTCCACTTGTTCTATGAAATGAACAGGCAGAGCCAGTCGACGAGAGTTCAGTGAAGAAAATGATCCTGACCTTTGAGAAAAGGTCATACAAAAATCAAGAATTGAGGATTAAGTTTCCAGACAACCCAGAGAAGTGAGTTGACTATTGACTCAGTCTTTTGAAGATATCTGCAGAATGTATTTCCTAAATGCACATGTTGAAGCACCAGTCTATGCTATTTGCATGTATGTAAGTAGCATCTGGGACTAGTTTGAATGAATTCAATGTTTTAACTGATCTTATGGTAGAGTTTGTTAAGTAATATCTGGCTAGGTGGAATACTTTTTTTGTTGTGTTTTGGGTCAATGTATTAATTTATGTTAGTTAGCCATGTAATAAGCGGGATAATATCTGGCTAGGTGGTCATTATCGGGAGATAATTCACCGACAGGGAGTTTAACCACCGAGGCGAAGCCGAGGTGGTTACACTCCCTGAAGGTGAATTACATGGCTAACTAACATAAATTAATACATTGACCCAAAACACAACAAAAAAAGTATTCCATAAGTTCGCGCTGGCTGCGTCTGCAGCTGCAGGACTGTCGGAAAACAAGGAAGTGAGTTGATCAAATAGAATCCATTTTCGGGTCCTGCTTCGTCTATTTCTCGCTCAAATGTTTTCAAATTTTTTTTTAAGAGCAATGTTTAGCTGTAAATTACATTGTGTGTCACTAGTGTGTGTGTGTGTGTGTGTGTGTGTGTTTACATGGCTGTCATGTTGGAAACCGCAGTAAATCAGAGGGCGCAGCTGGTGCTCAGAGGGTTTGATTAGGCAGCGGTCATTATCGACACATAATTCACCGCTGAATTAAGCGATTGACCAATCAGAATCAAGCATTCAACCAAGCCATGTAATAATACCATATAACTAGTACATCCACAGTGGTTCGAGGTGGTCTCCCTACTATACTCTTCTTCCATTGAGACATGATTTAGACCAGGGGGTGTCAGTAGGACACCTACTGGTTGATAATGACAATTACAGTTGGACCCCTGAGATCATTTGTAATTTGGCCGCAGACCCCCCACATCAAAAATATTTGATTCCAGGCCCAGGGACCAACAGAAGCAAGGATTTGAGTTTTAAAAAATCGCTTAAAAAATGTATTCAAATATCTGCACAAAACGGTTTTTCAAGATTCTTCAACAATAGCAGATCTACAAGATGATGTTAAATCCATTATAAATTGCAATTATAATCTACAAGGTGTTAATGTGGCATGTTCTCTGCTCTAGGTTCATGGAAACGGAGCTGGACCTGAATGACATCCTCCAGGAGATGCACGTGATCGCCACCATGCCAGACCTGTACCATCTACTGGTGGAACTCAATGCTGTCCATTCCTTACTGGGTCTCCTCAGCCACGAGAACTCTGATATCCTCACTGTCTTTAATACAAATAATTCCATGTATTAATTTAATTTTATACTACTGCTTATAATATGTAGGGGACAGAAATGCTTTAACCCATTTTGACCTGAGATCAGATTCTAAAAATGTCTTCTACATCCTGACAGTTTTCTGAAAAAGCTATGTTTCTATGTCGGTCGTTCTTCGATGTTTCAAAAATAGCAGACCTGCTATGAGCTTGTAGATCTGCTATTTTTCAATAGCTAAAGCATAACCTAATGCTAACACCAAAAGGGGTTCCCGCCCAGAATGGGTTAATTTAATTTTATACTACTGCTTATAATATGTAGGGGACAGAAATGCTTTAATGTCCATTTCTAGGAAGAAGAAGTACAGCAACTAGTCATTGTCCTTAATAGCTGGTCTTACATATTGCCATAGCAGTGGTGGACCTGCTCCAGGAACTGACGGATATTGATACGCTCAATGAAAGCGAGGAGGGGGCTGAGGTACTCATAGACACACTGGTGAGTGTTGCACTTGCATTTATGAGTGGTTATTATTAATGCTGTTTTTTGTGTCGTTTGCTTTGGGGTATTTCTTTGTCAATGTATCTTTGCATCTACTTTGAATGCATTTTGTCCTCTGCATTTATCCCTGTCAAGGAAAATTCAAGCTTGCAGTACAGATCGTATCTTAACTTAAAGGGTAAGACCACTTTCTTTTTAGGTTTGAGTTGTGTAGTTACCTTGCCATGATGTAACTCCACATGTGGACAAGAAATTTAAAAAAATGTTCCAGTGATCAGAATTGATAATTCAAAATATGCTCCTCATTGATTTACATTGTATGCTAAAACACTCTCAAAGTCACTCTTTTAGTACGTAAACAAACACAAACAAAGTTGATTCAGACAATATGGAGCTTCACCAAAATTCATGTGGTTTTATTTTTTCATAAAAATGTTAACTTCCTGTTGATTTTACTATTTGAAGATCTGGATCCCCGATCCACGGATCCAGTCCGGGTTTTCTTCCCAATAAAATGGACAAATCAACAGGAAGTTAACATTTTTATGAAAAAAAAACCCCCCATGAGTTTTGGTGATGCTCTATATTGTTTGAATCAACTTTGTTTGTGTTTGTTTACGTACTAAAAGAGTGACTTTGAGAGTGTTTTAGCATACAATGTAAATCAATGAGGAGCATATTTTGAATTATCAATTCTGATCACTGGAACATTTTTTTTAATTTCTTGTCCACATGTGGAGTTACATCATGGCAAGGTAACTACACAACTCAAACCTAAAAAGAAAGTGGTCTTACCCTTTAAGAGAGTTTTATTTAACAGATTTGTGGATACAAATGCATTCAGGACAAACCAACAGTCTCAAAGCATGGCACGCATTATTGCAGATACCGATGTCATCAAAAAAGTCAAATGATGACCGATATCAGTCTTGCTCTAGTACACAACTTTCAATCCACCCACTCGTATCAGAATGTGATGTGTTGCTGTTTGACTGAATATCAGGCTTCTTACAATTGCTGACAATTTCACCTGGTCCACTTCTGACACTGGTTGCAATTAATTCAAATATGGTATATAAATATAAATGGATATTATCACTATATAGCAGGAACACACTCAATATGTAAAGAACAATTCCCATTTATCAGATTGATGAGAATTGAAATATCTAATGGTATAAATTATTGTCTAAGGCTTCACTCACACCTTTCGATCTAGCATACAACATTGATGCATGCTAGATGTAAACAAAGGGTTTGTTTACATCTTGCCCCAATGCATTTCCAATGGAAGTCACATGGTTTGACACAACAGTTTTGTTGTACGGCTTTCGGCTGAGTTTCGACTGCCCCCCTCCCCCTCATACAACAAAAATGTTGTGTCAAACCATGTGACTCCCATTGGAAATGAATTGCGAGCTTGCATCAGTAAACAAGTCTCATGCATCAGCTATACATCAATCTGTTGTGCACGTGTGAGTCAGGCCTTAACCTTCTGTCTTGTATTTAAAGTTACATTCCTCTTCCCTTGCTTAATGGTTTCTGTTTGGGCATCTCTTCTGTAGTTGGAGGGTCAGGTGGTGGCATTACTGGTCCAGAACATGGAGCGCTTAGATGAGGTGGTGAAGGAGGAGTCAGACGGAGTGTACAACACACTGGGTAAGGTCATGATGAGCAGGTGAAGGAGGAGTCAGACAGAGTGTACAACACACTGGGTAAGGTCATGATGCATCTCAACTAGGTGAAGGAGGAGTCAGACGGAGTGTACAACACACTGGGTAAGGTCATGATGCATCTCAACTAGGTAAGGAGGAGTCAGACGGAGTGTACAACACACTGGGTAAGGTCATGATGCATCTCAACTAGGTAAGGAGGAGTCAGACGGAGTGTACAACACACTGGGTAAGGTCATGATGAGCAGGTGAAGGAGGAGTCAGACGGAGTGTACAACACACTGGGTAAGGTCATGATGAGCAGTTGAAGGAGGAGTCAGACAGAGTGTACAACACACTGGGTAAGGTCATGATGAGCAGGTGAAGGAGGAGTCAGACAGAGTGTACAACCAAAGATGGTTTATGTATGAAGATGGGCCATCTTCATTGGATCCACTAGAGGCTAAATGGTACACAAAGCCTACAAATGGTCTCCTAAATATGGTAGGCGTGGTTTGCTTCTCCCCGACCTCCATCCTCCCCCCCTGACAACAACACTGTTTCCACACTCAGTCTAGTAGGTGGCGGTAATGCACCATTTAGGTTTGCCGACCGCCATGAAACCTGATAGAAGAAGAAGACAACAACACTGACAAGTCATTTAACAAAGTACATTGAAAACAACTGACAAGGTGTACTTTTGAAATAGTCGTTTTAGTTTCTCGAAGTCCTCCAACCATATCAATTCATGATTTGGATCTATCTCATTAAAAAGTCTCTCCCTAATAGAGTTGTAGAATGGACAATACAAATTTCCTTTAGATCACACAGACTACATAATCTATCCTCCTCAACCGTGCCTACATATCTGCCTGTCTCAATATGCAGACCAAGTATGCCAGCTCTAATTTGGGCACATAAGGATCATTTATAATCGTTTTAAATATGTCCATTCATTTCACATTATAATATTCACATATTATCATCTTAAATATGGGGTCAGAGCCCCCTATGTGTTGTCCGTGAAATTGCAGATGGACAGAGAGAGGCTTCCGGACTCATCTCAAATCTCGCGAGAGTTTGTTGCTGGGATAAAGAAATGTCATTAACAAAGTCGATTTTCTTCTGATTTGTCTCGCTAAAAGAAGCCATTTTACTATGAATATCTTGTAAATATTGTGTGCCTTGTGATGATTTGGTCCAGTATTTAGTTCAGTGACCATGGAGTTAAGGAATGGTTCAGAAGCTGTGTTCACGTTCACTCTCCCATTGGAAATGAATAGACTCCAACATTCTTCCTGTCTCCTAATAATGTTACCGCCCACCTCACGCAGATACAGGAAGTAAAGCAAAGTGGTCTCTCTTGCTAATTCTCCTCTTGGGTACAACACACTGGGTAAGGTCATGATGATGCATCTCAACTAGGTGAAGGAGGAGTCAGACGGAGTGTACAACACACTGGGTAAGGTCATGATGCATCTCAACTAGGTGAAGGAGGAGTCAGACGGAGTGTACAACACACTGGGTAAGGTCATGATGAGCAGGTGAAGGAGGAGTCAGACGGAGTGTACAACACACTGGGTAAGGTCATGATGAGCAGGTGAAGGAGGAGTCAGACGGAGTGTACAACACACTGGGTAAGGTCATGATGAGCAGGTGAAGGAGGAGTCAGACAGAGTGTACAACACACTGGGTAAGGTCATGATGAGCAGGTGAAGGAGGAGTCAGACGGAGTGTACAACACACTGGGTAAGGTCATGATGAGCAGGTGAAGGAGGAGTCAGACGGAGTGTACAACACACTGGGTAAGGTCATGATGCATCTCAACTAGGTAAGGAGGAGTCAGACGGAGTGTACAACACACTGGGTAAGGTCATGATGCATCTCAACTAGGTAAGGAGGAGTCAGACGGAGTGTACAACACACTGGGTAAGGTCATGATGCATCTCAACTAGGTAAGGAGGAGTCAGACGGAGTGTACAACACACTGGGTAAGGTCATGATGCATCTCAACTAGGTAAGGAGGAGTCAGACGGAGTGTACAACACACTGGGTAAGGTCATGATGCATCTCAACTAGGTAAGGAGGAGTCAGACGGAGTGTACAACACACTGGGTAAGGTCATGATGCATCTCAACTAGGTAAGGAGGAGTCAGACGGAGTGTACAACACACTGGGTAAGGTCATGATGCATCTCAACTAGGTGAAGGAGGAGTCAGACGGAGTGTACAACACACTGGGTAAGGTCATGATGAGCAGTTGAAGGAGGAGTCAGACAGAGTGTACAACACACTGGGTAAGGTCATGATGCATCTCAACTAGGTGAAGGAGGAGTCAGACGGAGTGTACAACACACTGGGTAAGGTCATGATGCATCTCAACTAGGTGAAGGAGGAGTCAGACGGAGTGTACAACACACTGGGTAAGGTCATGATGCATCTCAACTAGGTAAGGAGGAGTCAGACGGAGTGTACAACACACTGGGTAAGGTCATGATGAGCAGGTGAAGGAGGAGTCAGACGGAGTGTACAACACACTGGGTAAGGTCATGATGAGCAGGTGAAGGAGGAGTCAGACGGAGTGTACAACACACTGGGTAAGGTCATGATGAGCAGGTGAAGGAGGAGTCAGACAGAGTGTACAACACACTGGGTAAGGTCATGATGAGCAGGTGAAGGAGGAGTCAGACAGAGTGTACAACACACTGGGTAAGGTCATGATGCATCTCGACTAGGTGAAGGAGGAGTCAGACGGAGTGTACAACACACTGTCTGTGTGTGTACAACACACACAGATCTCAGACATGCTTTTATTTGTTATTGTCAGTAGTTAGTAGTAAGAGAAGTAGCCTACAACACTGCCCTGGGTAAATACAGAATAGATATATTATATTTAAAATAATCACTATATTATCCACACATGGCTCAATAAAGGAGAGGATGTTACTACTATTCAAATATACATGTCTTAAATTGACATTGAGCTTTTTTGTTAAATAAATATTTGACCTCTTATTTAAGTTATTTTATACCATTTTGGAACCGAAATAGGGAACCGTTAAGAACCGGAATCGATAAGCAGAAC
Source organism: Electrona antarctica (assembly GCF_951216825.1). Taxonomy (NCBI): domain Eukaryota; kingdom Metazoa; phylum Chordata; class Actinopteri; order Myctophiformes; family Myctophidae; genus Electrona; species Electrona antarctica. The sequence continues at coordinate 3,411,403 of NC_136807.1, forward strand.
CGGAATCGGTACCGGACTCACAAAAATCCTAACGATACCCATCCCTAATCCCAACTCTCACTATATTTTGCAGCGGTACCATTTGTACGCCTGTGTTGTTGCTACTGTGACCCTCCATAATTGGTCCTTTCAGACAGAGAGCAAGTGACACAGGCATTGTCGCCTGGATCAGCACACAGGTCTGCTCATGAGGGGTGCGGGGCACGTAGTATGACGCCTGGATCAGCACACAGGTCTGCTCATGAGGGGTGTGGGGCACGTAGCATGACGCCTGGATCAGCACACAGGTCTGCTCATGAGGGGTGCGGGGCACGTAGCATGACGCCTGGATCAGCACACAGGTCTGCTCATGAGGGGTGCGGGGCACGTAGCATGATGCCTGGATCAGCACACAGGTCTGCTCATGAGGGGTGCGGGGCACGTAGTATGACGCCTGGATCAGTACACAGGTCTGCTCATGAGGGGTGCGGGGCACGTAGTATGACGCCTGGATCAGCACACAGGTCTGCTCATGAGGGCCGTGGGGCACGTAGCATGACGCCTGGATCAGCACACACTACAGGTCTGCTCATGAGGGGTGCGGGGCACGTAGCATGACGCCTGGATCAGCACACAGGTCTGCTCATGAGGGGTGCGGGGCACGTAGCATGACGCCTGGATCAGCACACAGGTCTGCTCATGAGGGCCGTGGGGCACGTAGCATGACGCCTGGATCAGCACACAGGTCTGCTCATGAGGGCCGTGGGGCACGTAGTATGACGCCTGGATCAGCACACAGGTCTGCTCATGAGGGCCGTGGGGCACGTAGTATGACGCCTGGATCAGCACACAGGTCTGCTCATGAGGGGTGCAGGGCACGTAGCATGACACCTGGATCAGCACACAGGTCTGCTCATGAGGGGTGCAGGGCACGTAGTATGACAATCCAGCTCTCATGAAACGAGCACGTACATGACAATTTCACGGGACAGAGCCCATGAAAATACACTTGTGTAACTGTAATCGCCTCCTGAACTTCTCCGCACGTCCAAAATAAACGCACGCCTCTCATTGAAAATGAAATACTAGGCGTGTCAGTCGACCCCCCCCCCCCCCCCCCCCCCCCCTTATAAAGGCATTATTTCTGGCATAAATGCACAGATGCTTCTACGATGTGAGAGTTACGATCTTTTAAAGTGCATAGAAGTTTAAACTTTATAGTTTAACCTTTATTATAGTCCCCGCCATGTGGCCAATTGCAAACATGTTTCATTTTCACCCTCATTAAGACGTTTCTCGTCTTAATGTTTTGCCCTTACAGAAAATTAAGCAAATGGAATGGCAACTCTTTGTTGGTCTGGGTATTCTTCATGTCTGTGTAACAGGATTTGGGTGGTGTTCTCCTGCTCACCACTCTCTGTTTAGATATTCTAATCTACGCCTTCCGTGAATGTAGGTCCATTAAGTAACTGTGTTGTTTCTTTCTACCCACCAGCCATCATAGAGAACATGGCAGAGTTCAGACCAGGCCTGTGTACAGAGGCAGCTCAACAGGGACTCATGCAGTGGCTGCTCAAGAGAATCAAGGTGAATTATTTATGTTAATAATTATATCAGTCAGACACAGTCATAAATGTGAGACTGTGTCACAGTCACAGAAATTCCTCAGTTTTGTATTTTTGGGCCTCACACTAGCTTCTGTCCTATTTCATATACGTTGGTTCTGTATTCATGAGCATTTTTTTATAATAAATCTGCCCAACCACAAGCTACAGGTTTACATATTAATTTATTGCTACATTTCCAAATGAGGTCTATATTATTCATAATTTAGTTTAATCAGTGACGATACCGTATACCACTAGAACTACATGACGCACCCAATCTCTGTAATGAAATAAGTATGTTTTATGGACGAGATGTACAGTAATTAAAATGATTTAATCTTCCCCTTTCTTTCCCTCACTCAGGCAAAGATGCCATTTGATGCTAACAAGTTGTACTGCAGTGAAATATTGGCAATCTTGCTGCAGAACAACGACAGTGAGTCTTCTACTGACTGTTCTCACGTAACAAAATAGTGAAAATACATCCACTCCCTCTGTTTTCTCTCACGTCATCCTGTTCATTTCTTTCCTCTGCATTCTTCCTTTTGCCCCTTCACTCGTCATCTGTGTCATTTTAGATTTGAGCTGTATAATTTATCCCATGTTGTGGCGGGAACCCCTTTTGGTGTTTATAGCATTATGTTATGCTTTAGCTATTGAAAAATAGCAGATCTACAAGCTCATAGCGCGCCACCGAGTGGCGCGCTACGAGCTTGTAGGTCTGCTATTTTTGAAAAATCGAAGAACCACTGACATAGAAACATAGCTTTTTCAGAAAACTGTCAGGATGTAGAAGACATTTATAGAATCTGATCTCAGGTCAGAATGGGTTAAATACAGCTTTTACAGAGAACACTTGGGATTTAGAACAGTGTTTTAGAACCGTGGTTCTCAAAAATAGTAGATATACAAGCTCACGTCGCGTCACTTCGTGCCGTGCTTGTACATATGCTATTTTTGTACATTTTTAAATGTTCTGTTATGTTTAAAAGAAAAGAAAAAAATCACACCCGTGTGAAGTGAGGGGCGCTCTTATCATCGAGCGCCCCTCACTTCACACGGGTGTGATCTTTTTCTTAGCATGTCGATTTGCTCGTCCACATATGACGTGAATTCTCGATTCATTGTCGATGGGAATTGAATGTTTTTGTAAGACGAAAATCTAATAGCTGAATATAGGGGAAAAATCGGCTATTATGATATGCCCAAAATAGGGATAGAATAGGAATACAAATTGGGACATAAAGGTTGCATAATAGCCATTACTGATGGCTGAAGTCAGATAATGGCTCATATTGGTCGAGACATCTCTCTCTTTCTCCCCTCCCTCTCATTTTATTCTATTGCAGTCTCTCCGTCGTCTCCGATATAAAGTGCATTTTTCTTTTCCCTCCGAGCTCTGCTGATGTCTCCTATTCTACAATCTACATCCAATCTTGCTCCGGTTTCTTTGCATTCTTCTTTCTTACTTTTCCGCCCTTTTGTTGTACTCTTCTGGTACTCTCTCTCTCACTCCTTCTGTACTCTTCTGGTACTCTCTCTCTCACTCCTTCTGTACTCTTCTGGTACTCTCTCTTTGTTGTACTCTTCTGGTACTCTCTCTCTCTCTCACTCTGTCTGTACTCTCTCTCTCACTCCGTCTCCCTCTGTCTTTCTCCCTCTTAGGCACCAGAGAATTGTTAGGAGAGATGGATGGCATCGATGTGTTACTGCAGCAACTCTCTGTAAGTTATATATGTAGTATATACATGTATATAAATATACACGTATATAAAATGGGTTTCTTCTAAAATGTATTTACGCAGTGGTTGGTTGCACATTCACATAGTGAGACACTCACTTATGTTACTCAGTGAACTGAGGTTCCTAGTAATGCTGTCAATAATAACGCGTTAACGGCGTTAATTAATTGCGTTAATTAATTGCGTTAAAATATTTAACGCAATTAACGCATGCGCAGTGTTCCCCCTAACCTTAGAGTATAAGCCCCTAACGTGCGCCCGTGTGCGCGGCTCAGGAACGTCCAGTGCATAACAAATCTGTCACTGTGTAGCGCACAGTCATGATTGAACAACACTAGAGAGATACACTGTAGCTTGTGTATTGTTGTTGGGTTCAATGGGTTGCCAAGTGGTTTGATTCTGTAACTCTGTTGCGTTACTTTGTCTGCCTACAGTGCCTAGCAAAGCCCCTTTGGATCATCATTAGGCTACACACAGTCACACACACACACACACACACACACACACCTCCTCCAGTCTTCTTCCTCCGCACGCATGCACACACGCACACTACTAGTGCTGTGTACTGTGTGTAGCTATCAGGCTCAGACGCAGCGCGCTGCAAGAATCCCTCACAACATTTTATAGTACCGTCGGGTCCGTCGCAACTTGTGGACAGTTTGAAAATGCGGGTCCTACGTGCATTAAGCCATTAACGTTGGTCCGCCTGGTTTCGTTTTGTCCAACGCGATTACGTGAATCAGCATGGCTGCGCCTGCAGTAGGCTATTACCAAAACAAACACATGGTACTTTTGTGTCGCGCATGGAAAGCAACTGAAAACGACCATGGATATAAAGACAGTTCTCCTGTGCTGCTGTGCACAGCGCAGATAATGCACAACTCCAGGTACGAACCAAAACACTGACTGAAGCTGATCATTCACAACTAACTCCAGAGTCCTGCAGTCCTGCAGTCCCGCAATGTAAGAGAGACAATTAAATCTCGTCTCTCACTATAGTCCACTTCTCTACAATGCCATTCTAGCCTTAAAACCTACATTTATATGTTATTCAATATTTTACTTTAGCGCAAAATATAGGCTTTTCTAAATCAAGCCCTGTTTCAAAAATGGTTATGTGCCATGTTATTGTATTTTGTGAATTAACTATAGTCTACAGTTTAACCCATTGATTCTCAGCCATTTTAATTTCAAGGACCCCCAAATTAAATTGATAGAAAGTAGCCTAGGCCATTTCATTATGATTTTTATCTCTGGACTGGGACCCCAGTCTCCATCCATCCATCTTCAACCGCTTATCCGTGGTCGGGTCGCAGGGCAACAGCTCCACCAGAGTGTTCCAGACTTCCCTCTCCAGAGCAACATTAGTGACTTCCTCATGGGGGACCCCAGTCTACATGGCCAAAAGCCAGTGTTAATTTAACTCAAAGTGTAGGCTAGGCCTACAAATGCTCACATCATATATAAATGCATTAGAAAAACAAAAAACATTAAAAAACGAATTTATATCCGCTTTCTGTCATTTATATTAACATTTCCACAACAATATACAGGAAAATATGGCATATTTTGGACATAGTTCGAATGGTGATTAATCATGATTAAATTAATTTTGAAGCTGTGATTAATCTGATTAAAATTTTTAATCATTTGACAGCCCTAGTTCCTAGTTGACACTAGCTATGATTTCAGCACAGCCTTTTGTTCATTTTAAAAGCCATGCCATTAAAAATAAAAGGAGTTATAAAACTGCGGTTTATATATAGAATACACTAAATGGGATTTAAGTTCCTTGTTAACATAACGTTAACCTTCTGCTTGTTTAGGAGTTCATTAACTATATTATAAGCAGGCTAATTTATCACCTATACCTGGTTGTGCATCGTGTCTCCGACAGGCCCATACATCAGGCATAATGTGTTAAAACCAGTCTAAGACTTACCAACAGTCGCTTTGAAGAACAGAATCTACATCAGGCATAATGTGTTAAAACCAGTCTAAGACTTACCAACAGTCGCTTTGAAGAACAGAATCTTTGCGCACGTTTCATCGGCATACACACGAAAAAGCCTAAGAATATGTTTACCGTGATACCTTGTACTCCCCTTTCTCAGGTGTTTAAGCGTCACAACCCAGCCACAGCTGAGGAGCAGGAGATGATGGAGAATTTGTTTGACTCTCTTTGTTCCTGCCTCATGCTCGCTGCCAATAGAGACCGCTTTCTCAAGGGGGAGGGTCTTCAGCTCATGAATCTCATGCTCCGGTAAGAGGACCTAGAAGTTTTATTGTGGGCTACAACAAAATAGGCTCAGAATAAGGACATTCTTTTGGTTATAATTGTCTCTGACAATTATAACCAAAAAAAAACATTTCCTCATTTCCCAGTGAAAAGAAAATCTCTCGGACTAGCGCTCTGAAGGTCCTTGACCATGGAATGATTGGAGCAGAGGGGGCTGACAACTGCCATAAATTTGTAGACATCCTTGGCCTCAGAACCATCTTTCCCCTCTTCATGAAGACACCGAAGAAGATGAAAAAGGCTGGCATGACCGAGAAGGAGCACGAGGGTTAGTCAACATATACAAGGATGATTTGCTAGCGCAAAGACATGAAGACTAATGGACACATTGAAGGCCAAAGTTGCAAAGACACACTTTTACATTTACTTTGACTATTGTGTAATTAGTTGAATCAACTAATTCATATAGTATGAATTATTTGCCGCCGAGATTATTATATAGTGCCGCCGAGTTTTTCTCAACATAACGCAGGATATGATAAGAACGTAATTTTAATGTCTTTTGGTGCATTAACGAACTTCAACATTTTAGTCTATCAGTATGTTGGCGTTGCTTGTTTGGAATAATAATGTCTTTGAGCATATCTTTAAAGCGCAATAACACTTTGGTAGAAGTTTTGGTTGTGTCGTTACCTTGGCCTGATGTCTTTCTCTATTGCTCCGTTGATTAGAAATTGATATTCCAAAACATTGTCTCCTCATTGACTTAACATTGCACAGTCAAGTAGCTCTCAAACTTCTCAAAGTCACTTCTTTAACACATAAATGATTGCAAACCAATCAGATTCTGCCAATATATAACAACATCCGACACAAAACCCACCCTACTGCATTTATTTTTCACAAAAAAGACAGTAATGGGTTTTGTGATTTTATACTTGATTTGCATTTGTTTTCTTGATAAAATTGTGACAGAGCTGTTTCACAGGTTTTTATGATAGATTTCTAACCAATTCTATTCCGATTTCTATCTTGTAAGGTAAATGCTCAATCCAAACCTCTACTAAAGTGTCATTGCACTGCACTGACACTTTAGTAGTATTTGAGTTCAATATTTGAGAAATGGTCCAGGTTTGATCAGGTGGTCTTGATGAGGATGGCCACAGTTTGTCAAATGAATTTCTTCTTGTATGTTGTGTCTAGAACATGTCTGCTCCATCATCGCCTCCATGCTGAGAAACCTCAAGTCTCAACAGAGAACGCGACTTCTCAACAAGTTTACTGAGAACGACTGTGAAAAGGTCAGTTTCTCCGTTGGATCTGCTTCATGACTTCAAGCAGTAAACTCCTGTCCGGGTAGCTGTTTGTGTGCATGTTTGTGTGCATGCCTATGGGCGTTTCTCCTTTAAAGGAGAATTCCATGCTAGAAGGCTTTCTTACCTTTCTTTGTAGTCGTTGCGTCCCCACCAAAGAGGTCCAGGTGTTTTTTTGTGCAAAAACTCCTTATTGGCCATCTCCCCTACCATAAGCCCTCAATGAATTGCATTGAATTGAATAGGGCTATTATGAAGAGAGGATATATACAAGAAAATAATAATTTTGAGCGATGGAAATAAGCAAATTGCCCCATTCAATTTAATGCAATTCATTTAGGGCTTATGGTAGGGGAAATAGCCAATAAGGAGCTTTTGCACAAAATAACACCTGGACCTCTTTGGTGGGGACGTAACAACTACAAAGAAAGGTAACAAAGCCTTTTAGTATGGAATTCTCCTTTAAGTTTAAGTATGTAGTAAACTATATATCCACTATATAAATTGCAAATAGCCAGTTTACAAGCTCACAATGTGTCACATCACGACACATAAAGATTGTCGATTGGCTATTTCCACTATAGGAAAATAAATGGAGCTTAAATGGTTAATAAATCATACATTGCTGTCCCCCCCCCCCCCCCCCACCCTTCTCTCCATCCCCAGGTTGATCGACTGATGGAGTTGCATTTTAAGTACCTAGAGGCTGTTACACAGGCTGACAAGAGAATAGAAGGAGAGAAACATGTAAGTGTGTGTGTGTGTGTGTGTGTGGGGGGGGGTGTAAGTGGGTGTTCTTGGTATACTGACAACTTTTAGCATGTGTGTAGGATATGGTGCGACGTGGAGAGATCTTGGACGACCAGCTGGAGGACGACTTTTATCTTCGTCGTTTGGACGCTGGCCTGTTTGTTCTGCAGCTGCTCTGCTACATTATGGTAGAGATAAGCAACTCTGGGATAACACAGGTATACACACATACTGTACACATACTGTACACATACTGTACACCTAACACAGGTATACACACATACTGTACACCTACTGTACACATGCAGTACTCCACACACAGGTATACACACATACTGTACACATGCAGTACTCCACACACATACTGTACACATGCAGTACTCCACACACATACTGTACACATGCAGTACTCCACACACAGGTATACACACATACTGTACACATGCAGTACTCCACACACATACTGTACACATGCAGTACTCTACACACATACTGTACACATGCAGTACTCCACACACATACTGTACACATGCAGTACTCCACACACATACTGTACACATGCAGTACTCCACACACCTACTGTACACATGCAGTACTCCACACACATACTGTACACATGCAGTACTCCACACACCTACTGTACACATGCAGTACTCCACACACATACTGTACACATGCAGTACTCCACACACATACTGTACACATGCAGTACTCCACACACATACTGTACACATGCAGTACTCCACACACCTGCACGTGCGCACAAAGTACATGCATACTTGTGGCATACAGGCACACATGGTTCAGTAAGCCCACGTTTCATTTTGAAACGTAATCTTTCCGTTTGTTTTGGGTACAGACTTGACACCGAGCATCACAGCGTTTGTACATTATTGGTACATAAGAGTAGCCTGGCTCCAGCCCTGAATCGCTAGCCACGCCCATTAGGAAAATATGTTATGGTAATGAGATTCAGACTGAGTGTCAGGCTAACATAAGAGCTTAGTTTAGTGCTGGGTAATCATTGTTCTCTTCTAGTTGTGAATTTTGTTTTTCAAATTGGAAACCATAGACCTATTCAGTATTCACTTTGTGTGCATCAATTGTACTGTACATAAACCATGTCAGACGTTATACATGTTTTGCTCTGCAAAAAATGTTGAGTTGATACTGATGGAACTTCAATCAATCAAATCCTATGTGTTTAATGTGGGGTTGTTTTTGTGTGTGTGTGTCTTTGTGTAGCTGCAACAGAGGGTTCACCAGATTCTCAATCTGAGAGGAGGCTCTGTCAAAGTGGTTCGACACATCATGAGAGGTAATGTTACTGGAATACCAAACACACCCTACACATATTGAGGGTATGCGTGTGACATCATCATCAAACCAGGAAGTTATGCAGGAACGCCTACTTTCTGGCCTTGACAGCCCATACATACAAACAGAAAAGTCTTATCTGATTGCATGAAACAACATTAAACAATGTTAAACTCACTTTGCCTGTTGCTTTGCCACTCGATGTGCCATTCACTTTAAGCATGCGCATACTCTCTATTGTTACCTAGCATTGGATGGGTTAATGGATGTGTTTGCCCGCATTCAATATGAGTAAGCTCCTTATTGCTTTACATATGAACAGAATAAACCAGCTTTGATGTCTCTCCCGTCCTCTTGATTGAAACTCAACATGGCCAGTGGTGAGCTAATCAACTGTCACCTGTTGTGTTTTGCAGAGTACGCTGAGAGCATCGGAGATGGGAAAACCCAGGAGTTCAAAGAGGCTGAACAGAAAAGAATCATGGACCTGGCAGACAACTTCTAACAGAAGAGAATCATGGACCTGGCAGACAACTTCTAACATCTCTTGTTCTATTTCTCACGCAAACACATTTTTCTTTTTTAGAAGTTACCATGCAATCTGGCAGTATTGCCTGCTACAGTTCCTTTGGTGTGGACTGAACATACTGCTAACTAAAAATACCCAACCCTTAAAACCGGGTCTCCGAGGCTACCCAACCCTTGGTGTGAACATGCTGGTGTGAACATGCTGTTAACTGAGAATATCCAGACTTGGATAAGCTTCTATTTGGCTAGTAGAATGGACTGTGCAGTGTTTAAAGGAGGTGTACCTGATATTTTCTTTGTTTAATAAAGTGTTGCATAGCTCTGTATTCCAATAGTAATCATTACTATAGAGTGTATTCAGTAATAGGTGTCTCCCCAGCTCTTTAGTAAAACAGAAAATACATATTCAGGTCAGGAAACTGAACGTCCATCGCATAGTGATGACCCGCCTGGGAGATCCCTGTTACACATTACAGAACAAACACTATAGTAATGGTTATCAGAATATATTATGAATATAGCATGACAAATGACAATAAGACTTTAAGTTGTATTAAGTTTGGCATAGCTCCATTCTACGAGTATGTTCAGTGGCATTTCATAGCATAGCGGTAAATGGCTAGTTTGATGTCGAAATTTAAAAAAAATCTTCTAAATCCTCCAGTTTTCTGAAATAAATATTTTCATGATTTTTCAAAAATAGCAGACCTAAAAGCTATGAGCTTGTAGATCTGCTATTTTTTAATAGCTAAATTACAACATAATGTTTAAAACACCAAAAGGGGTTCCTGCCCAAAATGGGATAAGGTATTCATGCTATGTTATGTTGTGGGAACAGATATGTCATATTTTACAAGAAACCCACATCGGAACAATGAGATTGAATGATTGTTTTATTGAAATACTTGACTGCCAGTGTGCGACCATTGCCTACAACAATGTCACTGACATCTTAGTTATCCCTGAAACTCATGCATTCCAGAAAGAACCAGTCTAGCTTAGAATCATTATTATTTTTGAACAAGAGTTTTTGAGATTCGGGTGTATCTGTATCTTTTGCACCTGAAATTAAGATACGAAACATGAGGTATAGCTGTGGCAATAGTGGCCATAGTTCTAGAACACTGGTTTAAAATACCTATAGTTTTACAAGTGGTGAGTGAGTGTCGTAAGTGTACATGGACACAAACCGCAGGAGGATTACCAACCGGTCGCACCCAAGGTTATTTCTGTATCTGCTTTATTTGCTTTGCGTTTACTTGTAAAATGTTTTCTAATAAAACATTTGGTAATAAGATCCTGAGACAATCTTCATTTGGTTAATGTACTGGCTTAGAGATGGAGAATGCCACGGTTTGCCAACCAGAGAGCGAGAGAGAAATATGGAGAGCAAATTCTCTAAGAAGGGATCAAAGGTCTCATGACAGAAAACACTAGCTTATTAATCTTAAATATAGTTGGTGGTCTAGCAGTGCCAGTGAGGAGCCTGACAGGTGTTGCCCCAGCCTGTGGCTTTACGTGCAGTGCCAGTGAGGAGCCCAGCCTGACAGGTGTTGCCCCAGCCTGTGGCTTTACGTGCAGTGCCAGTGAGGAGCCCCGCCTGACAGGTGTTGCCCCAGCCTGTGGCTTTACGTGCAGTGCCAGTGAGGAGCCCAGCCTGACAGGTGTTGCCCCAGCCTGTCGCTTTACGTGCAGTGCCAGTGAGGAGCCCAGCCTGACAGGTGTTGCCCCAGCCTGTGGCTTTACGTGCAGTGCCAGTGAGGAGCCCCGCCTGACAGGTGTTGCCCCAGCCTGTCGCTTTACGTGCAGTGCCAGTGAGGAGCCCCGCCTGACAGGTGTTGCCCCAGCCTGTGGCTTTACGTGCAGTGCCAGTGAGGAGCCCCGCCTGACAGGTGTTGCCCCAGCCTGTCGCTTTACGTGCAGTGCCAGTGAGGAGCCCAGCCTGACAGGTGTTGCCCCAGCCTGTGGCTTTACGTGCAGTGCCAGTGAGGAGCCCAGCCTGACAGGTGTTGCCCCAGCCTGTGGCTTTACGTGCAGTGACAATTATCACCCTCCCCACAGAAGTAGCAAAACGTGTTTTGAAGAAAAAATATTTATTTTAATTTAGTAACCCAGTAATTAGTTACTAAGCACTGCACTTGTATTGTGGTAAAGACTAAAAAAAACTGGAAGAATTTGGTCTTCATTTCTTCATATTGTGAAAGAACTAAAAATATTCAAATGCACTGAACAGAACCCAAACTATTTTCTCCTGTCTTTATTTGCACTAATAACTGGCGGTACTCGTTAAAAGAAAAAGTATACAAAGTTGGCATGTCATGTGACAGATGAATGGAATGTTTCTTATGAATCTCTTCATATCTGTACAATATGACACATTTATGCACTGGAGATGTGAGTCTGAAGTAGATCTACAGTAGGCCCATAGGATCTACAGTAGGCCCATAAGGTCACAGACAGAGCAAAGGACAGGGGAATATCTAGTCTTGCATAGATCAGACATTGTATACGGATACATCTGGTGTACATTCAATGTGGGCGCTGCTGGAGTACCACCAGAAATCCTCACCAACCATCCATCCTACGCCCTATGCTTTGGAAACCAATCCTGATCCTGTCCCAATATGGAAGACCGCTCTAAAGTCTTTCTATTGGTTATGTGATGCTATTGTGATTCATTTAGTTTCCCAATTGTTTCCACCGATTTATTGAATTTAGATTTCCCACAATGTACTGTTTAAGTAGGCAGAGATCTCTGATCGTCTGACTACAAGAGATTGGTGAGTATCATGTTAATATTATATAATTATGTTGGTTACTATTACACCAGGGAAACTTTGACAGGAAAAGACTCGCTCACCGTATAGAAAATAGAAGTAAAACTCCTTAAACTGAGTCAGTACATATAGCACTGACGAAGGTCCTCGGACCGAAACGTTTGCTTTTTAATTGCACTTTGAGCACAGAGCACTTTATGAGCATGATAAAATAAAGAAAAAATATTTTCCTAAGTCTCAGTTTAAGGAGTTTTACTTCTATTTTCTATACGGCGAGCGAGTCTTTTCCTGTCAAAGTTGTTTTTGAGACCACCGCTACCGTAGTCAAGTTTGGAAAGAAAAAAAAGGACGAAGAAAGGTGCAACAGTGAAACAGTTTTCTCAGTACTATTACACCATAAATGTTTTTCCACCATCAAACAATGGTTCAATCATACCATAGTGCACATTCAAGTTACTTAGAACTTGCATGGTAGTTTCAAAATGCACTTTATTTTTGCTTGTTTTATCGTCACACAGCGTGTTCCCTCTGCTCCACTATAAGTTCATATCATCAGATAACACACAGTGTGTTCCCTCTGCTCCACTATAAGTTCATATCATCAGATAACATGTTCCCTCTGCTCCACTATAAGTTCATATCATCAGATAACACACAGTGTGTTCCCTCTGCTCCACTATAAGTTCATATCATCAGATAACACACAGTGTGTTCCCTCTGCTCCACTATAAGTTCATATCATCAGATAACAAATAGAAGTTCTACCAAATGTGGTTATTTATATACAACATCATTTTCAGTAAAATGTTATCAATGAGGGCTTATAACTAACCACTTAAACCCCAGCATCAATATTGTGGGGAAAACCTTCACAGAAAATAGCAGATCTACAAGCTCACAATGTGTTGTGTTGGGACACATTGTAGAGCTTGTGAGCTTGCAGGGTGGCTGTTTTCTAGCCTGGCTAATAAGCCAGACTAATATCACACAACACTGTCGCGGTATGCAACTTTTTTTTGCCAACGGCTGATTCGGTCTGGTTTATTAACCAGGCTAGCTGTTTTCAGCCACGCACTTCTTAAACTCTGCGCAGCTTAAATTCCGAGTTTTTAGACAGCTGGTGGATGGAAATTAAGCTAAAAACTCGGAATTTAAGCTGCGCGCAGCCGAGAACGTGCGCGGCTCTTTACATAGTGTGGCAGCACCTTATATCATGGCACTCCAGGCTGTAGTTTTCGAGATAAGACAAAAGTGGTGGACAGAGGGGCATTATCCAGCCCCACCACTAGAGGGCCTACAAACGCATAAGAACACCTACAAGACACATGGAAGTTCAGTGTCAAAAGGACACTGACATGGTATAAAACGCTTGTACCCCCCCCCCCCCCCCCCCAGTCTGGCTTGTGTTCTTTTATACAACATGTATTCAGTCTGGCTTGTGTTCTTTTATACAACATGTATTGTCTCCATTGTGTGAAAAACCTTTAACTGCACTGAACCCAGGGCAAAATCACATCTCTAAAATGTATGTGCTGCTCAGGAAAGGGTTTCTCAGTGTTCCTGATATGTAGGTGTGATACTAGACACAAAAGCGATGAGAAGCGTACAATGTAGGCTCAAAGAAGGCACTAGATACAGTATCTGCCAACCAAAAGGATTAGACATTCAGCATTAAGTTCATTAACAGTGAACACAGGCTTCAGTGGATGCAGTAAAGTACATCAAATAGCCTATTTAAATATGGCTCTGTATCAAAATGACAGGTTATTACACTTCCGTCTCTATTAATACAATATTATGAAGACTGATAGCCTATATAGCCACACTCAGGCCTACATGTTTTACATTAAGTGCTAAAATTTGCTTTAGCACTTTAATTACAGTATGATACAGTAGAAAATATGTAATATAATCTGTGTCCAACTGTCTGTATGTGTGCTTATTTGGAACAATCATTATGCTCGTGTGTAGGCTACTGTTCATATATTTCATACATGTATAGTGTTCAGATTAGATATTTCATGCATACAGTACGTAATACTGTTCTGATATCTCATACATAGGGCCAACACATACTGTTTCATACTTAAGATGACTCATACATGCATACGTATACTCAGACTTCAGACTTTTCATACACCTACATACTGTTCGGATATCTCATACATATGCACATGAGCACATGTATACATTTGAACATGACGGAGTCACGTTGTGAATCAAACTTGACCCAAGGAGATAGACTTTTGTCAGTTGAGCAATACAAAGAAACAACACAATTTCACCCCATTCGACTGGTATCATGTATATAATCGGAGAAATCATCCGTTATCAGCACGTTTGAATGGTGCCAAAATGTTGATACTGGCATCCTCACTGTTCAGTATGTCATTATCGGCGATTGTAGAATTGTCATTATCACTGATGTCCTGACGGAGGCACGCCGTGTCTGGTGGCCATGAGCTACGTGAGGCACCGCCGAGCGAGTCGCCGTGCCGAGCGTTGCGAAGGCCACCAGACCCGACTCAGCGCCGTCCGAGTTACGTCCTGATAGGCAGAGAATAGTATATATTAGTAGCTCCTAGTTCCATGCACCAAAATAACACGTCCACCAGGGGGAAACCTTGACCAGGCTATGTAGTGAGGATGCCAGTATCAACATTTTGGCACCATTCAAACGTGCTGATAACGGATGATTTCGCCGTTCCAATGCAGAGATAACGGTCGAATCCGCTGACAATTTTCAGTTCTGTTAATTGTGTCAGTCTGTCAGTCTGTCACGTGGACTCACTGTCCATTCAGAAAACGTCAAACCAAATCAGATGTTGGTGGTCTCCAGCATTTTGGACATGTCTGCCTCTCCGTTGGTGTACCTCTTCCGGTAGCTCTGCTGGCCATTGGGTTGCTCCTGTCCCCACTGGGCCGGCCCGTCGCTGGCCCTGGACAGGTGCTCCTGTCCCCACTGGACAGGCCCGTCGGTGGCCCTGGACAGGTGCTCCTGTCCCCACTGGGCCGGCCCGTCACTGGCCCTGGACAGGTGCTCCTGTCCCCACTGGGCCGGCCCGTCGGAGGCCCTGGACAGGTGCTCCTGTCCCCACTGGGCCGGCCCGTCACTGGCCCTGGACAGGTGCTCCTGTCCCCACTGGGCCGGCCCGTCGGAGGCCCTGGACAGGTGCTCCTGTCCCCACTGGGCCGGCCCGTCGGAGGCCCTGGACAGGTGGTTGCTGAGGGGGTAATGGGGCGTGACGGCGGGAGGCTCCAGGTTGATCGTGGCGCGGCTCGTCTCTGTCACAGAGTTAGTGTGGTAGTTGGCGGAGTTGTTGGTCATGGGCGTTTCTCCCCAGCCCGTTTTGCCCCACGCCACTTTCCACTGAGCCCACTTCCTGCGCAACGCTGTCTGTGCCTAGTTAAGATGGAACACACATTATAAGACCACTCAACTCCAGGTCCACCAATGGTCCGTTTGGATGTTTTCATCTCTGGAACCATAGAGATTTTAATTGAACTCAGAGCATACAAATGGAGACATTTGTTCCATTTGAACACTCTCAGAGTTACAGACCGACCCCTGGTGGTCCCCGGACCCGACGTCGAAAACTATTGTTCTAAAATCCTGAATATGTATTAAATTGAGAGTGTACAAATGCAACTAAATTGATTCAATGGACCAATTTGTACACTGTCAGAGTTAAGTGAACACAGAAACAGATCGGACAGAACTGCCAACCGAACCGCACATAAAATAATCTCAATATCAACATGTGATGATCAGAACTGTAATTTAAAAGTTACACTTGATTGTTTTCCCCTTTTATAGAGATCAGTAGACCATATGTTGTGTGATTCAAAATGAAACAGTTATTAATAATCATTTATTATATTAATTATCTGGCATCATTATCAGGAGGCAAGGACTCTGGGCTGCACTGTTGCGCTTTTGTGCTAGACTGTAGTACTTGTGCACATGATGCCCGTCATAAATGGCTCAGTAAATCCGTCCTTCACTTTGCCTACGCTCTCCTGCTACTTTAATTTCAATAGCTGTCTCAGTTAAGACCTCCTTGCTCCCTCTCTACAGTCTCAGTTAAGACCTCCCTGCTCCCTCTGTCTCAGTTAAGACCTCCCTGCTCCCTCTCTACAGGTAGTGTTCATTAAGACCTCCCTGCTCCCTCTCTACAGGTAGTGTTCATTAAGACCTCCCTGCTCCCTCTCTACAGGTAGTGTTCATTAAGACCTCCCTGCTCCCTCTCTACAGGTAGTGTTCATTAAGACCTCCCTGCTCCCTCTCTACAGGTAGTGTTCATTAAGACCTCCCTGCTCCCTCTCTACAGGTAGTGTTCATTAAGACCTCCCTGCTCCCTCTCTACAGGTAGTGTTCATTAAGACCTCCCTGCTCCCTCTCTACAGGTAGTGTTCAGTTAAGACCTCCCTGCTCCCTCTCTACTGGTAGTGTTCATTAAGACCTCCCTGCTCCCTCTCTACAGGTAGTGTTCATTAAGACCTCCCTGCTCCCTCTCTACAGGTAGTGTTCATTAAGACCTCCCTGCTCCCTCTCTACAGGTAGTGTTCATTAAGACCTCCATGCTCCCTCTCTACAGGTAGTGTTCATTAAGACCTCCCTGCTCCCTCTCTACAGGTAGTGTTCATTAAGACCTCCCTGCTCCCTCTCTACAGGTAGTGTTCAGTTAAGACCTCCCTGCTCCCTCTCTACAGTCTCAGTTAAGACCTCCCTGCTCCCTCTCTACAGTCTCAGTTAAGACCTCCCTGCTCCCTCTCTACAGGTAGTCTCAGTTAAGACCTCCCTGCTCCCTCTCTACAGGTAGTCTCAGTTAAGACCTCCCTGCTCCCTCTCTACAGGTAGTGTTCAGTTAAGACCTCCCTGCTCCCTCTCTACAGGTAGTGTTCAGTTAAGACCTCCCTGCTCCGTCTCTACAGGTAGTGTTCAGTTAAGACCTCCCTGCTCCCTCTCTACAGGTAGTGTCTCAGTTAAGACCTCCCTGCTCCCTCTCTACAGGTAGTGTTCAGTTAAGACCTCCCTGCTCCATCTCTACAGGTAGTGTTCATTAAGACCTCCCTGCTCCCTCTCTACAGGTAGTGTTCATTAAGACCTCCCTGCTCCCTCTCTACAGGTAGTGTTCATTAAGACCTCCCTGCTCCCTCTCTACAGGTAGTGTTCATTAAGACCTCCCTGCTCCCTCTCTACAGGTAGTGTTCATTAAGACCTCCCTGCTCCCTCTCTACAGGTAGTGTTCATTAAGACCTCCCTGCTCCCTCTCTACAGGTAGTGTTCAGTTAAGACCTCCCTGCTCCCTCTCTACAGGTAGTGTCTCAGTTAAGACCTCCCTGCTCCCTCTCTACAGGTAGTGTTCATTAAGACCTCCCTGCTCCCTCTCTACAGCTAGTGTTCAGTTAAGACCTCCCTGCTCCCTCTCTACAGGTAGTGTTCATTAAGACCTCCCTGCTCCCTCTCTACAGCTAGTGTTCAGTTAAGACCTCCCTGCTCCCTCTCTACAGCTAGTGTTCAGTTAAGACCTCCCTGCTCCCTCTCTACAGGTAGTGTTCATTAGACCTCCCTGCTCCCTCTCTACAGGTAGTGTTGTTAAGACATCCCTGCTCCCTCTCTACAGGTAGTGTTCAGTTAAGACCTCCCTGCTCCCTCTCTACAGCTAGTGTTCAGTTAAGACCTCCCTGCTCCCTCTCTACAGGTAGTGTTCATTAGACCTCCCTGCTCCCTCTCTACAGGTAGTGTTCAGTTAAGACCTCCCTGCTCCCTCTCTACAGGTAGTGTTCAGTTAAGACCTCCCTGCTCCGTCTCTACAGGTAGTGTTCAGTTAAGACCTCCCTGCTCCCTCTCTACAGGTAGTGTTCAGTTAAGACCTCCCTGCTCCGTCTCTACAGGTAGTGTTCAGTTAAGACCTCCCTGCTCCCTCTCTACAGGTAGTGTCTCAGTTAAGACCTCCCTGCTCCCTCTCTACAGGTAGTGTTCATTAAGACCTCCCTGCTCCCTCTCTACAGGTAGTGTTCATTAAGACCTCCCTGCTCCCTCTCTACAGGTAGTGTTCATTAAGACCCCCCTGCTCCCTCTCTACAGGTAGTGTTCATTAAGACCTCCCTGCTCCCTCTCTACAGGTAGTGTTCATTAAGACCTCCCTGCTCCCTCTCTACAGGTAGTGTCTCAGTTAAGACCTCCCTGCTCCCTCTCTACAGGTAGTGTCTCAGTTAAGACCTCCCTGCTCCCTCTATACAGGTTAAGACCTCCCTGCTCCCTCTCTACAGGTAGTGTTCATTAAGACCTCCCTGCTCCCTCTCTACAGGTAGTGTTCATTAAGACCTCCCTGCTCCCTCTCTACAGGTAGTGTTCATTAAGACCTCCCTGCTCCCTCTCTACAGGTAGTGTTCATTAAGACCTCCCTGCTCCCTCTCTACAGGTAGTGTTCATTAAGACCTCCCTGCTCCCTCTCTACAGGTAGTGTTCATTAAGACCTCCCTGCTCCCTCTCTACAGGTAGTGTTCATTAAGACCTCCCTGCTCCCTCTCTACAGGTAGTGTTCATTAGACCTCCCTGCTCCCTCTCTACAGGTAGTGTTTCAGTTAAGACCTCCCTGCTCCCTCTCTACAGGTAGTGTTTCAGTTAAGACCTCCCTGCTCCCTCTCTACTGGTAGTGTCTCAGTTAAGACCTCCCTGCTCCCTCTCTACAGGTAGTGTCTCAGTTAAGACCTCCCTGCTCCCTCTCTACAGGTAGTGTTCATTAAGACCTCCCTGCTCCCTCTCTACAGGTAGTGTTGTTAAGACCTCCCTGCTCCCTCTCTACAGGTAGTGTTCAGTTAAGACCTCCCTGCTCCCTCTACAGGTAGTGTCTCAGTTAAGACCTCCCTGCTCCCTCTCTACAGGTAGTGTCTCAGTTAAGACCTCCCTGCTCCCTCTCTACAGGTAGTGTTCATTAGACCTCCCTGCTCCCTCTCTACAGGTAGTGTCTCAGTTAAGACCTCCCTGCTCCCTCTCTACAGGTAGTGTCTCAGTTAAGACCTCCCTGCTCCCTCTCTACAGGTAGTGTTCATTAGACCTCCCTGCTCCCTCTCTACAGGTAGTGTCTCAGTTAAGACCTCCCTGCTCCCTCTCTACAGGTAGTGTCTCAGTTAAGACCTCCCTGCTCCCTCTCTATAGGTAGTGTTCATTAAGACCTCCCTGCTCCCTCTCTACAGGTAGTGTTCATTAAGACCTCCCTGCTCCCTCTCTACAGGTAGTCTCAGTTAAGACCTCCCTGCTCCCTCTCTACAGGTAGTGTTCAGTTAAGACCTCCCTGCTCCCTCTCTACAGGTAGTCTCAGTTAAGACCTCCCTGCTCCCTCTCTACAGGTAGTGTTCAGTTAAGACCTCCCTGCTCCCTCTCTACAGGTAGTGTTCAGTTAAGACCTCCCTGCTCCCTCTCTACAGGTAGTGTTCATTTAAAGCCTGATATAACACTTCTTTCATTTAGCAAAACTATCTTCAAGGTTCACATTGTTTCACAAACAATAATAGTTGGTAGCAACATTGCAGGCGGTGAAATAAGAATATAAAATATGAATGTGTTTAATGTCAGCGAATTACAAATATGCTTGAGGTTAGCTTTGGTCCATAGCCTTCTACTGCTTCAGTATAAGGCTATGGGTCTTTCAGTTTTAAAGCTCACATCGAAATCAGACCAGCCTCTCCTCTTTTGTGGAAATCTCACGAACGTTTGACCTACTCACCAAAACAAAGACCTACTCACCACCACACGTATAAACGGTACTTTTTGGCCAAAAAGGGATTTTGTTTCCACCGAAAAATAAACACTTTTAGTTACTCCAATGCGCCCTCTACCGATATTGCCCAGAGAACTGCCTCATAGAGAATATTTTTCCTCCGGTGAAAGAAAATCCCTTTCTGGCCAAAAAGTACCGTTTATACGTGTGGTGGGGTGCTCAGAGTGCGTCCACTAAGGAAAGTAGGCTTTCTATTGACACAACCCGTCTTTGTTTTGGTGAGTAGGTCAAACGTTTGTGAGATTTCCACAAAAGAGGAGAGGCTGGTCTGATTTCAATGTGAGCTTTAAAACTGAAAGACCCATAGCCTTATACTGAAGCAGTAGAAGGCTATGGACCAGAGCTAGCTTGAGGTTTGCAAAATAGGCTTTGCAAAAGCACCAAGCATTGACTCATAACGCATTTCTGTTGATAAATCTAAGATGCCTTTTCATGTATAAAGTAGGCCTACTTTATACGTAAAAGATGAGTTCCATCAGCTAGTACTAGTTGAGATATATTGGTTGATAATGTGTCGAGACATCTTCAAAATACTATTGTTGACTTACCTCAGCATTGCAGAAACAGAATATAATTGCCACCAGAAGTCCCTGTGAAGAGAAAAAGGTCCTGTAATTGAATAATTCAGACAACAGGTCTTGGATTGGAGTCATGTCTTGGTTTGATAAAGATAATTTATGTAATAGATTATTAAATATTAAACGTTATTATGGTCTCTATTGCTCTGACAATGTTGTGGGATCATATTAATTAAAAAGGGGAGAGAGAGAGAGAGAGAGAGAGAGAGAGAGAAGGGGCGGGGTGTCGGGAGAGAGGTAGATTGTCTCTGACGTCAGACCAGAGCTGCTTAGAGCAAGAGAAACAGTGAGAAGGTGAGATGGATAGGGAACGTGCAGAGGCGCAGGTGCTAGAGGGGGCCTTGAGGGAGCTCGGGCACCTTCAAAGACCTTTTTGAGGTCGAAACGTCGGTTTCTATTTAACAAATGTCTGCATCGTGGCTACGAGTGTGCAGCCTTTTTCTTTATCCCCCCTAAGAAGGCCACAGCAGCCCTGTTGCACCACCCTGTTGCACCACCCTGTTGCACCACCCTGTTGCACCACCCTGTTGCACCACCCTGTTGCACCACCCTGTTGCACCACCAAGACATGTTTTAATTACTTTATCCCCCCTAAGAAGGCCACAGCAGCCCTGTTGCACCACCCTGTTGCACCACCAAGACATGTTTTAATTACTTTATCCCCCCTAAGAAGGCCACAGCAGCCATGTTGCACCACCCTGTTGCACCACCCTGTTGCACCACCCTGTTGCACCACCAAGACATGTTTTAATTACTTTATCCCTCCTAAGAAGTCCACAGCAGCCCTGTTGCACCACCAAGACATGTTTTATCCCCCCTAAGAAGGCCACAGCAGCCCTGTTGCACCACCAAGACATGTTTTATCCCCCCTAAGAAGGCCACAGCAGCCCTGTTGCACCACTAAGACATGTTTTATCCCCCCTAAGAAGGCCACAGCAGCCCTGTTGCACCACCCTGTTGCACCACCAAGACATGTTTTAATTACTTTATCCCCCCTAAGAAGGCCACAGCAGCCCTGTTGCACCACTAAGAAGGCCACAGCAGCCCTGTTGCACCATTAAGAAGGCCACAGCAGCCCTGTTGCACCACTAAGAAGGCCACAGCAGCCCTGTTGCACCACTAAGAAGGCCACAGCAGCCCTGTTGCACCACTAAGAAGGCCACAGCAGCCCTGTTGCACCACTAAGAAGGCCACAGCAGCCCTGTTGCACCATTAAGAAGGCCACAGCAGCCCTGTTGCACCATTAAGAAGGCCACAGCAGCCCTGTTGCACCACTAAGAAGGCCACAGCAGCCCTGTTGCACCACTAAGAAGGCCACAGCAGCCATGTTGCACCACTAAGAAGGCCACAGCAGCCCTGTTGCACCACTAAGAAGGCCACAGCAGCCCTGTTGCACCACTAAGAAGGCCACAGCAGCCATGTTGCACCACTAAGAAGGCCACAGCAGCCCTGTTGCACCACTAAGAAGGCCACAGCAGCCCTGTTGCACCACTAAGAAGGCCACAGCAGCCCTGTTGCACCACCCTGTTGCACCACTAAGACATGTTTTAATTACTTTCTTCTTTTCACTGAATAATGAAAGAATGTGCAGAATGAGAAGGAAGGAAGGTTGAGTCCCGAAACGCATTAGCCTTGACATGTACCTGGAAGTGGGCAAAGATGTTCATGACAAGCTCATAGACGGCCCTGGCCATGCGTCCCTCTGGCCTCCAGGGGACCAGGATGAACTGGGCCCCCAGCAGGGGCATCAGGATGAGGGTGGCGCGCACTGCCTTCATGTAGGCATTAGACTCGGCACGGTGCGTCACCTTCAGCTTGGTGATCAATACTCGAACTATGTTCAACAGGAAGAAGAAATTCACCTGGGTAGACAGTAGGAGACGAACACCCGATTAACAAACATTAATGCCTGATGCAAATGTATTAGTGGTTTGTGCCATGTCGTGCACCGACAATAGCAGATCTACAATAATCAGTGACATACGGTGTACTCTTTGGCACGCCCTCTAGCCAGGGAGTCCGCAAAATAATTCAGATTTGTATTATTATTATTTTTTTTACATTTGAATGCTGTATGATTACAATCATGTTTATCTAATTGAAATGTGTGCTGTCAGGTTTTGCACACATGCAATTTGAATCAAATTACTATTGGCACATGATTAGTGTAGTAGAGGTTTCGGTTTATGACTATGAAATGGGTCTGAAATTCTCAGACCCACAGTGTAGTTCTAAGTATATGCTTATCGATGTTGCGAGAATGAGGGGGTAGGCTACTAGGAAAATAATCTGGCCTCCAAGGGGTACCTAGGCCAACAAGGTTTAAGAACCCCTGCTCTAGGCTGCCTCCTTCACTAGAAATGGGAATCTCACTTCCAGCTGAAACAGTGTGACTTGTAGTAGTTTATATAGGCATATATGGCTATCGTCTCACAAGACAAAGTACTTCTAGATTAAATCAATTAGCTGAAAATGATCTAACAAGTCTTAACTTTATATTCAATATAATATATTTCAGCTGAAATTTGGTATTTACCTGTAAGGCCCACAAGATGAGTGACCCTGACACGTAACTAACTGACTTATTGAAAGATGAGTGACCCACCCTGACACGTAACTAACTGACTTATTGAAAGATGAGTGACCCACCCTGACACGTAACTAACTGACAAGATGAGTGACCCACCCTGACACGTAACAAGATGAGTGACCCACCCTGACACGTAACTAACTGACTTATTGAAAGATGAGTGACCCACCCTGACACGTAACTAACTGACAAGATGAGTGACCCACCCTGACACGTAACTAACTGACAAGATGAGTGACCCACCCTGACACGTAACTAACTGACAAGATGAGTGACCCACCATGACACGTAACTAACTGACAAGATGAGTGACCCACCCTGACACGTAACTAACTGACAAGATGAGTGACCCACCCTGACACGTAACTAACTGACAAGATGAGTGACCCACCCTGACACGTAACTAACTGACAAGATGAGTGACCCACCATGACACGTAACTAACTGACAAGATGAGTGACCCACCCTGACACGTAACTAACTGACAAGATGAGTGACCCACCCTGACACGTAACTAACTGACAAGATGAGTGACCCACCCTGACACGTAACTAACTGACAAGATGAGTGACCCACCATGACACGTAACTAACTGACAAGATGAGTGACCCACCCTGACACGTAACTAACTGACAAGATGAGTGACCCACCATGACACGTAACTAACTGACAAGATGAGTGACCCACCCTGACACGTAACTAACTGACAAGATGAGTGACCCACCATGACACGTAACTAACTGACAAGATGAGTGACCCACCCTGACACGTAACTAACTGACAAGATGAGTGACCCACCCTGACACGTAACTAACTGACAAGATGAGTGACCCACCATGACACGTAACTAACTGACAAGATGAGTGACCCACCCTGACACGTAACTAACTGACAAGATGAGTGACCCACCATGACACGTAACTAACTGACAAGATGAGTGACCCACCCTGACACGTAACTAACTGACAAGATGAGTGACCCACCATGACACGTAACTAACTGACAAGATGAGTGACCCACCCTGACACGTAACTAACTGACAAGATGAGTGACCCACCATGACACGTAACTAACTGACAAGATGAGTGACCCACCATGACACGTAACTAACTGACAAGATGAGTGACCCACCATGACACGTAACTAACTGACAAGATGAGTGACCCACCCTGACACGTAACTAACTGACAAGATGAGTGACCCACCATGACACGTAACTAACTGACAAGATGAGTGACCCACCCTGACACGTAACTAACTGACAAGATGAGTGACCCACCATGACACGTAACTAACTGACAAGATGAGTGACCCACCCTGACACGTAACTAACTGACAAGATGAGTGACCCACCATGACACGTAACTAACTGACAAGATGAGTGACCCACCCTGACACGTAACTAACTGACAAGATGAGTGACCCACCATGACACGTAACTAACTGACAAGATGAGTGACCCACCATGACACGTAACTAACTGACAAGATGAGTGACCCACCCTGACACATAACTAACTGACAAGATGAGTGACCCACCATGACACGTAACTAACTGACAAGATGAGTGACCCACCATGACACGTAACTAACTGACAAGATGAGTGACCCACCATGACACGTAACTAACTGACAAGATGAGTGACCCACCATGACACGTAACTAACTGACAAGATGAGTGACCCACCCTGACACGTAACTAACTGACAAGATGAGTGACCCACCCTGACACGTAACTAACTGACAAGATGAGTGACCCACCATGACACGTAACTAACTGACAAGATGAGTGACCCACCCTGACACGTAACTAACTGACAAGATGAGTGACCCACCATGACACGTAACTAACTGACAAGATGAGTGACCCACCATGACACGTAACTAACTGACAAGATGAGTGACCCACCATGACACGTAACTAACTGACAAGATGAGTGACCCACCATGACACGTAACTAACTGACAAGATGAGTGACCCACCCTGACACGTAACTAACTGACAAGATGAGTGACCCACCCTGACACGTAACTAACTGACTTATTGAAAGATGAGTGACCCACCCTGACACGTAACTAACTGACTTATTGAAAGATGAGTGACCCACCCTGACACGTAACTAACTGACTTATTGAAAGATGAGTGACCCACCCTGACACGTAACTAACTGACAAGATGAGTGACCCACCCTGACACGTAACTAACTGACTTATTGAAAGACAAATGACTCACAAGCAGGGCAGCCTGAATGGGCCCATGGATGATGTAGAGCAGGTGTGTGTCTGAGCGGATCCAACACCTGGAATGTATCGCACGCACGCGCACGCGCACGCGCACGCACGCACGCACACACGCACGCACGCACGCACGCACGCACGCACGCACGCACGCACGCACGCACGCACGCACGCACGCACGCACGCACGCACGCACGCACGCACGCACGCACGCACACACACACACACACACACACACACACACACACACACACACACACACACACACACACACACACACACACACACACACACACACACACACACACACACACACACACACACACACATTAACCAAAAAGAGCTGTTATAACAGGAATGCAGGATGGAATTGGATGAAATTGGTATCCCAACCTAAAAAAAAACAGAAATCTATTTACTAAAGAGCTGGAGACACCTGTTACTATTATACTCCACACTATGATTACTATGGGACACTAAAATAAAAATCACTTATAGCACCTTTTAACTTGCACATTAACTGATTAACGATTCTGAATCACAATGCTTTAGATTCTCAGCGCTGTCGGGAGATGATATTACTTACCTATAGCTCAGAGACAACACTACACATTGTTTTAGCATCCACCAGAGGTCAACATAATGTATGTGGTGTATTCTTACTTGTCATTAAAGAACAGCTCTCGTCCCACAGCGTATGTGATAGCAGGAACAACAGGAAAGCCTGGAGAGGAAGAGAAATTGCACTGAATTATGATCGTTGCTGTTACTTTTCAGGAAATTGGAGAAAAGAAATCCAATTGATCCAATGTAGTTGTTATTTAGTCACAGTTGACCAGAGCATCATTCGTGGTGAGATCCATTGACTTTGATTCATTCTGCAATGCAGAATGAATCAAAGTCTGGCTCAGAGAGTCTGAGCCAGACTAGCGATTCAGGGCCTGGAGCCAGGCTGGTTGTCATATGAAGTGTACAGGGCCTGGAGCCAGGCTGGTTGTCATATGAAGTGTACAGGTTCAGGGCCTGGAGCCAGGCTGGTTGTCATATGAAGTGTACAGGTTCAGGGCCTGGAGCCAGGCTGGTTGTCATATGAAGTGTACAGGTTCAGGGCCTGGAGCCAGGCTGGTTGTCATATGAAGTGTACAGGTTCAGGGCCTGGAGCCAGGCTGGTTGTCATATGAAGTGTACAGGTTCAGGGCCTGGAGCCAGGCTGGTTGTCATATGAAGTGTACAGGTTCAGGACCTGGAGCCAGGCTGGTTGTCATATGAAGTGTACAGGTTCAGGGCCTGGAGCCAGGCTGGTTGTCATATGAAGTGTACAGGTTGAGGGCCTGGAGCCAGGCTGGTTGTCATATGAAGTGTACAGGTTCAGGGCCTGGAGCCAGGCTGGTTGTCATATGAAGTGTACAGGTTCAGGGCCTGGAGCCAGGCTGGTTGTCATATGAAGTGTACAGGTTCAGGGCCTGGAGCCAGGCTGGTTGTCATATGAAGTGTACAGGTTCAGGGCCTGGAGCCAGGCTGGTTGTCATATGAAGTGTACAGGTTCAGGGCCTGGAGCCAGGCTGGTTGTCATATGAAGTGTACAGGGCCTGGAGCCAGGCTGGTTGTCATATGAAGTGTACAGGGCCTGGAGCCAGGCTGGTTGTCATATGAAGTGTACAGGTTCAGGGCCTGGAGCCAGGCTGGTTGTCATATGAAGTGTACAGGTTCAGGGCCTGGAGCCAGGCTGGTTGTCATATGAAGTGTACAGGTTCAGGGCCTGGAGCCAGGCTGGTTGTCATATGAAGTGTACAGGTTCAGGGCCTGGAGCCAGGCTGGTTGTCATATGAAGTGTACAGGTTCAGGGCCTGGAGCCAGGCTGGTTGTCATATGAAGTGTACAGGTTCAGGGCCTGGAGCCAGGCTGGTTGTCATATGAAGTGTACAGGGCCTGGAGCCAGGCTGGTTGTCATATGAAGTGTACAGGTTGAGGGCCTGGAGCCAGGCTGGTTGTCATATGAAGTGTACAGGTTCAGGGCCTGGAGCCAGGCTGGTTGTCATATGAAGTGTACAGGTTCAGGGCCTGGAGCCAGGCTGGTTGTCATATGAAGTGTACAGGTTCAGGGCCTGGAGCCAGGCTGGTTGTCATATGAAGTGTACAGGTTCAGGGCCTGGAGCCAGGCTGGTTGTCATATGAAGTGTACAGGTTCAGGGCCTGGAGCCAGGCTGGTTGTCATATGAAGTGTACAGGGCCTGGAGCCAGGCTGGTTGTCATATGAAGTGTACAGGGCCTGGAGCCAGGCTGGTTGTCATATGAAGTGTACAGGTTCAGGGCCTGGAGCCAGGCTGGTTGTCATATGAAGTGTACAGGTTCAGGGCCTGGAGCCAGGCTGGTTGTCATATGAAGTGTACAGGGCCTGGAGCCAGGCTGGTTGTCATATGAAGTGTACAGGGCCTGGAGCCAGGCTGGTTGTCATATGAAGTGTACAGGTTCAGGGCCTGGAGCCAGGCTGGTTGTCATATGAAGTGTACAGGTTCAGGGCCTGGAGCCAGGCTGGTTGTCATATGAAGTGTACAGGGCCTGGAGCCAGGCTGGTTGTCATATGAAGTGTACAGGGCCTGGAGCCAGGCTGGTTGTCATATGAAGTGTACAGGGCCTGGAGCCAGGCTGGTTGTCATATGAAGTGTACAGGTTCAGGGCCTGGAGCCAGGCTGGTTGTCATATGAAGTGTACAGGGCCTGGAGCCAGGCTGGTTGTCATATGAAGTGTACAGGGCCTGGAGCCAGGCTGGTTGTCATATGAAGTGTACAGGGCCTGGAGCCAGGCTGGTTGTCATATGAAGTGTACAGGTTCAGGGCCTGGAGCCAGGCTGGTTGTCATATGAAGTGTACAGGTTCAGGGCCTGGAGCCAGGCTGGTTGTCATATGAAGTGTACAGGTTCAGGGCCTGGAGCCAGGCTGGTTGTCATATGAAGTGTACAGGTTCAGGGCCTGGAGCCAGGCTGGTTGTCATATGAAGTGTACAGGGCCTGGAGCCAGGCTGGTTGTCATATGAAGTGTACAGGTTGAGGGCCTGGAGCCAGGCTGGTTGTCATATGAAGTGTACAGGTTCAGGGCCTGGAGCCAGGCTGGTTGTCATATGAAGTGTACAGGTTCAGGGCCTGGAGCCAGGCTGGTTGTCATATGAAGTGTACAGGTTCAGGGCCTGGAGCCAGGCTGGTTGTCATATGAAGTGTACAGGTTCAGGGCCTGGAGCCAGGCTGGTTGTCATATGAAGTGTACAGGTTCAGGGCCTGGAGCCAGGCTGGTTGTCATATGAAGTGTACAGGTTCAGGGCCTGGAGCCAGGCTGGTTGTCATATGAAGTGTACAGGTTCAGGGCCTGGAGCCAGGCTGGTTGTCATATGAAGTGTACAGGGCCTGGAGCCAGGCTGGTTGTCATATGAAGTGTACAGGGCCTGGAGCCAGGCTGGTTGTCATATGAAGTGTACAGGTTCAGGGCCTGGAGCCAGGCTGGTTGTCATATGAAGTGTACAGGTTCAGGGCCTGGAGCCAGGCTGGTTGTCATATGAAGTGTACAGGGCCTGGAGCCAGGCTGGTTGTCATATGAAGTGTACAGGGCCTGGAGCCAGGCTGGTTGTCATATGAAGTGTACAGGTTCAGGGCCTGGAGCCAGGCTGGTTGTCATATGAAGTGTACAGGTTCAGGGCCTGGAGCCAGGCTGGTTGTCATATGAAGTGTACAGGGCCTGGAGCCAGGCTGGTTGTCATATGAAGTGTACAGGTTCAGGGCCTGGAGCCAGGCTGGTTGTCATATGAAGTGTACAGGGCCTGGAGCCAGGCTGGTTGTCATATGAAGTGTACAGGGCCTGGAGCCAGGCTGGTTGTCATATGAAGTGTACAGGGCCTGGAGCCAGGCTGGTTGTCATATGAAGTGTACAGGTTCAGGGCCTGGAGCCAGGCTGGTTGTCATATGAAGTGTACAGGGCCTGGAGCCAGGCTGGTTGTCATATGAAGTGTACAGGGCCTGGAGCCAGGCTGGTTGTCATATGAAGTGTACAGGGCCTGGAGCCAGGCTGGTTGTCATATGAAGTGTACAGGTTCAGGGCCTGGAGCCAGGCTGGTTGTCATATGAAGTGTACAGGTTCAGGGCCTGGAGCCAGGCTGGTTGTCATATGAAGTGTACAGGTTCAGGGCCTGGAGCCAGGCTGGTTGTCATATGAAGTGTACAGGGCCTGGAGCCAGGCTGGTTGTCATATGAAGTGTACAGGGCCTGGAGCCAGGCTGGTTGTCATATGAAGTGTACAGGGCCTGGAGCCAGGCTGGTTGTCATATGAAGTGTACAGGTTCAGGGCCTGGAGCCAGGCTGGTTGTCATATGAAGTGTACAGGTTCAGGGCCTGGAGCCAGGCTGGTTGTCATATGAAGTGTACAGGTTCAGGACCTGGAGCCAGGCTGGTTGTCATATGAAGTGTACAGGTTCAGGACCTGGAGCCAGGCTGGTTGTCATATGAAGGTGCCTCTAGACTCTAGAGGCTGTTGTGGACTGTGGGGGGTTTGGAGAGTTGTAGGATGGGACGAATAAGAATGATGGCTTGTGAATGTTATACGTTGGTTAATAAAGTTTGGATGTAATCCTGACATGGTTGTCTCTAACAGTATCAGAATAACAGAGTAACTATACATGAAGTTCCGTAGACGTACTTTAATTACAGCTGTGATTATAATTAGTGAAACACCTTGGAGAACAGACATGCACACAAAGGTCAAATGTTAATCGTTAGTGATGCAGACAGAGTGGCTATGATCACCCTTTGCATTTTATTTTAACCGAGTTATAACTGAACTTATAAGTTATAACTTTTATAACGCAGACGTTTTTGATCTTGAGACTCACCCCATCCCAAGACATAGTACCAGAACAGCTGTTGTTCGCCTACAAAGACGGCCACGATAATGAGAGTATGGAGATAAATGCCTTCGCACAGCATCCAGAAGTAGTTGGAAGCAACTGTATACTGGTTGATCACATAGAGGACCTTACAACTGATCTGGGGACAGAGAGCAGACACACAGATTGCATTTAGATGAGTGATAGGAAGTTCCAAAAGGGGTTTAAGGCAACAGGGGGGTTCCAGGGGTCTCCGGGGGAAGGGGGGGGGGGGGGGGGGGGGTTATGAAACTCTTCTATCAAAAGACAGGTTTGCAGCAAAGCAATCTGGGAACCCATTGGCAAAACAAAGGAAAAACAGTCTGTCTGGAGAGACTAGCAGCAAAGCACTTTAAAGGTCCAGTAAAGGACAATGGCAGATAGGCTACAAGACAGAACAACACACCAGGGATCTGTCTCACAGAGCAGGGTTGTGAGAAAAGGTTTATGTAACCCTGGCTTTTCGGTCTCACAAAGGTGGTAACGTAACGTAAAGTGGCAAGCCTAGCATGCTCCAGCTAGGGCAGGTTATGTTCAGGACTGTGGACATGAAGCAGCTCACACCACAGGACTGTGGTCTGTGGACATGAAGCAGCTCACACCACAGGACTGTGGTCTGTGGACATGAAGCAGCTCACACCACAGGACTGTGGACATGAAGCAGCTCACACCACAGGACTGTGGACATGAAGCAGCTCACACCACAGGACTGTGGACATGAAGCAGCTCACACCACAGGACTGTGGACATGAAGCAGCTCACACCACAGGACTGTGGACATGAAGCAGCTCACACCACAGGACTGTGGACATGAAGCAGCTCACACCACAGGACTGTGGACATGAAGCAGCTCACACCACAGGACTGTGGACATGAAGCAGCTCACACCACAGGACTGTGGACATGAAGCAGCTCACACCACAGGACTGTGGACATGAAGCAGCTCACACCACAGGACTGTGGACATGAAGCAGCTCACACCACAGGACTGTGGACATGAAGCAGCTCACACCACAGGACTGTGGACATGAAGCAGCTCACACCACAGGACTGTGGACATGAAGCAGCTCACACCACAACACATCCCAATGCGTTGTGAGCTTGTTGTTGTTGTTGTTGTTGTTGTGAGCACCGTTTGGGGGGCCATGACTTTTTTTTATGATGCCTCTGCTTGTCACCTATCATGATTAGGTGGCCCAAAATAGGGACGCCAGGTTAAAAGCGGTTATAAATTGGGACACATCGGCTGCATAACTGCTGATACCGATGTTGTTAAAAATGTCAAATGATGGCTGATATATCGGTCGGGCTCTAGTCATGATCACCTTTGTTAGGTGTTTTGCAGCTGAATGTTAGTCGGTTAAGACTCACAGGATTGCTGACCAACAGTTGCTGGTTAGTGGCCACAGCAGAGAGCCATATGACAGTAAAGACTGAACTTAAGATGAAGGAGAGGAACATGTTCTTATGGATGGAGATCCTCTGGCAGCTAAGACTCCTGAGAAGAGAGAGAGCGAGAGAGAATTGGGGGGGGGGGATAGGGAAGGAGAGAGAAGTGAGACCAACACACAGAGACACTTATCGATGTATGTATGTATGTATGTGTCTGTCTGTCTGTCTGTCTGTCTGTCTGTCTGTCTGTCTGTCTGTCTGTCTGTCTGTCTGTCTGTCCTGTATACCAATGGCCAAGTCATCACTCTGTCGTAGCTGATCTACAGGCTCAAAAACGTGTGTCACATGGCGAATGTGCAGAGGTTCATGTTATGTCTTCCAGATCCCTCCCTAACCAAACCAGCAGGGGTCACTATAGTGCAGTGACAAGGACACAATTAAACCCCTTCCCTGCCAGCATTGTCAACGCTGAGGAAGGCCATACAATCATGGCCAAATCAAGGCAATAAAATCATGTAAAAGGACATACAATGAGTGCTGGCATTTTCTTCACCTCAACTTATATCTTCGAGCCTTGCACCTAGAAAGATTTTGTTTGAACCTGGAGTGCTGCGGGTTGTCTGCTACGGCAGTACTTTTCTCTATGTTATGGGTATTACCTTATGGTAGTGTATGGGTATTGAAAGAAACATTACATACTTGGTGATATGTTGGTTAAAAGGATTGTTGAATAGGCCTATTTAACACCTAAAATTGTGTTGTTTTGTTTTGGTGAAATTCATTCTCATCTGTGTCATTTTAGATTCTTGCGTTGGCTATTAAAAAATAACAGATATATAAGCTCACAGCGGGTCACTTTGTGCCGTGCTGCGAGCTTGTACATCTACTATTTTTTTTTTTTTTTTTTACATCTTTTTAAAATCTACTACTACTGCACTACGGCATTTATAGAATCGGCCTCAGGTCTTACTGGGTTAAGAAGGAATGTAATGGCTGAACAAAAGCCTCCTCCTACTCACCTGAAGTAGGAGAAGATGACCAGAGAGATGACGAGGGACACGATGGACAGACCTTGTCCCACCATGGCTAGGTAGTACAGACTGAAGGCAAACTGCAGAGACACACAGAGACCATACGGACAGCTGACTAGTCTCGCGTAGCCAGACAACTATTCCACAACCTCCGGATGCTATAGTCTGGCCATGCGAGACTAACAGCTGACCAACAGACTCATCATCAGCGTGAAATACACCAAAGAAGAATTTGTGGTCAAAAGAGCACAAAAACGTCACGTCAATCCAGTACGTATGTAAAAGTGTTGCAGAAGAAGTGTGTTGCGGGGAAAACAAAAAGACGCATCTAACTGAGATGCACATACAGTATAACTGGGTGTCATCAGATGTTTAATGTATCATTATGTGAGCATGGAGCATCCTACCAATACAGTGATTGTGATTCAGGTTTACCTTACGTTTTTCTTTGGTGTAGGCCTCACACTGGGTGTAGTTGGACCACACTCTGTTGCTCTCTGGGTGGTGGAACCACTGACCGTCAGGATTGCACACTTTTGTCACCTTTTCTGTGGAGAAGATGGGGACACTTTTCAACTTCCAATTAACCACTTAAAACTGTGCTTAGTTGCGCGCACGGTGTGCATGCGTGCTTGCGTGTGTGCGAGTGTGTGCGTGCTTGCATGTGTGTGAGTGTGTGCGTGCTTGCGTGTGTGTGCTTGCGTGCGTGCGTAATGACTTCACCTTCGGGGTCAAAATCTTGAAAGTATCCAGGACACATTTGCATGACAGTTCCTGGAGCAGCGTCCCCCCAGCACAGCCAACCATCCCATGTGCGGTTGCAGAAGGTTCCTGCAGGGGGCAGCATTACACCCAGTATTCAGGGCATCACGTTATTATACACTTATAAGACAATACTGGAGAGAGAGAGAGAGAGATGGAGAGAAACAGACCTGCAGAACAGAGGGTATGGGGCTGACTCTCTCAAATGCTCCAATAACAGACATTTTAACAGTGGGCAACACCGTGGAGCAGCCAGCAGTGACTCTGGGCGATAAAAACCTCCTAGTGGGCGATAAAAACCTCCTAGTGGGTGTTCCTGCTGTCATTACCGTATGTAAACCTCCTAGTGGGCGTTACTGCTGTCATTACCGTATGTAATGTAAATGGTAAAAATATCACTGTTCCGCGTGGAGGGTAAACAAAGCAAGCAAGTTTAAGCAAGACATCGCTGGACGATGTCGTCCAAAAGAGAACATTATGTTCATGTTTTTGAATGACGTTCCTCTGCCCTGCACTTTTCGACTATCACCTCTTCGCCTGGCTGCTATCACCAGAAGTTGCCGGGTCCCATAGACAAATTACGCCAGGCTGTCGCCCACTGTTAAAATGTACCGCCAGAACGTGGCAATGACTGACCGTTTCATATGGACCATTTTACTCTTGATAATGTACAGGCAGCAACAGGCTGAAAGCTCTACAGCTGTCAGACTAGTTTAAAACACAGGCCTACCTAACCTGCACTTAACTACTGATTGAGAAGTGACATTCATAGGCTTTCCTTGGGTCAAGAGAGGAAAGAAACTAGACAAAGTTACTGAGATTAAATGTAGAAAAGTGAATGTGTAGCCTTGGTGGAGTATGGGTTTATAAACGTTCCAGAATTCACACTTTGATTTTGTTGTTAGAAATACTATGCTGTTGCTGCGGTTTTTACGTAATACTGCATCAGCTGCTTTTTCCTATTACATGATTCTCAAGGTTTTTTACTGTAATGTGTAATTTTACCTATTAATAGTACTTTGTATTATGGCCTATAGTGGATTATGGACAGGATGTGATTGTAGTCACTTTGTTTCAGTATTAGATTATTTTTAATTATGGGTAAGATTTAAGAAATGCATTACAATACAATCAAATCACTTTGTGAAGACAGCTCAGCTGACTCACAAAGTAATAACCAAAAGGTAATTAAGTAGGCCTAATTATTACTACACTTAAGTTATTATTAGTCTGCAAAAGAGCTACTTTTGTCATGTTACTTGTGTAAGCATACTTCTACATGAACTTTATCATCCTTCTGAGCATGCCATAAAAGGCGAATATTCTGTGAACATAGCATAGCAATAGCTGTCATTTTCAGCAAAGAGATTTAGTGTAGAGCGGGGAAAGGAATAGAACCAAGTATTGATCCCTGGGGAACCCCAGTCAACTGAAGTATATGGGGTTTAAAGGACCACATCACCACTTTTCAACCTATCTTCATATAATTGTTTTTCTTAAACCAAAGTTCAGTTCAGTTCAGTTTTATTTTCGGAATGGTGGACATAGAGTTCATACATAACAAACATCATTTTCATTTTTCCCCCCCCTTCTACCGTTGCTTGTATCCTGTCCAAATATCCGAAAAAAAAGGCTAGGGAGAAGCCATAGGCTTGTCGGGCCCTACCTCTGGAGGGCCCTACCCCTGGAGGGCCCTACCTCTGGAGGGCCCTAACCCTGGAGGGCCCTAACCCTGGAGGGCCCTACCCCTGGAGTCCATTTGCATATTTAGGTGCACATGTGTTGTAGACATCTGTCCACCTGCACACACAGTGCATACATTCATGTAGTCCTTATATATATATATACATATACATTCACACACACATATTCATATATATAAACATATGCACATAAAAGTTAAGGGAGGAATGAGGAATGTTTTTCTTAAAAGCCCTCTGTCATGGTGAATCATAAGAATGATCCATTGAAGATCTGGTGTAGTTTTCAGCTGTCCAGCTTGAATTCAATTCAAACAAAGAACGTCAACAATACACGGAAACCTGGCAGTGGCACGTTGTGCTGCGGCATGTTGGGAAATAGAGCGCAAAATAACATTTCAAAGGCAGTTATTTACTGAGCAGCAGAAACAAGACAAAGAACATGCTTCCCTTCTTTCAGAGCACAGAAAAGCTCACTTCCTCTGTGTGTGCGTGCGTGTGCGTGTGCGTGCGTGCGTGCGTGCGTGCGTGCCTGCCTGCGTGCGTGCGTGCGTGCCTGCGTGCGTGCGTGCGTGTGTGTGTGTCTCTCTCTCTCTGCTGCAATTTTTCTCTGCCTCTGTCTTCATCTCTCGGAATGAATGAATATGATCCATTGTACATACTGTATGTAGGCCTACCTGAAGGTTCTATTTATATAGATAACAGGCCGATGTGAAACATTTGGAGCTGATATTCTGCCCTGGCGTCCATGCCTTCAGCCTTGATATTCTGCCCTGGCGTCCATGCCTTCAGCCTTGATATTCTGCCCTGGCGTCCATGCCTTCAGCCTTGATATTCTGCCCTGGCGTCCATGCCTTCAGCCTTGATATTCTGCCCTGGCGTCCATGCCTTCAGCCTTGATATTCTGCCCTCATGGCATCCATGCCTTCAGCCTTGATATTCTGCCCTGGCGTCCATGCCTTCAGCCTTGATATTCTGCCCTGGCGTCCATGCCTTCAGCCTTGATATTCTGCCCTGGCGTCCATGCCTTCAGCCTTGATATTCTGCCCTGGCGTCCATGCCTTCAGCCTTGATATTCTGCCCTGGCGTCCATGCCTTCAGCCTTGATATTCTGCCCTGGCGTCCATGCCTTCAGCCTTGATATTCTGCCCTGGCGTCCATGCCTTCAGCCTTGATATTCTGCCCTGGCGTCCATGCCTCCAGCCTTGTGGAGACAGAAATAGCCAGCCTAACCCCAGCATCATTATTTTGGGGACCCTCTGATCCCAACCCCCATTTTGGGAACCTTTGCTCTAGTGAACGTGACCTACTGTACATCATTCATGGATTGGACGAGAGGAAAAACAACATCCGGTCCGGATTTGTATTCCCTGATGACAGAGGAGACGGAAATAGCCTGGGTGGAATTATACTCTGCAGTACGAGGGTGTTGCTTGTCAGAAAGAACAAATCTACAAGCTAGCAACACATTGCAGATCTTGTAGATCTGTTCTTCGGCAAGCGTTGGGGGTATAAATGAGTTTCAAGTCCCAGGAGAGTGCTGAGTTTCCAGTCTGGGACGGAGAGCTGGGCCATTCAAATGTTATCACCATTTTTATGGGTCAAACATTAATAAGCCATTGTGTCATTCCTCCACACTTCCTTAATGGCACAATTAAACAATGTATTTCCATGTACTTAATGTCTTTTATGTACTGAAATCAGATGAGGAATATCAGTTTAAGTAGTCACTTCTTTGACACCCTCTGGCGTTATTTTTATTTTTTTGAGGGGCGCTAGCCCCTATATATTCAGCTATTAGTGTAGATTTCCGTCTTACACAAACAATAAATTCCCATTGACAATGAATGGAGAATTTTGCGTCATAGTGTCTGAGCAAATAGGCTCAGTGTAAATGTTTGTCTTACACAAACATTAAATTCCCGATGACAATGAAAGGAGAATTTTACGTCATAGTGTCTGAGCAAATAGGCTCAGTGTCTATTTTACATCATGATGATGTACGATGATAAGAGCGCCCATCACTTCACACGGGTGATTTCAGTTTGTAATATTTACTAGGGAGAGATGGATCTTTGCTAAATTCATATGTCACCATAGTAACTGAGCTAAATATTGGTTTAATATTATTTGACTTTCATACTAGGCTAAATACCAAAACTATGAATGAAATCATTTGTTTTTATTTCCTTTATTAATGAGACAGTCTTCACTGTTAGATTTCACGTTGATTTGAGCAAGATTGTTTATTAAACTATTAGTGCTGGTTATTAAGAAACCACTACATTGTTAGTTTTATGTTTCTAGACCAAGAGTTCCCAAACTTTTCACGGTGAAAATAATGATATTTGAACTGGGGACCCGCCAGTAACCCGCCACCCTGACAAGTACTTGGAATAGTAGGCATTTCATTTAGTTTGACTGTGAAAATAGCCAAACTACAAACTCACAACGCATCATCACACTGCTGTTGTGAGCTTAGATCATCTTTCTTACATAATATTTGACAATTTGGCCAATTTGGAATTAAGGTCTTAAATACCTGCGTACACTTATAACTGTTCTAGACCAGTGGTTCCCAAACATTTTAGCTCATAACCCAAAAGAGAAATTAGACATTTGTCCGGGACCCAAACTAGTGAAAATAGCCAATCGACAAGCTCACAAAGCATCGCACGTGTGTATTTGTTTTCTAATTTATGGAATTTCTTAGATGCTTATTTTATTTATTCAAGAAATTACTTCATTTAATAAGGTATTAACTCGTGAAACATTAGGTTTTTGGGGATTTTTTTTTAATGACAAAAACAAAACAAAATGTAGGAAACAAGAAATAAAGGGACCCATAACAATGTGTCCGCGACCCACAAATGGGTCCCGACCCAGTGTTTGGGAACCAGTGTTCTAGAGACCACACAGAGCACACACAGACCCAGTGTTTGGGAACCAATGTTCTAGAGACCACACAGAGCACACACAGACCCAGTGTTTGGGAACCAGTGTTCTAGAGACCACACAGAGCACACACAGACCCAGTGTTTGGGAACCAGTGTTCTAGAGACCACACAGAGCACACACAGACCCAGTGTTTGGGAACCAGTGTTCTAGAGACCACACAGAGCACACACAGACCCAGTGTTTGGGAACCAGTGTTCTAGAGACCACACAGAGCACACACAGACCCAGTGTTTGGGAACCAGTGTTCTAGAGACCACACAGAGCACACACAGACCCAGTGTTTGGGAACCAGTGTTCTAGAGACCACACAGAGCACACACAGACCCAGTGTTTGGGAACCAGTGTTCTAGAGACCACACAGAGCACACACAGACCCAGTGTTTGGGAACCAGTGTTCTAGAGACCACACAGAGCACACACAGACCCAGTGTTTGGGAACCAGTGTTCTAGAGACCACACAGAGCACACACAGACCCAGTGTTTGGGAACCAGTGTTCTAGAGACCACACAGAGCACACACAGACCCAGTGTTTGGGAACCAGTGTTCTAGAGACCACACAGAGCACACACAGACCCAGTGTTTGGGAACCAGTGTTCTAGAGACCACACAGAGCACACACAGACCCAGTGTTTGGGAACCAGTGTTCTAGAGACCACACAGAGCACACACAGACCCAGTGTTTGGGAACCAGTGTTCTAGAGACCACACAGAGCACACACAGACCCAGTGTTTGGGAACCAGTGTTCTAGAGACCACACAGAGCACACACAGACCCAGTGTTTGGGAACCAGTGTTCTAGAGACCACACAGAGCACACACAGACCCAGTGTTTGGGAACCAGTGTTCTAGAGACCACACAGAGCACACACAGACCCAGTGTTTGGGAACCAGTGTTCTAGAGACCACACAGAGCACACACAGACCCAGTGTTTGGGAACCAGTGTTCTAGAGACCACACAGAGCACACACAGACCCAGTGTTTGGGAACCAGTGTTCTAGAGACCACACAGAGCACACACAGACCCAGTGTTTGGGAACCAGTGTTCTAGAGACCACACAGAGCACACACAGACCCAGTGTTTGGGAACCAGTGTTCTAGAGACCACACAGAGCACACACAGACCCAGTGTTTGGGAACCAGTGTTCTAGAGACCACACAGAGCACACACAGACCCAGTGTTTGGGAACCAGTGTTCTAGAGACCACACAGAGCACACACAGACCCAGTGTTTGGGAACCAGTGTTCTAGAGACCACACAGAGCACACACAGACCCAGTGAGATTATTGTTGTTCTAAAACTAAACTGAATTCAAATAAAACGGGGATCATGACCTCTACAATCGTGGCAACGGCCCTGAATGCAACGCAACGTCAGCAACACCTCCTGTCTCGTCACCTTATATTTCTCATACGTTGCAACTAAGCTACCTAGACTCTTCTCCTCCTAGCCTCCAAGCTGTGGAATGACCTCTGTGCTAAATGTTTAAATTGTAAATGTTGTTAACGTACGTGTAGTTAGGTAAAGTTAGCTTAAGTTGTGGCAAATCTGCAAAAAAAATGCTTACCACTAGCTTTCTTCACAGATGTGTTCATAAAGGTGTCTACTATCACAGAAAAATGTGTTCCAACCCAACTCCCTTGGGAAACTTTGTGGCAGCTGCTGAAAGTTGGGGTACCATTATCAACCAATATAAGACAAAGAAAATGCATTATACATTATACTTTGTGACATGTCAAACTAGGGGGTTTTCAAGATTATGAATCCATTGCAAGCATTAGTTTTGCACAAAAAACACTGCCTAAAAATGCCCATAGCAGTCATCACAAATGTGATGAGGTCAGCACATTTGGCAGCAAGGGCACATTTGGGCAAGTTCCTATGGCCTAATTTAGCCCAAGGAGTATTTTCGTGCAAAACTCATGCTTGGAATGGATTCAGCATCATGAAAACCCCCTAGTTTGACATGTCACATGCTACTTAAAGTATAATGAAATTTGGAATTCTTTGCCTTATATAGCAGCTGTCACAAAGTTTCCCAAGGGAGTTGGGTTGGAACATATTTTTCTGTGATAGTAGACACCTTTATGAACACATCTGTGAAGAAAGCTAGTGGTAAGCATTTCTTTTTGCAGATTTGCCACACCAGCTAACTTTACCTAACTAGTGGTACGTAGTTAGCCTGGCTAATAAGCCAGACCGAATCAGCCGTTGGCAAAAAAAAAATTGCCTGCCGGCGGATTACGGTCTGGAGAGGCTCAATTGTACGCCCATTTCCTACACCAGAAAACTGGTGTGGCCAATCGGGACACGGTATGCAATATGGGCGGGCTTTGGTACAGTGACGTTCAATGCTTGAGACCTTTGACTGACAGTAGCTCTGACCAATTGCGTCAAAGAGAAAATGTTTGAACCCGCCCCCCCGGGAAACAAGATCCATACACAGCATCTCCAGACTCAAATACCACACGATGATTTGAGTCTGGCTTATTAGCCAGGCTAGTACGTAGTGGCCTGGAACATCTAAGTGGTCGCATCCACAGAAAGGCTAGTACGTAGTGGCCTGGAACATCTAAGTGGTCGCATCCACAGAAAGGCTAGTACGTAGTGGCCTGGAACATCTAAGTGGTCGCATCCACAGAAAGGCTAGTACGTAGTGGCCTGGAACATCTAAGTGGTCGCATCCACAGAAAGGCTAGTACGTAGTGGCCTGGAACATCTAAGTGGTCGCATCCACAGAAAGGCTAGTACGTAGTGGCCTGGAACATCTAAGTGGTCGCATCCACAGAAAGGCTAGTACGTAGTGGCCTGGAACATCTAAGTGGTCGCATCCACAGAAAGGCTAGTACGTAGTGGCCTGGAACATCTAAGTGGTCGCATCCACAGAAAGGCTAGTACGTAGTGGCCTGGAACATCTAAGTGGTCGCATCCACAGAAAGGCTAGTACGTAGTGGCCTGGAACATCTAAGTGGTCGCATCCACAGAAAGGCTAGTACGTAGTGGCCTGGAACATCTAAGTGGTCGCATCCACAGAAAGGCTAGTACGTAGTGGCCTGGAACATCTAAGTGGTCGCATCCACAGAAAGGCTAGTACGTAGTGGCCTGGAACATCTAAGTGGTCGCATCCACAGAAAGGCTAGTACGTAGTGGCCTGGAACATCTAAGTGGTCGCATCCACAGAAAGGCTAGTACGTAGTGGCCTGGAACATCTAAGTGGTCGCATCCACAGAAAGGCTAGTACGTAGTGGCCTGGAACATCTAAGTGGTCGCATCCACAGAAAGGCTAGTACGTAGTGGCCTGGAACATCTAAGTGGTCGCATCCACAGAAAGGCTAGTACGTAGTGGCCTGGAACATCTAAGTGGTCGCATCCACAGAAAGGCTAGTACGTAGTGGCCTGGAACATCTAAGTGGTCGCATCCACAGAAAGGCTAGTACGTAGTGGCCTGGAACATCTAAGTGGTCGCATCCACAGAAAGGCTAGTACGTAGTGGCCTGGAACATCTAAGTGGTCGCATCCACAGAAAGGCTAGTACGTAGTGGCCTGGAACATCTAAGTGGTCGCATCCACAGAAAGGCTAGTACGTAGTGGCCTGGAACATCTAAGTGGTCGCATCCACAGAAAGGCTAGTACGTAGTGGCCTGGAACATCTAAGTGGTCGCATCCACAGAAAGGCTAGTACGTAGTGGCCTGGAACATCTAAGTGGTCGCATCCACAGAAAGGCTAGTACGTAGTGGCCTGGAACATCTAAGTGGTCGCATCCACAGAAAGGCTAGTACGTAGTGGCCTGGAACATCTAAGTGGTCGCATCCACAGAAAGGCTAGTACGTAGTGGCCTGGAACATCTAAGTGGTCGCATCCACAGAAAGGCTAGTACGTAGTGGCCTGGAACATCTAAGTGGTCGCATCCACAGAAAGGCTAGTACGTAGTGGCCTGGAACATCTAAGTGGTCGCATCCACAGAAAGGCTAGTACGTAGTGGCCTGGAACATCTAAGTGGTCGCATCCACAGAAAGGCTAGTACGTAGTGGCCTGGAACATCTAAGTGGTCGCATCCACAGAAAGGCTAGTACGTAGTGGCCTGGAACATCTAAGTGGTCGCATCCACAGAAAGGCTAGTACGTAGTGGCCTGGAACATCTAAGTGGTCGCATCCACAGAAAGGCTAGTACGTAGTGGCCTGGAACATCTAAGTGGTCGCATCCACAGAAAGGCTAGTACGTAGTGGCCTGGAACATCTAAGTGGTCGCATCCACAGAAAGGCTAGTACGTAGTGGCCTGGAACATCTAAGTGGTCGCATCCACAGAAAGGCTAGTACGTAGTGGCCTGGAACATCTAAGTGGTCGCATCCACAGAAAGGCTAGTACGTAGTGGCCTGGAACATCTAAGTGGTCGCATCCACAGAAAGGCTAGTACGTAGTGGCCTGGAACATCTAAGTGGTCGCATCCACAGAAAGGCTAGTACGTAGTGGCCTGGAACATCTAAGTGGTCGCATCCACAGAAAGGCTAGTACGTAGTGGCCTGGAACATCTAAGTGGTCGCATCCACAGAAAGGCTAGTACGTAGTGGCCTGGAACATCTAAGTGGTCGCATCCACAGAAAGGCTAGTACGTAGTGGCCTGGAACATCTAAGTGGTCGCATCCACAGAAAGGCTAGTACGTAGTGGCCTGGAACATCTAAGTGGTCGCATCCACAGAAAGGCTAGTACGTAGTGGCCTGGAACATCTAAGTGGTCGCATCCACAGAAAGGCTAGTACGTAGTGGCCTGGAACATCTAAGTGGTCGCATCCACAGAAAGGCTAGTACGTAGTGGCCTGGAACATCTAAGTGGTCGCATCCACAGAAAGGCTAGTACGTAGTGGCCTGGAACATCTAAGTGGTCGCATCCACAGAAAGGCTAGTACGTAGTGGCCTGGAACATCTAAGTGGTCGCATCCACAGAAAGGCTAGTACGTAGTGGCCTGGAACATCTAAGTGGTCGCATCCACAGAAAGGCTAGTACGTAGTGGCCTGGAACATCTAAGTGGTCGCATCCACAGAAAGGCTAGTACGTAGTGGCCTGGAACATCTAAGTGGTCGCATCCACAGAAAGGCTAGTACGTAGTGGCCTGGAACATCTAAGTGGTCGCATCCACAGAAAGGCTAGTACGTAGTGGCCTGGAACATCTAAGTGGTCGCATCCACAGAAAGGCTAGTACGTAGTGGCCTGGAACATCTAAGTGGTCGCATCCACAGAAAGGCTAGTACGTAGTGGCCTGGAACATCTAAGTGGTCGCATCCACAGAAAGGCTAGTACGTAGTGGCCTGGAACATCTAAGTGGTCGCATCCACAGAAAGGCTAGTACGTAGTGGCCTGGAACATCTAAGTGGTCGCATCCACAGAAAGGCTAGTACGTAGTGGCCTGGAACATCTAAGTGGTCGCATCCACAGAAAGGCTAGTACGTAGTGGCCTGGAACATCTAAGTGGTCGCATCCACAGAAAGGCTAGTACGTAGTGGCCTGGAACATCTAAGTGGTCGCATCCACAGAAAGGCTAGTACGTAGTGGCCTGGAACATCTAAGTGGTCGCATCCACAGAAAGGCTAGTACGTAGTGGCCTGGAACATCTAAGTGGTCGCATCCACAGAAAGGCTAGTACGTAGTGGCCTGGAACATCTAAGTGGTCGCATCCACAGAAAGGCTAGTACGTAGTGGCCTGGAACATCTAAGTGGTCGCATCCACAGAA
Source organism: Electrona antarctica (assembly GCF_951216825.1). Taxonomy (NCBI): domain Eukaryota; kingdom Metazoa; phylum Chordata; class Actinopteri; order Myctophiformes; family Myctophidae; genus Electrona; species Electrona antarctica. The sequence goes on from NC_136807.1 coordinate 3,455,325, forward strand.
AGGCTAGTACGTAGTGGCCTGGAACATCTAAGTGGTCGCATCCACAGAAAGGCTAGTACGTAGTGGCCTGGAACATCTAAGTGGTCGCATCCACAGAAAGGCTAGTACGTAGTGGCCTGGAACATCTAAGTGGTCGCATCCACAGAAAGGCTAGTACGTAGTGGCCTGGAACATCTAAGTGGTCGCATCCACAGAAAGGCTAGTACGTAGTGGCCTGGAACATCTAAGTGGTCGCCAGGCTAGTACGTAGTGGCCTGGAACATCTAAGTGGTCGCATCCACAGAAAGGCTAGTACGTAGTGGCCTGGAACATCTAAGTGGTCGCCAGGCTAGTACGTAGTGGCCTGGAACATCTAAGTGGTCGCCAGGCTAGTACGTAGTGGCCTGGAACATCTAAGTGGTCGCCAGGCTAGTACGTAGTGGCCTGGAACATCTAAGTGGTCGCATCCACAGAAAGCCAGGAGTGCAACTTTAATCAATCTACAATATCAGACATTACCCGACAAGTGAGCTTGTAGATCAGCGATTCGTCATACAAGAAAGAATATATAGGGCTTAAAGGAGAATTCCATGCTAGAATGCTTTCTTAAATTTCTTACCTTTCTTTGTAGTTGTTACGTCCCCACCAAAGAGGTCCAGGTGTTTTTTTGTGCAAAAACTCCTTATTGGCTATTTCCCCTACCATAAGCCCTAATTGAATTGCATTGCATTGAATGGGAATTGAATGGGGCTATGGGGTGTTGTGCTAATTCGCTTATTTCCATTGAAATAAGCAGTAAAGTGTGCCGCTTGGGATATTATTTACATTATGAAGAGAGGATATATACAAAAAAATAAGAGCGATGGAAATAAGCAAATTATCACAACACCCCATAGCCCCATTCAATTCAATGCAATTCATTTAGGGCTTATGGTAGGGGAAATAGCCAATAAGGAGGTTTTGCACAAAAAAACACCTGGACCTCTTTGGTGGGGACGTAACAACTACAAAGAAAGGTAAGAAAGCCTTTTAGTATGGAATTCTCCTTTAAGTGGTTAAATGACGTGGTTAAGTAGTAGTCAAGTCAACATAGAGCGTCGCAGTCCCAACCCCTTCCATGACGACCAGGGTATGACCATTTCCCATTCATTTTTCCCCATAGACGTTTCAGAAAGTATTTATTTAAAGAAGAAAAACAACAAAAAGTGTTGCCCTTTTTTTCTTCTTTCTAATTATTTGTTCGCTCCAAAAAAAGTGTCACCATCCGAGTTGGCTTTGTCCGAGGCTTACAGGTCTTTAAATAAATACTTTCTGAAACGTCTATAGGAAAAATGTTGAATATTAAATACTAGATCTGTATGTATTAAATCTATATGAAATATGAAATGTGTATTTGTATATAAATCTGTATTATTCAGGGCTTAAGTGATCATACTACAGAAATATCCTTGTGTGTAAATGCTTATTCTCACCTTCTTGTGAGCGTGGGGGGTCGTGGATTATCTTCAGGTAACACTCAAACTGAGCAGCTAGGATCTGTTCTCGGGAACGCCCCAGAAAACTGGACACATTGTCACTGGATTCGTCCATAATGATCCCCACATCGTCTCCCTGGGAAACCTGGGTAATGGAGTTGCACATTCTTTTGACATTATATTTTTCTTACAGGGGTAAGTATAAGTAAACACAATTCGCTGAGAGAGATAATTACTCCGGAATACTCGCATGCGCACACACACGCACACGCGCTCACACGCACACACGCACACACTCGCACACACTCGCACACACACGCACACACACACACACACACGCACACACACACACACACACACACACACACACACACACACACACACACACACACACACACACACACACACACACACACACACACACACACACACACACACACACACACACACACAGTATAGGCTACTCATCACTGACCTCAGTACCCAGCAGCAGTACAGCCAGGAGTGACGATGTGAAGGTCGTCCACATGATTCTGAAGTGAAACAAAGACCAACATGTCTGGTTAACATCGTCTACCAGTGGCACTGTAGACGCCACTGGAACAAACAGACACTATGGCTGAGATTGACAAGATAACACAACCTGATTGGCAGTTTGTGGGTGTAGGATACATTTGATTATTTTCCTGTTTAGTTTCCTATAGTAATTTGTAAGTAAGTAGGCAGCAACATATGTAATGTATCTATGTATTTATTTGTATTAATAAATGAAGCAGTCCATATTCATTAGCCTGACTGCTGGGGTAAGTACAGTGCGTATCTGTTTAGCAGCCCACTGCCAGTGGCTCTGTGGCTACCAAACAGACCACTTGCCGACCGTATACGTGTTACATCTACGTCTTTGTCCTTGCCAAAACGTCTCAGTCATGTGAACGCCGGGAAAAACACATACTGTATACATAGAGGAGAGGAGCATGAGAAGTAAAGCATATGGAGGTACTTCCTTGGCCAACTGGCTGCGTACACAAGAAACTTGGCACCGATCGGTCCAGCTGTTGCTGGATTAGTCAGTCACACAACCCACAGACACACTCACAGACAAATTCTGATAAACTGATAAACGTGCAACAGGTTTGCAGTAGTGAATACATATGTCAATAGATATTTACAATGTCAAGCCACCGCGTGTGCGAGCGACGAGCGTGCGTGTGTGTGCGCGCATGCGTGCGCACTTGTTTATGTGACAGTGTGTTTTCTCAAGAAGGACAGGAAGTTCACACTTCAGCAGAGGGTCATGGCACTACAGTCACTCCTCTGCTGGGCCACAGAAACATGCATCTATTATCACAGTGGGCCGGATTAACCCTTTGTGGTTCCCGGGGCTATGACCAGGTTTGGTGAACTAGGTCATTGCTGAACATGTTTGCTAACAGCTAACAACGCCGGTGAAGCTGCTAACAACAGCAGCTTCATCAGCGATATGCAGGGTGTTGCCGGCGCATTTCGCATTAGTCATGTACGTTACATGCAGTAGGCATGTACGTTACATGCAGTAGTCATGTACGTTACATGTAGTAGTCATGTACGTTACATGCAGTAGGCATGTACGTTCCATGCAGTAGGCATGTACGTTACATGTAGTAGTCATGTACGTTACATGCAGTAGGCATGTACGTTACATGCAGTAGTCCAGTCCGTTACATGCAGAAGTCCAGTCCGTTACATGCAGTAGTCCAGTCTGTTACATGCAGAAGTCCAGTCCGTTACATGCAGTAGTCCAGTCCGTTACATGCAGTAGTCCAGTCCGTTACATGCAGTAGTCCAGTCCGTTACATGCAGTAGTCCAGTCCGTTACATGCAGTAGTCCAGTCCGTTACATGCAGTAGTCCAGTCCGTGTTTTCTTTCCATTTGTCAGCCGAAGAAATGGTATTATAATTATGCTTGTCGCTTAACCCTTTTCTCAACTTCTTTTCTCTCCTTTGATTTTTCTTTTTTGTCTCTTGTCTTTAATTCACATCAAAGACAACATTCAACAAACAAATGATCATAAAAATTGAGGTAATTCTTGCCCCCAAAACATAAATTATTTCACTTGTACAGCGCACAATGTGTTAAAAAATTCAATATAGAAAGCTGAATCGAAAAGCCACAGTAGTGAACAGTGTGATAGCAAGGCCTTTGGCAAGAACTTTGCACCACATAACTAAGTGAAAGTTGCCCCTTTGTGTTTCAACAATATTGTTGGTTATAAGCTCTGTAGCCATCAACAGTATCCTACTCCTACTGTCCTACTCCTTGACCCATTTAGGCCTGACCTCAAAATAAAAAAAAAATCTTCTAAATCCTCCAGTTTTCTAAAATAAATATTTTCACGATTTTTCAAAAATAGCAGACCTACAAGCTCGTAGCGTGCCACTCGGTGGCGCGCTATGAGCTTGTAGATCTGCTATTTTTCAATAGCTAAATTATAACATGTTTAAAACACGAAAAGGGGTTCCCGCCCCAAAATGGGTTAAAACTGGCTCCAAGAGTGGCTTAATTCCTCTGCTACGCCTGGCAGTCAAAACAAGTTTGAATTCCAGAGAATATTTGCAGGCTGTGCTTTAAGTCTGAAAAGGACAATACTTCATAGAGTCATATGACATGAATATTTAGACATCAGAGGAAGTGTGGAAGAGCTGAAGGAAAATGCAACTAAGAGAGAACAGAAGAGCTGAAGGAAAATGCAACTAAGAGAGAACAGAAGAGCTGAAGGAAAATGCAACTAAGAGAGAACAAAAAGGCCAAACAAACCTTTTTCACCTTCCTTCTTCTTCTCACCTCCCATTCCTTTTCTCTCCGTCTTTCACTCCCTTACATTCATTCTTCATTGTGTTGTTATCTCTCAGCACTCTATGCTTGGTTGTATTTCTAGACGCTTGGTTGTGTCAGGGAAGTATAGCTTTTTATACTGCCAGTGGCTGTGTGGCTACGAAACCACTTGCCACGTGGTTGCATGGGGAACAGTCCATGGACTAATGCCTATCTCTGATTCATTGGCATACTCTGGGTCATGTGAATGCTAGGAGAAATATAATATGTACAGAGAGAATATGAACACGAGAAGCAAAGATATTGAGGCAGACATTGGACTATAGGCTACCGCAGAACACTAATTTGTCTACCGAAAACATCTCTAATCAATTTAATAATCACAACACATGCACATTTCCTATCAATTTAACCCACAATTATCAGACAGTGGCCTTGTGGTTAGAGTGTCCGCCCTGAAACTGGGAGGTCGGGGTTCGATCCCCGGCCGGGTCATACCAAAGATTGTAAAAATGGGACCCAATGCCTCCCTGCTTGGCACTCAGCATCAATGGGTTGGATTGGGGGGTCAAATCAACTAATCAAATGATTCCCAATCGCGGCACGGCTGCAGCACCTTGGCTGCGGCTCAGCGCTCCAATGGGTCAAATGCAGAAAACAAATGTCACGGCGGTAACGTCTGTGACAAATCGTACGACTTTGAAAACGCACACACGCACATACACACACACCACGACTACAAGGAACAATGTCAAGAAATGACTGTCTTTCACACAGAAAGGATACCCTGCTGAATGATGCAATGGAAAAATGGAAACATCACATCTCCCAGTCATAGTGTTTAGGGACAGCTTAAGGCTGAGGAGGAGGGCCCTCAGCATTCATGGAGATTTCCTCCACCACCATAAATGCACCCCCCCCCCCCACCCCCACCACCACCAATTATATTCTCACATGACATACAGCAAAGATTTCTTACTGTCTCATTAAGGCAGCCCAAAGATCATTATTACTGTATTTATATTTTCACTGAAACATATATGATAGCCTATATGTATTTTCATTCATATTTTCCACTGTTCATAGGTTGTACATTTTATATTTATTGAGAGACTGAATTACTTAAAGGAGCATTCAGTGATTTGAGTGATTTGGAAAACCACCCAGTCCGCCCCGGTAACAAAATGTGCACATGCACGCTCTACAGTGGGGGGAAGTGCAACAGGCCAACAGCATGTGCACCAAGGCCCGCCCCCACTCGATCATGATTGGAGGAAGGCCCCTCTCATCCTGATTGGATGAAGGCTTTGCCACCCGCCACCAAAACTGAAACTAGGGTTTTTTGACCCCAGGGGCTCAATGGGGACAGGGAGGAACTCCTTATATGGTCAGCACACTCTATAGTAGGGAGGATTATCCACTAAAAAAGACAAAATAAGTGATATTTGAATTAAGTAAAATCACTGAATATACCTTTAAATCGTTCAGAGATCCAGTGCAAATGTCTTCTTGTCTAGTGTCAGATCCCGTGATCTTTTGTGGCCAGATGTAATTTCTTGGGGTCTAATTAGGACTATAGTAAATAATAAAAAAATAAATCTCTATCAAATTTGGTAAAAAAATACATATTTAGCCCCATGCTCGAATGCCCCCGCCCCCCTGTCAAAAACAGCTGAAATCCCTAAAACGAAAGAAAGCAGCAAAATGAAAAAAAAATGAACACTCATCTTTTACTTTCTCTAATAACAACCTAAAACATGAACCTTGGTTGAAAAAAACTAAAGTTGTCTTAATCCATTCTGGGCGGGAACCCTTTTTGGTGTTTTAAGCATTATGTTATAATTTAGCTATTGAAAAATAGCAGATCTACAAGCTCGTAGCGCGCCACCGAGTGGCGCGCTACGAGCTTGTAGGTCTGCAATTTTTGAAAAATCGTGAAAATGTGGCGCAAATCCTGACAGAAAACTGTCAGGATTTAGAAGACATTTTTATAAATTTCGACATCAGGCCTAAATGGGTTGATGAGGTGTTTTGATCCGGACTATTCTGCTGATGGAACCTCCCGTATCTCGCTATTTTCATTAATATTAAAATATTAATATTTCCTTGACTCAGAAGGTATAGTTCTTATTAACCAAAGTATAATATACTGGAACATACTGTACGACGAGTAAATGTCATTTTCATGTCATTTGTCATGTTATTTAATATTTAGTGTTTTTGAGTGGTGCAAACCACTCCAATAACCCGTGTCTGTACCTGTGTACCAGGTGTGTACCTGTACGTGGGGCCATGTACAGGTGAGCATGGTTGCTATGGTTAGTGTGTGACGTCACTGCACCACTCAGTTCACACGGGTGTGATTTTTGTTTGTTTGTTGAAGAAGCAATGGACATGGCCATAAGCCATCTGGCTTTATTGTGTTTTCATCCTCTGTGATACATTGACTGTACGTCGACAAATGCTTTTGTGCTTTTTTTTATGTCACCAAATAAAATAAAATCAATTAAATTCATATATCAATTATTTTTCTGAGACTGGTCAGCCCCTTGATATTTATTTCTCTTTTTGAGTGGTGTAAACCACTCCTACAACTGGCTTTGTTAGTTTGTCTGTCTGTCTGTTCGTACCAAAAAATGAGCATGGTCGCTATGGTCACCCAGTTCACACAGGTGTGATTTCATTACGTCAGACATTATGTCAGACCACAGCTGATCAGTCTATATAAGACCTTACACCACTCAGTTCACACGGGTGTGATTTTTATTTGTTTATAATGGAGTTGAATTGTCTACAGTGGTTCTCAAACATTTACATGTCAAGTTCAAGGGGGGGTCCTGCATTTGAAAAAAAGATTTTGTGTCAGGGTCCTCCATAATCTTCGTTCTAAGACTACTTTTGTTCAGAATTCTACACAGTCTAATACTGTAGGTGGATAATGAAACCTATACTCTGTAAAAATTAGAACGTAATATTTTAGGCCTATTCTTTATACATTATCATTGGGCTAACTAACTTCTGACTGGTGAAATAACAGTGCAAATAAACTGTTCTTAATTTGTCTGGGGACCCCCCCTCAAGGACCCTTGGGGTTTCCCGGACCCCCCTCAAGGACCCTTGGGGTTTCCCGGACACCACTTTATGAACCTCTGTTTATATTTATTTTAATCAACACAACACCAGTGGTCCACTGGTCTAGTGATGATATTTATTTATACACATAATACTATTTATATATTGCTCTTAACCCTTTTGACTTCTGAAAAGACAATTACCTCGGGGGTAAGAGTTAATGAATATGAATATGAAATATTCTAGAGGAGCATCTGGCTCCTGGTTCCGCCGTGGGTTCCGGCCGTCTGATGACGCAAAGTTACATCCGCTCTAGACAGGACCAGAAAACCCAAGGAGTTGATCCTTAGGTTTTACTGAGGTTGTGTGGAGGTTTATTTATTGTCCCTCTTGGAGGTTCAAGGTTAACTTCATTGTCCCTCTTGCGGGAAATTGGTTTGCAGATGCAGATGTTCCTTCAGTTTGTGGTTCCCAAACGTTTTAGCTCGGGACCCAAAAGAGAAATTAGACATTTGTTTTGGGACCCAAACAAGTGAAAATAGCGAATGTACACGTTGCTTTGCGAGCTTGTAGATCTGCTATTTTCACTAGTTCTTAATTATATATTATTTTTAATTTATGGAATTTCTTATTTGTGAGCGCAAATATTTTGATACAATTGTTTTTTAAATGTAAGACATTTTTATTCGAGTTGTGACCACCAAAAATTGGCCCATGACCCACAAATGGGTCCCGACCCACTGTTTGGGAAACAGTGATGGTATTTTTCTCCAGTGTGGACAAGCTGTTGTCTCTTCAGACCTGTCTGACTTAAACTCTTGTCAAAGTTGTCACACGCAGCAAAGGTTGTCGGGATCAGGAATCAAACCTGAGACACGCTGTCATGTCAGGCTTGGATTACCAGCCTAGGTGCCTGGGCCGTTGAATAACTTATTTTTTTTGCGTGTTTTGGTATTTATTGTGCAGAATGCATTTACTGCTGTCCTCTGCCACGTCCAAAGCCACCCCAGCCACCCCTGAACTGGAAGTCCGTGGCTGCTCCGGCTCCTGCCTCTGCCTTCTTGTCGCCACCAGGGGGCGCAGCAGAGCGCCGGTACGTGTCTCTGTCGGACTCTCCGCGGTTAAAGCGGCCGGCTCTCTCTCCTCCCTCGGCGCCCCTGGGCTTGGGCCTGGCGGTCTCGGAGGGGCGGTTGGAGCGACGCAGCGTGGACGGTACGATCTCGGCGGGCAGGTGGAGGAACTCCCTCAGGTACTGGATGCCCTCGTCGGTGAGGTACCAGTAGAAATGGCGCCAGGAGAACGTCTCCTTGACGAACCCGCGTGACTTCAGGGATTGCATTGTCTTCATCACGTGGAGGTTGGGTACGTTCTTGTCGGCCAGGTCGGGATGCTTGGCCAGGTGCACGTCCTTCATAGCGACTACCACCCCGTCTTTAAAGAGGAGCTCATAGATTGCTTTGCGGTTTTCCTTTGGCATCAGCATCTTCCTTGGCTTGTCTTACAATCTCTGTTCTTGAAGTCTGGGACACTCTTAGTAGTTCACTCGGTACTGAACTTTGCACTCTTGTGTGGCCCTCTTTAAGCTGAGATACCTCCACGCTTGTGTCATCAGTAGGACATCGGTCGTGCCCAAATATGGAGTTCCCTTGTTCAGTCATGCCCAAATATGGGGTTTCCATGTCAGTTGTGCCCAAATATGGAGACCCAGCCATGGTGTGTCAGAAATAACATTGAGTAACCATGACAACATTTTGGGCGGGAACCCTTTTTTGTGTTTTAAGCATTATGTTATGCTTTAGCTATTGAAAAATAGCAGATCTACAAGCTCATAGCGCTGAGAGTGCCGCGCTATGAGCTTGTAGGTCTGCTATTTTTGAAAAATCGTGAAAATGTGGTGCAAAGCTTTGAATATATTCTTTCAGAGCCAACGTTTTTAAGCTGGAGACCAGTCTATGATGTCATGCATTCGGAACGCATTCTCCTTCGGTTATGCAGTACAATATTTTAACAAATACTGTACACTTTTTTGAAAAAACTTCTTCCTTATATTATAAAACCTGATGATCATGTTTTAGGGTGGAGAAAAAAAGCCATGGCACTCCATCTTTAACCACATCAGATCTATGTTTTTACACCTGCTAAATTATACTTTTGACGTAGCTTATGGTATAACAGGCAATAGAAAACAACATGGAACTCATTTTCATTGAAAAACGGTGTACATGGTGACTATAACTATAATCTACCTGATCTTGAGGCCTACACAATCGGGGGGAAAAAAAAAATATATATATATATATATATAGTTTATATATATATATATATATATTTTTTATATATATTTTTTTCTTTTTCTTTTCTTATCAACTAGTCAACTAGTACCAGCAAGGTCGACTAGTGGATTTACTAGTCGACTAGTAAACTAGTCGACTAGTTGCTTAATGCCCTAGTATCTACAGTATCTACCAGTCTCAAGGTGCAGGGGCAACATCCCAGAATGAAGTTGGGCAAGGTCTAAAACAAGGCCAAACGAAGCGACTATCAGTTAGTTTAAACCCTTACATTTCATGCTCTACACAAGCTTAGAGCTTGTAGATCTGCTATTTCCCCAAAAATATTGAAGACAGTGAAATCTAACACTTGTAATATCTTAGAAACATTTTAAATACAGAAATCTTGTATTGGGGCATGGGGATTGTGGCACAAAATATGTTCAGATGGCGATCCGCGTAAAACAATATATTAATTTGGTGGTCCTTGACATGAAAATGTTTGTCAAATTAGGAAGCTGCAATTAAGACCAAAATGGACACTTTAGATAGACCAATAGTTACACGTGGCATTGCAGAAGAACAAGCCCAAAAGTTGCTTATAATAAGCAGAACTGGCAACACTGGTGTGTGTCTATGTTATTCCCTCTCTGGATAAGCTGCATTTCCTGTGAGACATCATTGTCTCCCGCAGGGGACACACACACAACAGCAGAGGTTAGGGTCAGGGGACACACACACAACAGCAGAGGTTAGGGTCAGGTCAGGTGCGCACACGCCTGCACGTAGCTCTGGTCCATAGCTCTAATGCGTTTCATTTAGACTAGAGCTATGTTACTCTCAACTTCCGCCGCTCGCATTAATGCAGACCAGCCTCTCCTCTTTAGCGTGAATAAAAATAACGTTTTTGCTACTCACCAAAACAAAGGCGGGTTGTGTCATTAGAAAGCCTACTTTCCTTAGTGGACGCACTCTGAGCCCCCCCCCCCCCCCCCCCCCCCCCCCCCACCACACGTATAAACGGTACTTTTTGGCCAAAAGGGGATTTTGTTTCCACCGGAAGAAAAATACTTGTAGTTACTCCACTGCGCCTTCTACCGATATTGCCCAGAGAATTGCCCCATAGAGAATATTTTTCCTCTGGTCAAAAAGTTCAGTTTATACGTGTGGTGGGGGGCTCAGAGTGCGTCCACTAAGGAAAGTAGGCTTTCTAATGACACAACCCGCCTTTGTTTTGGTGAGTAGCAAAAACGTTATTTTTATTTACGCTAAAGAGGAGAGGCTGGTCTGCATTCATGCGAGCGGCGGAAGTTGAGAGTAACATAGCTCTAAATTAAACGCATTAGAGCTTGTATGGACCAGAGCTAGCCTGCACGTACGCACGTATAGTTGAATTTGACAACTAGACCATTGGTTACCAAAGTGAGGTCCGGGGACCCCCAGGGGTACCTCTCTGAGTTACAGACCCATAATGGTCCATTTGGTTCCAAACTATAATTTAGCTGGGTCCCCCCCATGTGGGTAAACTAGAGTCCCTCAGTTTTATGGGCCGATCGACAAGCTCACAATACGACGCAACTCGTGGCTTTGTGAGCTTGTCGATTTGCCATTTTCAGGGAATCCTTCGCCACAATATACACTACTGTACATACAGTAAGGCCCTTTGTTTTCTTTTATTCTATATTTAGGACAATAGTGGTCCATTGAGCTATATGAAGTGGTGTGTGTGTGTGTGTGTGTGTGTGTGTGTGTGTGTGTGTGTGTGTGTGTGTGTGTGTGTGTGTGTGTGTGTGTGCGTGTGCGTGCATGTGCGTGTATGTATGCGTGTATGTGCGCGTGCAAGGAATGAGTGTGAGTAAAGAACGAGGAAGGACGAAAGCTACTCTCTTCCTCTGCTTATCCTGTAACTACTTCCTCCTCTCCTCTCTCCTTATACAACCCCCCCTCCCCCCCGCCACACACACACACACACACACACACACACACACACACACACACACACACACACACACACACACACACACACACACACACACACACACACACACACACACACACACACACACAGTTTAAAAATAACCCATTGTTGCACCAACACAAAGGGACAAGAGGAGGACATTCAGAGATCTGAGGGGACACAGCCAACAGAGGAGGACATTCAGAGATCTGAGGGGACACAGCCAACAGAGGAGGACATTCAGAGATCTGAGGGGACACAGCCAACAGAGGAGGACATTCAGAGATCTGAGGGGACACAGGAGGACACAGGAGGACATTCAGAGATCTGAGGGGACACAGCCAACAGAGGAGGACAATCAGAGATCTGAGGGGACACAGCCAACATCATGATGGCCTTTTGATTTAGAAATGACACCGTTTTATAGACTCCTTTCACACTTGCACTGAAAGCCGTAAATCCACTGCCAATATTCCATTATGTTAACACTAGAACACTGTCTAGAAGCTTGCACACTCACGTCTAATGCCACGCGTCGTGGCAGTGTGCGACCTGAGTGAGACACACACAAACTGTACATTTTGAACAAAGGCAGACAGCGATTTATCGTTGGCCACTGAGCGTGTTTTTTCCGTGCTGAGCAGGTTGTGTGGGACTCTGTAATGGGTCCATCACATCACAGAAACACTGAGCAGGTTGTGTGGGACTCTGTAATGGGTCCATCACATCACAGAAACACTGAGCAGGTTGTGTGGGACTCTGTAATCACATCACATCACAGAAACACTGAGCAGGTTGTGTGGGACTCTGTAATGGGTCCATCACATCACAGAAACACTGAGCAGGTTGTGTGGGACTCTGTAATCACATCACATCACATCACAGAAACACTGAGCAGGGTGTGTGGGACTCTGTAATGGGTCCATCACATCACAGAAACACTGAGCAGGGTGTGTGGGACTCTGTAATGGGTCCATCACATCACAGAAACACTGAGCAGGTTGTGTGGGACTCTGTAATGGGTCCATCACATCACAGAAACACTGAGCAGGTTGTGTGGGACTCTGTAATGGGTCCATCACATCACAGAAACACTGAGCAGGGTGTGTGGGACTCTGTAATGGGTCCATCACATCACAGAAACACTGAGCAGGTTGTGTGGGACTCTGTAATGGGTCCATCACATCACAGAAACACTGAGCAGGTTGTGTGGGACTCTGTAATGGGTCCATCACATCACAGAAACACTGAGCAGGGTGTGTGGGACTCTGTAATGGGTCCATCACATCACAGAAACACTGAGCAGGGTGTGTGGGACTCTGTAATGGGTCCATCACATCACAGAAACACTGAGCAGGGTGTGTGGGACTCTGTAATGGGTCCATCACATCACAGAAACACTGAGCAGGTTGTGTGGGACTCTGTAATGGGTCCATCACATCACAGAAACACTGAGCAGGTTGTGTGGGACTCTGTAATGGGTCCATCACATCACAGAAACACTGAGCAGGGTGTGTGGGACTCTGTAATGGGTCCATCACATCACAGAAACACTGAGCAGGTTGTGTGGGACTCTGTAATGGGTCCATCACATCACAGAAACACTGAGCAGGTTGTGTGGGACTCTGTAATGGGTCCATCACATCACAGAAACACTGAGCAGGGTGTGTGGGACTCTGTAATGGGTCCATCACATCACAGAAACACTGAGCAGGGTGTGTGGGACTCTGTAATGGGTCCATCACATCACAGAAACACTGAGCAGGGTGTGTGGGACTCTGTAATCACATCACATCACAGAAACACTGAGCAGGGTGTGTGGGACTCTGTAATGGGTCCATCACATCACAGAAACACTGAGCAGGTTGTGTGGGACTCTGTAATGGGTCCATCACATCACAGAAACACTGAGCAGGGTGTGTGGGCGCTCTGTAATGGGTCCATCACATCACAGAAACACTGAGCAGGGTGTGTGGGCGCTCTGTAATGGGTCCATCACATCACAGAAACACTGAGCCGGTTGTGTGGGCGCTCTGTAATGGGTCCATCACATCACAGAAACACTGAGCCGGTTGTGTGGGACTCTGTAATGGGTCCATCACATCACAGAAACACTGAGCAGGTTGTGTGGGCGCTCTGTAATGGGTCCATCACATCACAGAAACACTGAGCAGGGTGTGTGGGACTCTGTAATGCTGGTGTCCCCCCCTGACCCCCCCTTTATCCTCACTCCACCCCCACTCAGAGTGGAATGGACTGACTTGTGCTCTGAACTGATCACTTGAACTCTCTTGCACTTTATTTTATTCACTATTCTTTGCACTGTCTTGTCCTGTTTTGCACTTGTCCTAATGTTGTAACTGCACTCTGCTGTCCACCAAACCAAATTCCTAACATGTTTACATGTCATGGCAATAAAGTCTTCTGATTCTGATTCTGATTCTAATGGGTCCATCACATCACAGAAACACTGAGCAGGTTGTGTGGGACTCTGTAATGGGTCCATCACATCACAGAAACACTGAGCAGGGTGTGTGGGACTCTGTAATGGGTCCATCACATCACAGAAACACTGAGCAGGTTGTGTGGGACTCTGTAATGGGTCCATCACATCACAGAAACACTGAGCAGGTTGTGTGGGACTCTGTAATGGGTCCATCACATCACAGAAACACTGAGCAGGGTGTGTGGGCGCTCTGTAATGGGTCCATCACATCACAGAAACACTGAGCAGGTTGTGTGGGACTCTGTAATGGGTCCATCACATCACAGAAACACTGAGCAGGGTGTGTGGGCGCTCTGTAATGGGTCCATCACATCACAGAAACACTGAGCAGGGTGTGTGGGACTCTGTAATGGGTCCATCACATCACAGAAACACTGAGCAGGTTGTGTGGGACTCTGTAATGGGTCCATCACATCACAGAAACACTGAGCAGGGTGTGTGGGACTCTGTAATGGGTCCATCACATCACAGAAACACTGAGCAGGGTGTGTGGGCGCTCTGTAATGGGTCCATCACATCACAGAAACACTGAGCAGGGTGTGTGGGACTCTGTAATGGGTCCATCACATCACAGAAACACTGAGCAGGGTGTGTGGGCGCTCTGTAATGGGTCCATCACATCACAGAAACACTGAGCAGGGTGTGTGGGACTCTGTAATGGGTCCATCACATCACAGAAACACTGAGCAGGGTGTGTGGGACTCTGTAATGGGTCCATCACATCACTGAGCAGGTTGTGTGGGCGCTCTGTAATGGGTCCATCACATCACAGAAACACTGAGCAGGTTGTGTGGGACTCTGTAATGGGTCTATCACATCACAGAAACACTGAGCAGGTTGTGTGGGACTCTGTAATGGGTCCATCACATCACAGAAACACTGAGCAGGGTGTGTGGGACTCTGTAATGGGTCCATCACATCACAGAAACACTGAGCAGGTTGTGTGGGACTCTGTAATGGGTCCATCACATCACAGAAACACTGAGCAGGGTGTGTGGGACTCTGTAATGGGTCCATCCCATCACAGAAACACTGAGCAGGGTGTGTGGGCGCTCTGTAATGGGTCCATCCCATCACAGAAACACTGAGCAGGTTGTGTGGGACTCTGTAATGGGTCCATCACATCACAGAAACACTGAGCAGGGTGTGTGGGCGCTCTGTAATGGGTCCATCACATCACAGAAACACTGAGCAGGGTGTGTGGGCGCTCTGTAATGGGTCCATCCCATCACAGAAACACTGAGCAGGTTGTGTGGGACTCTGTAATGGGTCCATCACATCACAGAAACACTGAGCAGGGTGTGTGGGACTCTGTAATGGGTCCATCACATCACAGAAACACTGAGCAGGTTGTGTGGGACTCTGTAATGGGTCCATCACATCACAGAAACACTGAGCAGGTTGTGTGGGACTCTGTAATGGGTCCATCACATCACAGACACACTGAGCAGGTTGTGTGGGACTCTGTAATGGGTCCATCCCATCACAGACACACTGAGCAGGTTGTGTGGGACTCTGTAATGGGTCCATCACATCACAGAAACACTGAGCAGGTTGTGTGGGACTCTGTAATGGGTCCATCACATCACAGAAACACTGAGCAGGGTGTGTGGGACTCTGTAATGGGTCCATCACATCACAGAAACACTGAGCAGGTTGTGTGGGACTCTGTAATGGGTCCATCACATCACAGAAACACTGAGCAGGTTGTGTGGGACTCTGTAATGGGTCCATCACATCACAGAAACACTGAGCAGGTTGTGTGGGACTCTGTAATGGGTCCATCACATCACAGAAACACTGAGCAGGTTGTGTGGGACTCTGTAATGGGTCCATCACATCACAGAAACACTGAGCAGGTTGTGTGGGACTCTGTAATGGGTCCATCACATCACAGAAACACTGAGCAGGGTGTGTGGGACTCTGTAATCACATCACATCACAGAAACACTGAGCAGGTTGTGTGGGACTCTGTAATGGGTCCATCACATCACAGAAACACTGAGCAGGGTGTGTGGGCGCTCTGTAATGGGTCCATCACATCACAGAAACACTGAGCAGGGTGTGTGGGACTCTGTAATCACATCACATCACAGAAACACTGAGCAGGGCTTGTGGGACTCTGTAATCACATCACATCACAGAAACACTGAGCAGGGTGTGTGGGACTCTGTAATGGGTCCATCACATCACAGAAACACTGAGCAGGTTGTGTGGGACTCTGTAATGGGTCCATCACATCACAGAAACACTGAGCAGGTTGTGTGGGACTCTGTAATGGGTCCATCACATCACAGAAACACTGAGCAGGGTGTGTGGGCGCTCTGTAATGGGTCCATCACATCACTGAGCAGGGTGTGTGGGACTCTGTAATGGGTCCATCACATCACAGAAACACTGAGCAGGTTGTGTGGGCGCTCTGTAATGGGTCCATCACATCACAGACAGGGAAACTGTGAACACCCACAAAGCTGGGTTGAAATCGCAAAGGTAAAGTCAGTGACGTATCGCGGCCACAAAGCATAGGCGTGAGCGGCAAATACTCTGCATAGTTACGTCACGGTCTATGACTTGGCCAACCGATCCGCACACAAAGTGTGCTCTTTTAAAAAAAAAAGAGCAAATCTAGAAGCTCACAATGCATCACATTGTGAGCTTGTACATCTGCTATTTTCAAATGTTCGAAACTTTTTAATAGGGCTGAAGTGGGTAATGTAGGTTCGGTCAGGACAACTCAAGAATGGATGGAATATATATTTATTGAATATCCATCCATCCATCTTGAACCGCTTATCCGTAGTCGGGTCGCGGGGGCAACAGCTCCACCAGAGTGCTCCAGACTTCCCTCTCCAGAGCAACATTAGTGACTTCCTCATGGGGGATTCCGAGACGTTCCAAGGCCAGTGAGTCGATTTCGTCGTATTTCCTCCAACTAAGCCTTGGTCTGCCCCGGGGTCTCCTCCCAGTGGGACGTGTGTCGAGGACCTCCCTAGGGAGGCGCCCGAGAGGCATCCTAACCAGATGCCCGAACCACCTCAGCTGACTCCTTTCCAGGCGAAGGAGCAGCGGTTCTACTCTGGTATTGAATATAAAATGAGCAATATATTTATTATGGTTTGGCGATGTATTGGATCTGCTTTTTAGGTACTCTGATCAAGCGCATCAGTCCCGACCATAGGGACTCCGAATCCCCCGTACCTAAACAGTAGATCCACAACGACAGGTGGTAGCTGGGGTGGAGGAGGGTGAGCAGCAAAGGTTTAAGCAGTATCTTATTTTGTATTAATAATCAAAATCTACATGTCACTAAAGTTTGTCAAATAATTGTGGTGGAGTAAAAGTCAAAAGACATCTGCTGAGATGCAGACAGTGGAGTAGAAGAACAAGTATTGGAAATTGGAAATACTCAAGTGTAACAGTACGTATAGTGTAAGTAAATGTAGTAGAGTGTGCAGAGTGTGACTCTGAGAGTGTACCCACTTTAACCCATTCTGGTGTTAGCATTATGTTATGCTTTAGCTGTTGAAAAATAGCAGATCTACAAGCTCATAGCGCGCCACCGAGTGGCGCGCTACGAGCTTGTAGGTCTGCTATTTTTGAAAAACGACTGACATAGAAACATAACTTTTTCAGAAAACTGTCAGGATGTAGAAGACATTTTTAGAATCTGATCTCAGGTCAAACACAGGAGTTAACTGTGTCTGAACTGAACTTCAACCAGTTTCTAGCCTGTTGCTGAATTTGGCTCATAGTCATACTCAAATACTTAAGTCCAGTAAATCAGTGCAAGAGTCACTCCGCTAGTGTGCATTGTTTGTTTGTAGTGTGTGTCCTAACAGAGGCCCTGGCTGTCCATGTATGAGTTATTATATACTTGCTTATTTTCCCATCGCCGGATCCAGAAATAGATTGTCCAGCTTGGAGCTAGGCCAATAAGGACATACTGGTTTTTTGTTTTTTTATGCCCCTGGGGCAGTGGAAGCAGAACGGATAGTACAGAATACACGCACGCACGCACGCACGCACGCACGCACGCACGCACGCACGCACGCACGCACGCACGCACGCACGCACGCACGCACGCACGCACGCACGCACGCACGCACGCATACAGATTTCCTAGCATTTGAAAATTCCCCCCCTCTTTGTATGTGGATGAACAGAGTGTGTGACTGTGTTATACGTATATGTACAGATATGTGTCATTGTGTATGTGATATGTAGATGTATGTGTGTAGTGTATGTGTGTAGTGTATGTGATATGTAGATGTATGTGTGTAGTGTATGTGTGTAGTGTATGTGATATGTAGATTTATGTGTGTAGTGTATGTGTGTAGTGTATGTGATATGTAGATGTATGTGTGTAGTGTATGTGTGTAGTGTATGTGATATGTAGATGTATGTGTGTAGTGTATGTGTGTAGTGTATGTGATATGTAGATTTATGTGTGTAGTGTATGTGTGTAGTGTATGTGATATGTAGATGTATGTGTGTAGTGTATGTGTGTAGTGTATGTGATATGTAGATTTTAGGCAATGTTATGTATGTGTCACCATTGTGCCACTATTGAAGGACAAAACTATTGCATATTGTCCAAATGTATTTAACATTTTATATAAATGCGTTAAGAAAACAAATCTAAAATCATCACGACTGCCTGAATAATTTGACATATTGACAAACAGGGTGGCATGCTGTACTTAGGATCACAATAATCCAAGCTTCCCCGTTGCCATTAGCAACATGGCAGCTTCACCTTCACACCTCTCATCGCATTGAAGCCGCGCACACACACACACACACACACACACACACACACACACACACACACACACACACACACACACACGCACACGCACACGCACACACACACACAACCCTAAAATAAACCGGGAGCAATTTTAGGGGAGTGGGGTGCGCTTGACACTTGGCTGTGTTGCAAAAGTAGAAGGCAAAGCAGCTATTAATATGCTGACAGCTGCCCAGTGAGACCAGCCTGTTCCAGGCTGATACTCATTGTGACACCGTGAATGAGCCACTGGTTCAGGGGTCAACACATCAGCAATGTGACGTGTTGTGAGCTTGCCTTGTAGATCTGCTATTTTATCTACTTTGGGGGAAAAAAAGGGAAATGTATTGTTAATGTCATTGTATGGCGTTGTTGCACAAAAGTCACATTGTGACAAAGTGTGTGCTTATGGATCTGCTACCTTTCTTTCCCTTTGTTTTTGAATATTTTCACCTACAATGGCATGCCCAAAATAGTGCCCATGTGTCTGTGGGTTTAAAGATTCAATTAGGGGGAATAATAAAAGAAACAAACAGAACAATGTCTGATGAAACAAAAAATGGCCCATTATATTAGATTAGAGCCAGACCGTTATATAATTTTAGGCCGTATAACAGCCATTATTTGACTTTCTTCATGACATCGGTACTGGCAATTATGCAGCCAATTTTTTTAACCGTTTATTTACTACAAAAATAGCAGATCTACAGTACATGCTGACAATGGGTCACCTGCATCATTTCAGTTTACTAATTTGCTTGTTCATTGTATAATTAAAGTTAAATGTTCTGATTTTAAATATTATTACATTTTTAATTAATCAAAACATTAATTTCGTATTTGATTGCTTACACCGGGGCTCCACCGGGCGCGTCAGCGTCTCCGTCACCGTCAGGGAATGTTCCCTTTTTAATCAATGAAGGGTGGCTCCACTGCCTGCGTTGCGTTGCGTTGCGTTGCGTGACTGCATTAAAATTGCCCCGGTTCGTTTTTTGACGCACGCGACGGAGACGCAACGTGTCCGGTGGAGCCCCGGCGTTATACGTTAAATGTTCTCAAATAGTAATCAAAACTATGTTTTTCAAATTGAATTCATGATTTTGCATTATTATTATTTATTTTTTTTAAACAAAATATGGGTGTACAGTATTGGTAAGATGGTGGTCTAGGTCAGGTCTCCTTAGAATGGGGATCGGCCGCAGACCCATACAGTATACAGTTATATACTATTATATTATTATGTCCAGAAAATAGTTCATATGTTCTCATCTGGTGTTTTGCAGACGGACTAAGGAAGAAGGAAAAGCCACTTCAGTAGAAGCTAACAAGGATCCGGAATAGTAGGCAAACACTATTACCAGTGGCAGACAAATTATTCAACCAGGGGCGCCGCTGACTGCCCCAATCAATCAATCAATCAATCAATCAATCAATCAATCAATCAATCAATCAATCAATCCAAAAATACAATGACCCAAGTAAAGTACGTACGGTGCTCAAGTAAATGTACTGTGTTACTAACTTACTGTCTACCACTGACTTAGTTATTACCTAACACTGTTTACAGCTGTTACTAACTTACTCTCTACCACTGACTTAGTTATTACCTAACACTGTTTACAGCTGTTACTAACTTACTGTATACCACTGACTTAGTTATTACCTAACACTGTTTACAGCTGTTACTAACTTACTCTCTACCACTGACTTAGTTATTACCTAACACTGTTTACAGCTGTTACTAACTTACTGTATACCACTGACTTAGTTATTACCTAACACTGTTTACAGCTGTTACTAACTTACTGTATACCACTGACTTAGTTATTACCTAACACTGTTTACAGCTGTTACTAACTTACTGTATACCACTGACTTAGTTATTACCTAACACTGTTTGTTTAGAGCTGTTACTAACTTACTGTCTACCACTGACTTATGTTATTACCTAACACTGTTTACAGCTGCAAGTGGGTTCTGTTGACAGGACCAGGCACACACATCAAGTGGGTTCTGTTGACAGGACCAGGACCAGGACCAGGACCAGGACCAGGACCAGGCACACACATCAACGGAAGGAGGAATACTGTACCACCAACTCTGCAAAACGTCCCAGTGATTCTTTCAGACAAGCACACAAGAATAAGCTCAGCAAGAGGCAATGCAAATTCTTAGAAGAGAAGAGTGTTCATTGTGATTTAAATCAGAGTGTCCCAACTGGACCATTTTGCATTACCTAGAGAAAAATCATATGGATTTGTTTACACAATTATTGTTCAGCCAGTTATTCTAGCAACCTCTGAAACACTGCAAGAAAACAGGAGGTTTTGGTCCAAATATGGCAAGTGTATTGCCAATGATATACAGGTTTATAGGTTTATCTTTACAAATATCTTCACAGAAAAATATTAGGCTTTGCAACTCATTTGAGTCATTAGTCCTGTTTGTGCCAAGACTGTTGGCACAAACAGAAATGTTGGGGGTAATTGGATAAAGCTTACAAAATAAATAAAATCATTTTTAGCCCCAACAATAACCTAATTTATATTTATAGTAGGGTTCAAAGAGACTCATATGCCACCCCTTACATCTTATCCCTAAACATATTTGCCATTTTTTACTATTTTAAAACATGTTTAAAATAGTTCAAATAGCTGATCTACAAGCACACAACGTGTTGATGTAGATTGGCTAGTCGAACTATTTTAAAATGTTTTTAAAAAGTTTAAAAAAAAAAGGCAAATAAATGTATGGATAAGGGGTAAGTAAGGGGTGGCGCAAATTGGGCCCTGATCAGAGTAAAAAGGCTTACAGATTTGATTAGTTATAACAATGTCAATGAAAGGGCGACTGCATGAGACTTTTTCAAGAATGCCCGAGTTGACGGGTATTTGAAAAGGATGGGTCTTCTCTGTAATAATGTGGGAGAGCTGAATCGAGGCCGGGATACTGGGCGTACAGGCGTACACGGACTAATTTAAAACAGTTGGGGCCACAGCCAGATGTGAGGGACTAAACTCACAATGGTGAATAAAGCAGTACTAATGAATAACAGAACCTCTTTCAAGAATGGAATGAGTAGGACATCCCGGGGACTGGAGTGTGCATTTGAGACGCTGTGCCAAGGAGTCAGGGGCAAACCAGGACAACACAACATGATCGGCGCAGGAGGAGGAAGGGGGCATTATGTTAGATCCGACATCACTGACCTTGTTAACAAAGAAGGATAAAAAACAATGCCACAGTCTTCTACAGTAGTGGTTCTCAAAGTGGGGTCCCCTGAGAGGGTTCCAGGGAGTCCCCTGAGAGGGTTCCAGGGAGTCCCCTGAGAGGGTTCCAGGGAGTCCCCAGCTAAAAGATTCATAGTTAGGACACTTACTTGTCTGTAACACTCAAGAGTGGGGGTCCGTGGCCTAATCAATGCAAGCATACGGTACCTATAACTACATACTGTACATAATACAGGAAACAAAAATAAAAATGTTTGAGAACCACTGTTCTACAGGTATAGTAACAGGAATTAAGAGAGTACAATTACCGTAACAGGATGATTACTCTACTGAAAAAACCCCACTTCTGACTCCTTGGATATGTAATGGACTTGGAGATACAGTATATATATATATATATATTTTAACATGCCTGAATTAACAGTAGGTTCAGTCATGGTTTTGAAAGGAGTAATGGCATTAAAGTATAGTTGCATAAACAATATGCATATAATAAGGTGGGTATAATGTATACAGTGTCCTGACTGCATCACTCGCCATAAATAACTTGTTTTCAAGGAAGAAAATCAATCATGTGGAGCCACATGAGAACAGCGTACTGGCTCCAATGTGGCGCATGGACTTCATCTGGCCAGCCTGTGACGTCAGTTGACTATGACATCAATTGTCAATGGAATTGAATAGAATTGAACAAGTGTGTAAAAACTGGTGTGTGTGTGTGTGTGTGTGTGTGTGTGTGTGTGTGTGTGTGTGTGTGTGTGTGTGTGTGTGTGTGTGTGTGTGTGTGTGTGCGTGCGTGCGTGCGTGCGTGCGTGCGTGCGTGCGTGCGTGCGTGCGTGCGTGCGTGCGTGCGTGCGTCAGGCCGCGGGGCATGCTTGCCACATGAGGGGATACAGTGAGGTCAAGGGATCCTGTGATGAAGTTATGTGTGTTTCTACAGCAGAAAGAAGGACATACTGTAGGTCTTATAGATCTGCCATTTGTTTAGCCCAGTGGTTCTCAAATTTTCAAATGTCAAGGACCTCCATAGCTCATTTCGTTCCATTTCTACACTCTCTCAGTCGGAGTTAGAGACCTGTAAGGGTGGACACCCACAATGATCCCTGAGGGTCCCTCCTTAGACCCCACTTTGAGAACCACTGATTTAGCCTGTCTGTGCAACTATTGTGATAAGTGTTTTTTTTTTTTTTTTTTTCCACCGCCCCCCCTTTTTTCCCCTCACTGTATATGTTTCTTTTCCCTTTTTACCTCCATTATGATGAATTCCTGTACTGTTCTTTGTCTATATAGAAGTGTCTATTTGTACGTCTCTAAATGTTTTGATGAATTGAACATGGTGGACCCTGTTGTAAACAAGTGTAATGCTTAATTGGGTCGTCCACTCACAGTTAACAGCCTTTGTATTGAGTTTGTGCTTGAAATGTACTGTAATTCTGCAAACTGTTAATAAAATTTTCAATCAATCAATCAAAACACACGGCAGCTGAAACATATCTGTTCAACACGGCACAGTGTTGACCATACAAAATAATTGATTACTGCAAATGACAATTATCTTCATGTATAGACTGGCACACTCACCGATACCGATATACCAGCATTTTAGGCAGTTATCGGCACATTCGGCAGCTTTTCTGATACTGGTATTGGAACAACTCTTCCCACACCAACCCCAGCAGACACACTGTGCACACCATCACGCTCTACCATAGACACTGGCCATAATGTCCTCCTCCTCCTCACCAAAAAACATAAAGTAGCAGCCTATTTAGAAAGTATACCCCCCGAATAGGCGACTAGGGATGCTAAGGTTCAAGTGGTTAATTATTGATTGTGGTACATCCGTCTTTGTCGAGCATCTACACAAACAGTGTAGATGCAGGAGAGAGAGAGTGATATTTGTCATTTGCACTATAGTCTAGTACTCCTGCACCGGGACGGCCCCTGTACTGTCCGAACTCTACAGTAGTGGAGCAGATTACTGAAACGATCGTTCACTTGATCATACAAGCACCAAATTTGGCACACAAGTGCTTCAGAACCTACTCTCTCAGAAAAGTACGTTGTCCACTTGAAAAAATAAAATGGCCACCATTTTTCAAGATGGCTGCCTTTCAAAATGGTTTTAAACAGTGTTTGAACTATGGTTTGATTGAATAATCTTATTGTGATGGCCTATACATCAGAATGTATGTTTCTGAGTATGATAAATCCAATTCTGCATTTAGCAATCAAAATGATTGAATATTATGATGATACAATGGGAATTAAACGAAAAGCTGGGGCAGATTAAGTCAATATTCCATAAGAATCTTTCACTTGGTGGTACAAGCACCACATTTGGCACACATGATGTCCAGGATGTATTTCTATGAAAAGCACCTTATCCAGCTGAAAATCCAAGATGGCTGCCAGTATTCAAGATGGCCGCCTCGTCAAATGCAAGAAAACAAAACAAAGGTTTTCGAAGTAGGATTCAAATGTGTTAATGATCCAAACATCAAAATGAAAGTATTCTGACTGTAAGAACTTAATGGTGTTGGAATTTAATTCCAATATGGCCGCCAGTTTGCAAGATGCAGTTATTACGTGACTCAAAATTTGCGTTTTCGGAAGCTGTATGATTGTTGAAGGGCAACATCATTTGTTGATCATGCATTGAAATGCTGTGATCAAGCCCTATTGGTTTGTAATTTTGTATATAAGAGTGATGTCAAAGCACAACCAGGACACACTGGTGACATCACTGCTGTGAGACTCTGCATGGGGTTCAGTGTCGGCTTGTAGCATAGCTGTAGTTGTGGTTTACTAACTGTTGTAGTGTACTCACTGTAGTTTGTTGTATACTTTAGTGTCCTAAATGCTAATTAGCCCCTGTATGTATGTATGTATGTATGTATATATATCTCCACTAGAAGTTTAGTTAGTTGTAGTATTGTAGTTAGATAGCCGCACCTGAATTGACAAGATGTGCCAGCGTGGGAGAGCTGAGACGAGGGTAACGGGGCTTCAGTTACCTGGATGGTGTACAGATCGCACAGGACTTAAATGGCACTGGATGAACGGTCGGGCTAGGTGTAGGGCACCAGATGCTTGAACCTAGATCAAGGTTCAAGGTTGGACTTTATTGTTACATCTTATGTACAGGTGTATATAAGATTAAAACTTATTTTTGTTTGGCTTCCTTACAGACAATGCAGCGGCATAGATAGCGTAATATTCAAACAACAAAAAACACAGCAAGCACAGCAAAACAAAGGGATAGAATAAAGAGTGCTAGAAAAATAGTAACATATGTACATGTTTCCCTGTAGTAGCAAAGTTAGGTAAACTCGCCCTGGTTCTTATCAGTTCGTTCATGTATCTGATTGTTGGGGAAAGAAGAAGAAGCTTATTTGCAGTCTATTTCCAGTGGCTTCGAGACTGCGAAAACGTTTTCCATGTGGCAGCATCTCAAACAGTCTGCGGTTGGGATGGCTTGGGTCCCTCATAATTCCACGACGAGCTTTGCTCACACAACGATCGTCATACAGGGCTTCGATGGGGGGGAGATCACATCCGCTGCACTGCACTCTTTGAATTTGTGCGTGTCCTTCACCAGGATCATTCTGAATTTCAGCTGCTCTCTTAGTGGAACGCTGGAGTTTCAGTTGCTAAACATTTGCCTGACAATTTTGGTGATACTTTGTACTGTTTTGCCTCAATGTATCCTCACTGCCACCTCCATCATCCAATCTGGATGAGTCTAACATGATGGGCAACAGGTGTATTGCCTGAAATACGGTGAGACTTCAACTCCTCTTTCGTATCTGTTTGACACTTCCAATCAGTTTTAGTAGCGGAACATCTTGTGTTATACGGTTAAAGGCCGGGGGCTATATCCTTTTACCACCCAACCGTACAAACATCAAAGCACATTGAAATATGGGATGCATCTAGGTTCAAGCATCTGGTGCCCTACACCTAGCCCGACCATTCATCCAGTGCAAGTCCTGTGCGATCTGTACACCATCCAGGTAACTGAATCCCTGTTACCCTTGTCTCAGCTCTCCCACGCTGACACATCCTGTCAATTCAGGTGCGGCTATCAACTAAAATGCTACAACTAACTAAACTTCTATTTGAGGTATACAGGGGCTTATTAGATAGCATTTAGGACACTAAAGTATACTACAAACTACAGTGAGTACACGACTACAACAGTTAGTAAACCACAACTACAGCTACGTTACAAGC
The DNA here is from genome assembly GCF_951216825.1 of Electrona antarctica. Lineage (NCBI taxonomy): Eukaryota > Metazoa > Chordata > Actinopteri > Myctophiformes > Myctophidae > Electrona > Electrona antarctica. The sequence continues at coordinate 3,481,651 of NC_136807.1, forward strand.
CGACACTGAACCCCATGCGGAGTCTCACAGCAGTGATGTCACCAGTGTGTCCTGGTTGTGCTTTGACATCACTCTTATATACAAAATTACAAACCAATAGAGCTTGATCACAGCATTTCAATGAATGGTGATGTTGCCCTTCAACAATATCTGTGATCAGACGGCTTCCGAAAACGCAAATTTTGAGTTGCGTAATAGCCCCCATCTTGAAAACTGGCGGCCATATTGGAATTAAATTGACACCATCAGAATACATTCATTTTGATGTTTGAATCAATGTGTGGATCACACATTTCTGTTCACTAAAGTTCTACTTATTAATTTGATGAGGTGGCCATCTTGAAAACTGGTCGGCCATCTTGGATTTTCAGCTGGAAAACATACTTTTCCTAGAAAGTACATCCTGGACATCAAATGTGCCAAATCTGGTGCTTGTACCACCACATGAAGGATTATTATGGAATATGGACTTAATCTGCCCCACTTTATCGTTTAATTCCCATTGTATCATCATAATATTAAATAATTTTGATGTTCTAAATGCAGAATTGGATTTCTCATACTCATATATTTTGATGTATAGGCCATCAAAATATGATTTTATAGCTCAATATAACTCAAACACTGTTTAAAACCACCTCGAATGGCGGCCATCTTGAAAAATGGTGTCCATTTGGTTTTTTCAAGTGGACAACGTACTTTTCTGAGAGAGTAGGTTCCGAAGCACTTGTGTGCCAATTTTGGTGCTTGTATGATCAAGTGAACGATTCTTATGATATATTGACTTAATCTGCTCCACTACAGGGAGTGTTGGGTGGGACGGAGGAGTGGGGCGGAGGTGCTGCTGTGTCCTCCCAGTGGGGGCTCCTCACTGGCAGGTGAGCTAGTAGGATAATGGTACAACAGCAGCGACCAGTTCTTGGGGAGAAAAAGGCAAAAGCCAAAGGGCAGCCAGAGGGCATGCAGCAATTCGATGATTTTAGCAAAGTCAATATACAGTCCAGGTTATGGTAGCCTATATTAAGTCAAGGATAGTGTTCCCATTTTTCCCTGATGTTGACCAGGGACCTTGAAAGATTCCATCACAAGGTTGACTGTGAAACACATAGGCCTAATTAATTGTGATTTATAACATTATATCTATTTATTTTACACAACACAATAATTGTGAATATAAATTGTCATGACAGTTTCCTAAATAGTAGTCTACTTGCTGCCACCTTGATTTATGCATTCCATAGCCTACTATTACTAGTAGCCTAATTAAAAAGAGGTGTAGGCTACATGTAGGCTAACAGGTGCCATATCTCAGTGTAATATTAGCAGTCTTGTTAACAGTATTCTGCTCTCCAAGAACACACTAATGCATAGCCTATAACAAACCTGTCTTCCTTCTGTTTAATTGGTTTACACACCCACGCAGACAAATCGACCACCACAAACAGCTAAATTAATACAAGTGGATAATATGACGCCAGGCCAGTCAGTTATCGGATAAATAGCTGTCTACTGTGGCCTATTTGCATACCTGTTGAACAAGGAGACGTACGTGTAGCCTACCTGTTAAATTGTTTGTTTGTATGAGTGGTCAGGTTATTCTTCCTCCAAATATCCGTTTGGTGTCATGATGATCCAAGTGTCTCGGACTCCTAAGCCAGCAGCGCTGATCCCAGCCACTAGAAATAATAGGCGGTGCCTAGATATTAACTCAAGTTGTTTTCAAAGTTTTCAACCACACTTCTTCCACAGTTCCACTATTAATTCTGTAACTAGTTTTATGGAGATGTGAGCGAATTGCACAAACCATCATTATGGCCTTTTGAGAGTACCCTATTCCGAATGGTCTGAATTTAAATTATAGGCTACAGCCATTTCAGTTCAAATTCAATTAAATGCCCGATAATAGTTATTGATTCACAGTACACAGTCTACCTGGTAGCTGGAGTGGGGCTGGTGTGAATTCCATGTCCAACGACGCCATCTGCTGGAGGTAATCAATACATGAATCAACTTCGTTTTGTTATCAGCGGCCGGGGTTCATGCTAAATACTATCTCAACGCCAAGTGAACAGAATCAATTAATTCTACAGACAGAAATACTCCTTATCTGGGTTTTACTTCTAATCTGACCGCCTTTAGATTATACAATTTAAAATGGGCCTATTTTCGGCAAAAACCTAAAACATACGACCTACAATAATAGGGTATAGGTTCTCAAACTGAACACACTCAACAGAAACATCTGTTTAACCCTAGCCCAATAGGCTATTGGTTATTTGAAAATAGCAGTTTCACATCGACAGCATGTGAAACTGCGTGTGTGTGTGTGTGAGTGTGTGTGTGTGCACGCGTGTGCGTGCGTGTGCGTGTGTGTGTGTGTGTGTGTGTGTGTGTGTGTGTGTGTGTGTGTGTGTGTGTGTGAATGGTTTCGAATTTAGGATGCCTGCCCATGGAATGCTGGTGACATGACATGCTTGTTGTATCATGACTGAGGACAATACAAGATGCATGCCTTGATTTTGTGGATGTAATTAACTTTGCTGCACCTGAGCTAATTATGTCCTTTTATGCAATTTCCTTTGTGTGGACATAAATACATTGCTAAAATGTGTGTGTTTGTGTGTGTGTGTGTGTGGGGGGGGGGGAAATATTTATATATATATATTAAATATATACATTTTTCCTTGACATTAAAAAGTTTGGACTTCCCTTGCCTCTCTACCTCTCAGTTTATTCTGGTTCTTCTAGCCCTGAAACATGACTGTCATAAATAATCGTGAAGTACGAGCGTCACGTGAACCATTGGCTATGCTTGTTCCAGGCGCTCATTGGTCCTCCTGCCTCCCCGTGTGGACCAATCGGAGCGCACAGGAAGAAGACGCGTTCCTCACGGCGCCCCACCTTGTTTGTTTCGGTCACGTGACGCGACGGTGAGGAAGATGGTGGAAGTTTGTTCCTGAAGTGGAAAACACCTTACAAACAAACACACAAACAAGCTAGCAGGATCTAAAAGCGCCACGGCCTCGTTCAACCCCACGTCCGACCATCGGATTCAGGTCAGTGATACCAGCCGCTCGAAGCTCTTTTTACCCGGTTACATCTGGTTGTCTAGTCTGTCTCTACCAGACATGATAACAACCAGCTAACAGGCTAACGTTAGCCTTGCAACACGTAATAACAACTAACTGAAGCATCTGGTAAACACTGCCATTCAACATGTAACAACAATGACAACTAAACTCGAGTGTCTGGTGTAAAATACTGCTACGGCTGTCTGTTGACGTTCAACATCGTAATGACTAACTACTAAACCACTGACATTCAACATGTAATCAACATGTTTTTGATGAATTGAATACATTAGGGCCACAATGGAAACAAGCCCTTGGGTCTTTTTGTGTTATCCCTTTAGCATCATTGATAGTACTGTACTATTTGCGAACTGTTAATACATGCAGTGTTCATTCAATCAAGCAATCAGTGGCCAGTAACTAAACCATCTGGAAGACTGTCATTCAACATGTAATAACTAACTTACAACTGGTAAATACTGCTATCTAGTCTACTGACATTCAACATGTAGTAATGTAAAATGTACTAGCTTACAACTGGTATATTCTGAATCTACTGAATGACATTCGACACGTAATGACTACTAAACCAACTGGTAATTGCATTCTACTGACACACTGACATAATGACTAAACAACTGATAAACTACGTGATTGTTTTTTTTTTTTAAATAAACACAATAATTGCATAACACAGCTTACACACACACACACACACACACACACACACACACACACACACACACACACACACACACACACACACACACACACACACACACACACACACTCTCCCCTCCCCCCTCCCCCAGCCCTTCAAATGTCAACACCACTATTGTTGTCTTAAGCTTGAGTAGACTTGATGAAAATACCATCCGATAGCCAGGATGACAATTAGAACCAGACAAAGATTTATTTATTATGGTCACAGTTAGTTTGTTGCTAGTGGTTTGGCAAGGTTGGTCGTGTTACGGTGTTAGTTTCTACTCTGTCACTGTTGTCTTCTGTGAGCGTTGTCATGCGGTTGTTACCCATCTCTGCTGACTGATCTCAGCTGTTTATTACAACCCCAGGGAAGGAATGCCCCAAGACAGGCCTATCTGCTTTGTAATTTAATTTCGTCCTTCCGTCATTGGAAACGTCACTTCTTATCTAGGAATGTATATCACTTTAGGAATTCAAGACTGACTGGCTGGTTTGGCATCTAATTTCCTTTATGCTTAATTTCTTTCATCTAAAACACTATCATATATATATATATATATATATATATATATATATATATATATATATTTCAATGCTATGAGCACGTGACCTGACGGAGCTCACGGCGAAACGCGTCGTGTTAATAACTACGTTGATGATGCAGTAAGTTGTCCGTCTCTATTCCCTGGAGTGTGCAGTCCCTGTCCCTTCCTTGGAAGGTTTATTTTTCTTTTTGAAGTCTATGCCTGCTAACTAGACTTGCACCTCCCACAGGGTTTTTTGTATGTGCAGGAGTTCCTTCTTTTTTGTCTCATATATATATATATATATATATATGGCTAAAAACCGACATGCAGATGACCGTATGAGTGCAAGTTATTTAGTATGTCTAGGCTGTGTTCAGCTTATCTCATTGTGATGGATAGGATCATGGCTCTGTGCAGAAATGTAGCTCTGGTTTCCTGAAGGCGGCATACCTGTTACCTGTTTCCAGTGAGTTCACTTGATTGGCTCAGCAGCAGATCTGCTTTTGGTTGAAACACTTGTACCCTAGTGCAGAGGTTCCCATTGTCCACTGGTACTAACCCTCTGAAACACTTGTACCCTAGTGCAGAGGTTCCCATTGTCCACTGGTACTAACCCTCTGAAACACTTGTACCCTAGTGCAGAGGTTCCCATTAACCACTGGTACTAACCCTCTGAAACACTTGTACCCTAGTGCAGAGGTTCCCATTAACCACTGGTACTAACCCTCTGAAACACTTGTACCCTAGTGCAGAGGTTCCCATTAACCACTGGTACTAACCCTCTGAAACACTTGTACCCTAGTGCAGAGGTTCCCATTGTCCACTGGTACTAACCCTCTGAAACACTTGTACCCTAGTGCAGAGGTTCCCATTAACCACTGGTACTAACCCTCTGAAACACTTGTACCCTCTAGTGCAGAGGTTCCCATTAACCACTGGTACTAACCCTCTGAAACACTTGTACCCTAGTGCAGAGGTTCCCATTAACCACTGGTACTAACCCTTTGAAACACTTGTACCCTAGTGCAGAGGTTCCCATTAACCACTGGTACTAACCCTCTGAAACACTTGTACCCTAGTGCAGAGGTTCCCATTAACCACTGGTACTAACCCTCTCTAGTGCAGAGGTTCCCATTAACCACTGGTACTAACCCTCTCTAGTGCAGAGGTTCCCATTAACCACTGGTACTAACCCTCTCTAGTGCAGAGGTTCCCATTAACCACTGGTACTAACCCTCTCTAGTGCAGAGGTTCCCATTAACCACTGGTACTAACCCTCTCTAGTGCAGAGGTTCCCATTAACCACTGGTACTAACCCTCTCTAGTGCAGAGGTTCCCATTAACCACTGGTACTAACCCTCTCTAGTGCAGAGGTTCCCATTAACCACTGGTACTAACCCTCTCTAGTGCAGAGGTTCCCATTAACCACTGGTACTAACCCTCTCTAGTGCAGAGGTTCCCATTAACCACTGGTACTAACCCTCTCGTGGTACGCAGAGGAGTCGCCCCCAAAAAAGAAGAATAAAGACAAAAGTGGAATGAAATATTTATATTAATACAGGTAGTTCTTCTGACCAAGCCATTGGTTGAAATAGGTTCTCCAGCCGTGCTGAAATGAACATGACAGACAGACAGCCCACCTAGCCGTTAATAGAAGATTTGAGGACGGATTAATCACATTAGAAATATTATCAGTTGTGCTGATTTAGACAGAGTTTCATCAGAGCAGCAGCAAAATTGGCTTAGGAATGGAACAAAAACAAACAAACAATTCAAAGAATAAATTGCATTTTCCTCTGAATAGGATGGGGCAAGTATTTTAACCTGTATTTTGACCCATTTTGGGGCGGGAACCCCTTTTGGTGTTAGCATTATGTTATGCTTTAGCTATTGAAAAATAGCAGATCTACAAGCTCATAGCGCGCCACCGAGTGGCGCGCTACGAGCTTGTAGGTCTGCTATTTTTGAAAAGTCGAAGAACCACTGACATAGAAACATAGCTTTTTCAGAAAACTGTCAGGATGTAGAAGACATTTTTAGAATCTGATCTCAGGTCAAAATGGGTTAACATCAGTTATTATGGTGGTACTTGGAGAGCCAGCTATTTTCTGTGGTGGTACTCGGTATAAAAAAGGTTGGGATTGGGAACCCCTCCCTACTGTGGAGTTAACATTCAGGTTAAACAGCAGATCTACAAGCTCACAATAGTACACATTGCATTATGTGATGCATTCTGAGATTGACTACACAGTTATCCACCAGGGGTTGACACTAACGCTTGCCCGCTTGCCCGGGGCAAGTAAAAAAAATGGTCGGGCAAGTGAAGGTTGCTACCGGCTTGCCCGATCGGGCAAGTGTGCATTTTGAGTGAACGTCTTGGTTTAGTTGGCTATATAAACATTTACACAACATGAGATATATATGTCTTGAACGTGGTCATTGCGCGCCGCCTCCGCATCTTCCCCTGCTATCTATCTCTCTCCCAAGCAACCCCCCCCCCCCTCCGCCGCCGCCGCCGCCACCACCACACACACTGTAGCTATACTAGCACGCGTGAAGCTATGAGAGAGGTCCCTGCTCCGGCAAAATTATGAAACAGCCTATTGTGACTGTGACTAAAAAAAAACATAATTTTCAACTTGGAAAGGAAACGTTTCAAGCATGCAAGTAGAAAGTAAAAAAATACGTTAAAATAAACAGTAATGTAGGCCTACAATATATTTTGGGGGGCAAGTGGCCATGAGCTGAGGGCAAGTGGAACATGACCGTTACTTGCCCGACGGGCAAGTGCCTCTGAGACCTTAGTGTCAACCCCTGATCCACACTTGCACAGAGTTGATTGCATCAATTTATTTCTTAGTAATGATATGTCGCAAGAGCAAGGTTGTAGAAGTAAAAATGTGGATTTAGGTTTCAGTTTAGGTCACAAGTGTAGGCATTGGTTTCATTTAGCAATGCCTGGAGGTTTGTGGATATTGAGAAGGTTAGTTAGTGTGCTGGGTGTGTGTAAACGCAATTAACTCAGACGTTGTTTTGGCCCTCCTAAATAGTAATAAGTTCTTGTTTCTGTAAAGAGTATCTGCACTGAAGCTTGTAGATCTCTTATTTGTTTTTGGTATTAGGCATAGCTTCATCATACTCTGTCACACAGACTCACTCTCTGTGTGTCGACGGCACCATACAAAGTCACACTGCTGCTACTCCGCCTGCCCCAAAAATTAATTGTCAGAGAATGTGTCCAAAACCCAGTGAGCCCACTGGCAAGGCTGTGGAGTCAGCAGCGCTGATGAATTATTGACCAAGACTGACGCAGAAGCCCAAGTGAAAGTTTACCCAGCCAGCACGTCTCACTCTTTCCCTCTCTACCATCTGCATACTTGAAGAGATGGAAGAAGGAACATGCATTATTCACTGACACATTAGGGCAACGAAAGATCACACAAGACTAAGTTAACTCTCCCCTAAATGGCTGTGTACTACAGTACTGTACTCTGTGACGTTTCTCCCCAAATGGAATTACAGTTATCCATTAATCTGTGTGTTTTTCTAGATGTGGTAAAACTAGTGTTGACTTGTTTCAGTGGCTAAATTATTTGTTAAATCCACGTGTAAGTAAGACGACATGTCCATATCATGTAGTGAGTGCGTGTGCCAGGCCTGTGCGTCCTCCGGTACTTGCCACCTATACTCTTCCTTAACAGAATTTTAAGTCTACAGTATATAATAATATGGGGTGTTTTTTTAGAGGGGGACATGGCAATTGTAGTCCTTATTATAGGGTGTCTGTCAAGTGAAAGCCCCAGGTACCTGCTCAGACCGTTACTAGGTCTAAGGAAGGCTGTTGCAAGGTGCAGACTGTCACTAGAGGACTGACCTTTGTCCACAGTCACACACACAGTCAAATGATATTGCTGTCTATGTCCTGTGTTAGCAGTAGCACAGCCCATTGGAGACTTTTGGAGTGTCTGTATAATACTTTGTCAGGTTATCGTGTAACAGACAGATTGGGCTACTTGATTAACCCATTTTGACCTGAAATCAGATTCTAAAAATGTCTTCTACATCCTGACGGTTTTCTGAAAAAGCTATGTTTCTATGTCAGTCGTTCTTCAATTTTTCAAAAATAGCAAAAATAGCAGACCTACAAGCTACGAGCTTGTAGATCTGCTATTTTTCAATAGCTAAAGCATAACATAATGCTAACACCAAAAGGGGTTCCTGCCCAAAATCGGTTAAGTATGTGCCTCGAGTCGTTATCGATGCTTAATATCTTCTATCAATGCTAGGAGCTTTGAGACCAAAATACATTGTTAGCACCGATTCCCAACCTTTGGGCTGGTCCTTGAGGATATTGAAATAGGGTCCCCATAGTTGGCAAAACACCAAATAATGTTTAATAACTTAAAAAGAAAATGGTGGGAAAAAAAGGCCAAGGAAAACCTTGATTTCATTGTTATATGAATACATTACAACGTAAAGTATAATAGCGGATTAGTTCCACTTATCCAAGCTGGAACACTGAAAATGCACCAGATTTAATCTTGTTATTAAAATACTTTCAGGGGCAGCTCCAAAGCTATGACAAAACAAGGATTACAGTACGTGCCCTCAACAATGTTAAGCATACCTACACTTGTATAAATGCAGAGATTAAAACAGGGTGCATTTTGCATCCCAAAATGCAGTTTATAATTAAGGGACGCAATACAACAACGACCTCTGCATCCACGGGATGCACTACTGTACTGTTTTTTATTCTAGTTTATTTTGCTATAGCTTTAGTTATAATAACCCTTTCTTCTTCTGTTTTCTACATGAATATAACCACATTATAACCATATAAAATGAAATGGGAGTTAAATGCTGCAATCTTTAAAAATGACAAAATATGACTCCTAACGTCGTTGAAGTGGGACTCCTAAGATGTCCCTGCATGGGACTCATCTAAAAGACCATCCCTGCATCCCGGGACTCATTACATTGAAAACCTATTTACATCACTGTAAATGTCCTGCCCTAATGTCCTGCACTGATCCAAAAAGACCACACGAGTGGACTACTATGCCTTGAAGTGAAGCAGTCATGTCTATTTGTAAAAGTCCTAATGTTTTCATATGGCCTGTTTTGCAGGAACACAGCCCTATGTCATGGCCAGCGGTGTTGCCAAGCCAGGCCCTTCCAATGGCTACCCAATGAAGGCACAACTTCAAATCATTGGTAAGTTTTTATCACTTCAAACACTTTCATCACTGTGTCCAAGGTTTTTATTTTATTTTTTTTGCTCATGTGCCACAAACCACATTTGTATTATGAAGTTATAAACAGGGGAAAAGCACATGGAATCGGATATATTCCAAGTTCTGTTTTGGATGTGAATCTGATCTGCCGATGTGACCACAGTTTGGAATGTTTTGGTCCTCACAATTTGTTCAACATAACATGAGGCCAAGAGAAATGGAGGATGAATGCTCCTTTTAAATATCAGTGTCTTGCAAGACACTTTGATTTACTGGAAGCCTTAGTCAGTGCTCTGCAGGGTCATTACCCTTCATTGTCTCAGGCCAAGAGAGACATTTCTTTCGCCCCTGTCTGTCCGTGTGTATCCCCGTGTCCTTCCGTCTGTGTACAGCTAATAGTACAGCTCAGGCACCATTGGCCCGATCAACGTGAAACTGTGCACATGCATTCCCTTTAGGGCCAGAGCAGAACCTCTGCCCCGCCGTTTTCATATCTGACTTTTATAGTGCCACCAAGAGGCAGATGTTTGTTAGAAGTTTTTGTTTAAATATTACTCCTACAGATTTTGTCCAAACATCACACCAATCGGTACACAGTACTGTATCTCTGCTAACCTATGTGTCTTTAGTACTGTGTAATTGCACTGCTGTAATGTTGTAGTTGTACAGTACAGTACAGTACAGTACAGTACAGTACAGTACAGTACAGTACAGTACAGTACAGTACAGTACAGTACAGTACAGTATGTATAGGACCCCCTCTAAAACCAGATGCTGCATCTCAAGGGGCCGTCCTCTCAATACAATTCTGACAAAAAGATTCTCTATATTCAGTCATGTGATCAAGACAGACCAGTCTGGTTTTCCATATTCCATCCTGATTGACTAAGGTCTTATGAACATGGTCAAGCTGGACAGACTAACCCTGACTTCTGACTTCTACTGGAAGCCAGTTGAGTGATTTAAATTGGCTCCTTCCTACCTATTTGTGACCAAGCGCCCAAACCTAATAACCCTGTTTAACCCATTTTGGGCGGGAACCCCTTTTGGTGTTAGCATTATGTTATGCTTTAGCTATTGAAAAATGGCGCGCTACGAGCTTGTAGGTCTGCTATTTTTGAAAAATCGAAGAACGACTGACATAGAAACATAGCTTTTTCAGAAAACTGTCAGGATGTAGAAGACATTTTTAGAATCTGATCTCAGGTCAAAATGGTTTAATCTGTATTCTGTGCTGTCTCTGCAGCTTGACTTTGAGGATTTTGGTTGAACTCTCAAACCAGGAAATGCAGGCAAAGTCAAAGTGACATTATACAAGTAATGATTTGGCTAAAACAAACATTGAATCCATGAATCTAGAGCAGGGATCTTCTATTTGGTAGTTTATAAATCCATTCCTTATATGTAAAGAATAAATGTGCTAAAATCTGTATTTAACCCATTTTGACCTGAGATCAGATTCTAAAAATGTCTTCTACATCCTGACAGTTATCTGAAAAAGCTATGTTTCTATGTCAGTCGTTCGGGTTTTCGACTTTTCAAAAACAGCAGACCTACAAGCTCGTAGCGCGCCACTCGGTGGCGCGCTACGAGCTTGTAGGTCTGCTGTTTTTGAAAAGCATAACATAATGCTGACACCAAAAGGGGTTCCCGCCCAGAATGGGTTAAATGTGATATATAAATATAAATACATAACAATGAATGCCACTGCGTTTGAGTCCTGTTTCATCTTTCATAATGTTTGTAAGATAATGAAAGGGAGAGAGACTATTTTGGTCACACATGCTCCCTGAATTGAATCTGTGCGATCGCGAGTGTTTGTGTGAGTGCAAATGTGTCCTTGTGTGACACTTTCCCCCACCGCCAGTCGGAAATCCCTTTCTTAATCGTACACCCATTGTAGTATGCATTTGTTAGCAGTAGGTGTGCTCTGCTTATATTAAAAAATCACACCCGTGTGAACTGAGTGGTGCAAGGTCTTATATAGCCTGATCAGCTGTGGTCTGACGTAATGTCAGTGACCATGGTAACCATGCTCACCTGTGCACGGACACGTACACGGACACGTACACAAACATACAGACAAAGCTGGTTGTTGGAGTGGTTTGCACCACTCAAAAGATAGTTTGAATTGGCACAACGCAGCAGAGATATCACAGAGCAGTCTGCTGTGCTTGGCCTTCTTGCGCTTTCTGTGCGACCACACCGTGTGTTAAAATTATCTTAGAACCTATTTGCAGAAACAAGACGGAGACGAGCATTGTGAAAGAGAGGTGGGGCTGTTTCGTGTGAGCGTGCAGCAGGTGCGTCACAGGTGTGTGTACAGTGTGTGACACATGTGTGTCACTGACACACTGAACTGGTATCGATGGTGTAGCACGCCGTTTCACTGACACACTGAACTGGTATCGATAATGTAGCACGCCGTTTCCCAAACAGGGTTGGGAGTCGAATCTTTGGGTCACGGATGGTTCGCGAGTAAATATTTCCCTTTTTCTGTTTCTTACAAATTCTAAATAAAAAGTAAACAAAGGAAGGAAAAAATATATATATATAATATATATACAGTACACATACATGCATGATGCATACACAGTATATAATAATAATAATAATAATAATGATAATAAAAACTTAATAAATGTAATAATAATAATTAAAAACTTTATTTATAAAGCGCTTTTCAAAACGGAGTTACAAAGTGCTTTACAATGAAATATAAAAATGAAATGCAGTATACCAGCTTAGAGGCACTTGGTGGAATTAAACAACAACAATAAATCGTTAATGCAGTACACAGAAGCAGTAAAATAAAATAATATCACACAAAAACAATAAAACAAACAATAAATAAATCTAGGGGAAAGCCTGTGTGTACAGGTGGGGTTTTAAACCCATTCTGGACGGGAACCCCTTTTGGTGTTTTAACTAAGCATTATGTTATACTTTAGCTATTGAAAAATAGCAGATCTGGCGCGCTACGAGCTTGTAGGTCTGCTATTTTTGAAAAATCGTGAAAATGCAGCACAAATCTTTGAAAATATATTCTTTCAGAAGACTTTTTTTTTTAATTTATTTCGATATTCGATATATTTTGGTGGGTGTTCCTACAGTTTTGATGGGGCTCCTTGAAGTAGTGAGCACCAGTACTATCAAGTAAAAAAAGAAAGAAAAATAATGGAGCCCTGCAGCTTAATGTAAACGTTTGCTATGCAACAAGTTGTGACACTAGTGTCAAGTTTAAGTTTACACATGCACGACTGACATTGAGCACCAGAGCGTGCAGTAGGTAGTAGTAGTAGTGCAGTAGTGGTAATAAATAGAAACCAAGTAAGTAGTGTGCTCCTTGGTTCATTGTTTAAATACTATACAAACAAATATGTAGTTCCAAATGTTTCAACCTTTGTTGCACAAATCTAGGGGCACAACTTAAGTAACTTATTTTCACCTCATGTTCCTCTGTACATCCCTTGCAATGATCTCCACTTTGGAAAGACCCGATCTAGAAGATTTTAGAGCAAATATGTTTTCAATGTAATGAGTCCCGGGATGCAGGGATGGTCTTTTAGATGAGTCCCAGGGACATTTTATGAGTCCCACTTCAACAACGTTAGGAGTCATATTTTGCCATTTTTACAAATTGCAGCATTTAACTCCCATTTCATTTTATATGGTTATAATGTGGTTATATTCATGTAGAAAACAGAAGAAGAAAGTATTATTATAACTAAAGCTAGCAAAATAAACTAGAATAAAAAACAGTACAGTAGTGCATCCCGTGGATGCAGAGGTCGTTGTTTTATTGCGTCCCTTAACTATAAACTGCGTTTTGGGATGCAAAATGCACCCTATTTTAATCTCTGGTTCATAATGGAGTTCATAGCAAATAGCAGAAGAAGTGAACGTCTCCATTCATCTTTTAACCTACAGCTTCTCCCATTTATGTAACACTTATTCCAAGGTTGATGAATATTTAAAGAACTTATTGCGCCTCCAAATGATTAAATACAACTTATATTTGTATTGTCCTTAGTAGTAAGGACAATAATAAAGTAATTGAGGTAATACAAAAACACACTACACTGAGACTTCAAACTCCCCTTCCGCTTCAATCATGCATGTGACATGAACTACTTAAAGGGATAGTTCAGATTTTTTGAACTTAAGTTGTATGAAATACTTGCCATTAATATAGTGGTTGCAACTGTATTAATTGATTGCCCGAGTCCCGTGGTGGGAGTTCTGCTCTGGTTTTGGTCAATATTAAGTAGTTCTGGTCATTTTGTGGGGGGTACTGGGGGCCACGCAGTAAAAGTAAATGAATCCACAAAACGAACGTAATTTGTATTGTTGACCTATTTCTAAAATATTAGCGCGACTTTCGTTCAACTTTGACCCCTCTATCACATGGAACTATTTTTTGGGCGTAGTGACAGTTCTGTGTGATAGAGGGGTAAAAAAAGAACGGAAGTTGCACTAATATTTTAGAAATAGGTCAACAATACAAATGACGTTAGTTTTGTGGATTCATTTACTTTTACTGCGTGGCCCCCAGTACCCCCCACAAAATTACTTGATATTTCACCAAAACCAGAGCAGAACTCCCACCACAGGACTGGGGCAATCAATTAATACAGTTGCAACCACTATATTAATGGCAAGTATTTCATACAACTTAAGTTAAAAAAATCTGAACTATCCCTTTAATACTTATCCTGTATTTGGTCCATAAATATTAGACACTAGAGCATGACCGATGCCAGATTTTCTTTTCTTGATTATAGTAATATTAAATGCTTTACTGTAGTGCAACTTCTCCTCCTTGACCCTCTCACCCTCTCTCAGTCCTCCCTTCACCTCCTTGACCCTCTCACCCTCTCTCAGTCCTCCCTTCACCTCCTTGACCCTCTCACCCTCTCTCAGTCCTCCCTTCTCCTCCTTGACCCTCTCGCCCTCTCTCAGTCCTCCCTTCTCCTCCTTGACCCTCTCACCCTCTCTCAGTCCTCCCTTCTCCTCCTTGACCCTCTCACCCTCTCTCAGTCCTCCCTTCTCCTCCTTGACCCTCTCACCCTCTCTCAGTCCTCCCTTCTCCTCCTTGACCCTCTCACCCTCTCTCAGTCCTCCCTTCTCCTCCTTGACCCTCTCACCCTCTCTCAGTCCTCCCTTCTCCTCCTTGACCCTCTCGCCCTCTCTCAGTCCTCCCTTCTCCTCCTTGACCCTCTCGCCCTCTCTCAGTCCTCCCTTCTCCTCCTTGACCCTCTCACCCTCTCTCAGTCCTCCCTTCTCCTCCTTGACCCTCTCACCCTCTCTCAGTCCTCCCTTCTCCTCCTTGACCCTCTCGCCCTCTCTCAGTCCTCCCTTCTCCTCCTTGACCCTCTCACCCTCTCTCAGTCCTCCCTTCTCCTCCTTGACCCTCTCACCCTCTCTCAGTCCTCCCTTCTCCTCCTTGACCCTCTCACCCTCTCTCAGTCCTCCCTTCTCCTCCTTGACCCTCTCGCCCTCTCTCAGTCCTCCCTTCTCCTCCTTGACCCTCTCGCCCTCTCTCAGTCCTCCCTTCTCCTCCTTGACCCTCTCGCCCTCTCTCAGTCCTCCCTTCTCCTCCTTGACCCTCTCGCCCTCTCTCAGTCCTCCCTTCACCTCCTTGACCCTCTCGCCCTCTCTCAGTCCTCCCTTCACCTCCTTGACCCTCTCGCCCTCTCTCAGTCCTCCCTTCACCTCCTTGACCCTCTCACCCTCTCTCAGTCCTCCCTTCTCCTCCTTGACCCTCTCACCCTCTCTCAGTCCTCCCTTCTCCTCCTTGACCCTCTCACCCTCTCTCAGTCCTCCCTTCTCCTCCTTGACCCTCTCACCCTCTCTCAGTCCTCCCTTCACCTCACTTCTGTCTTTATTGTTGTTTTTTAGTGCTATCAGCGAAACTGAAAGAAAACAAGAAGAACTGGTTTGGTCCCAGCCCCTATGTGGAGGTGACAGTCGATGGGCAGTCCAAGAAGACGGAGAAATGCAACAACACACACAGTCCCAAGTGGAAGCAACCTTTCACTGTGTAAGTCTGACCTGTCCACTGTTCATCCATGCAGAAACACAACCAGTCACTTGCGTCAGACTTGACCATGAACCCTGGTGTCCTTATTCTGGCCATGTCATAGAAGGCCAATATTTGGCAAAAGAATTGCCGATCTCTACAAGTGAGACGTTGTACCACCTCAAAAAACATTTGTTTCTCCAAGTACCATTATTATATCTGATCTTAACACATTTTGTGCCCAAAACGTCTGTGGACTGGGTATTACCGCACGTGCATAGCCCAAGACGTCTGTGGACGTCTTTGGAAAAAAAAAGAAAAAGATTTTTTTATTAAAAGAAATCAGAAAAATCAAAACACTTTTTGTTTTTTTTTAACACGTGGTGCCAAAGTTTGTGTTTTCGCCATTGAGAATGCATTTGGCGTTTAAATTAAATAACTCAGAAACTATAAAACATTTCAAAGTAAAAAGTTCCAGCATGTGTCTCCACAGTCAGCTGAATTATAAAAAATGTGAATGGATTTTCTAGGTGAAAGTGATTTTGGGCAGTTTTGCGTGGGCTCTCAATGTGTTAAAATACAGCCGTACAGCAACCCTATCCCATCCTAGCTATGCACAGTTCACACAGGAGGTAAGTTAATTCTTAATAATATAATATGTATAATATAAGAATATATATTTGGGGTGCGCAGTTGCACACGCTTATCCGACACACCAACGGACCGACATGTGGAAGCAACGGTCGGACATCCGGTGGAACATGCCCTGCTCCCGTGCTTGGGTTAGGGTTAGGTTAGGGTTTGAGGTGTGTTGTCGTTCTAATGACAGTCGGACCAATAGTATGTCTAAACTAAAGGCTGTACCCATATATTTTTCACAGTTGTCAGCCAAAGTCATGCTGTACAAAATGCTAACAATAAAGCTGGTACTTTAACTGGTCCAGTTCTCACACAATGCAACATACAGAGGAGACACAGAGAGAGAGAGAGAGAGCTAGTAGAAGTTTACAGATTTTGCAATGTGCGAGGCATTATTAGCGCTACGCAAACTACGCAACTGCGTAGAGCCCTGATGGCTAGAGGCCCGAGAGTTCTCCCTGAAAAATGTCTAATATTGCAGCCCGTTCCGTCGCAGTTTCTGCAGTCGGTTTGAGGCCCTGGGGGGGCCCCCCAGGGCCTCCTCCGAACCGGCGTCACTTCTTCATCCTCCCGTTAAGCGACGCCTGGCCGTCCCGTCGCGGGGCCCCCTGTTGTCCCCCTCTGAGCAGCGCAGTGCCGTGCAGGCGTGCGCTGCAGAATTAGAGCAGATCTACAAGCTCACAACGCGTCGCAGCACGACACGCTGTGAGCTTGTAGATCGGCCGCGCCGCCTCGCAACGCAGTCGAATTATGCACACAATGGATGGAAACCTAACATAAACAAGCTGAACACATGTATGTAGTTGAGTGCACAGCCGCTTCGCTCACAAACAAAAACGACTCGTCACTCGAGTGAAGTGAAAAGGGTAGGCTGTGTCATGTCATGTATATGACTGTGTGTGGACAAAAAAAAGGTTTTATTTCAAATGCATGGACCGACGACCAAACGAGCGAGGAACCTCTCTCTGTCTGGGTCATCTGAACGGCACCAATTGATGCTGGGTGCGATTTCACTGGAGCAACTAGTTGGGCTATGTTCAAGTTCTGTGGTCCAAGACATCCACCACTTCAGTTTCTACAGTCAGGGCTTCACCACTGGTCAGTTTCTACAGTCAGGGCTTCACCGCTGGTCAGTTTCTACAGTCAGGGCTTCACCGCTGGTCAGTTTCTACAGTCAGGGCTTCACCGCTGGTCAGTTTCTACAGTCAGGGCTTCACCGCTGGTCAGTTTCTACAGTCAGGCCTGCACCGCTGGTCAAGATATTCTCTTCTTGATCCACACTTATAGTTCCAGTTTATTATCTTGCCAGCTTGTTGAGATCCAAAGTCAAAGTCGTACGATTAGTCACACACGTTACCGCAGTGAAATTTGTTCTCCGCATTTGACCCATCTCTTGGAGCTGTGAGCCGCAGCGTGCGCCGCGCTCGGGAATCATTAGTTGATTTGACCCCCAATCCAACCCATTGATGCGGAGTGCCAAGCAGGGAGGCATTGGGTCCCATTTTTACAGTCTTTGGTATGACCCGGCCGAGAATCGAACCCCCGACCTCCCAGTTTCAGGGCGGACACTCTAACCACAAGGCCACTGTCTGGTCGATTGGACCAGTTGTGGTCCGTTGTGATTGGACTCATCGCCGACACATTTTAGACAACATAAGCACGACGCACACTGACAACGTAATAATACAGGAAAGCCATTTCCATTCATGGAAGTATTTGCCTATAATGTGTTTTTTTACATTATTAATATTTATAATATTTTATTTCAATATCTTGGGGGGTGGGGGTGTCTGGGTTCACTGCTCTAGATTGTACAGTGTACTCCACTCGTTGGACTCATGTATCTGAGCACCACTTGGCACTTACTTCTGTGTGTACAGTGTATGTCCAGTTTATTTGAGCCTGTCCAGTCCACAGGCTCCCTGTGTGCACGGCACAGAGTGCCTTCTTAATATAGAGTCCATCTCGTATTTCACTGACCCACTGGCGGTGTGGAGTTATTATATAACAAGAGTTTACCATGGGATGGTAAACAGACCCATGTGTCTGTCCTGGAGACACTGTCCTGGAGACACTGTCCAGTGGAGACACTGTCCTGGAGACACTGTCCTGGAGACACTGTCCAGTGGAGACACTGTCCAGTGGAGACACTGTCCTGGAGACACTGTCCTGGAGACACTGTCCAGTGGAGACACTGTCCTGGAGACAGTGTCCTGGAGGCACTGTCCTGGAGATACTGTCCTGGAGACACTGTCCAGTGGAGACACTGTCCTGGAGACACTGTCCTGGAGACACTGTCCTGGAGACACTGTCCTGGAGACACTGTCCTGGAGACACTGTCCTGGAGACACTGTCTTGTCCTGGAGACACTGTCTTGTCCTGGAGACACTGTCCTGGAGGCATTGTCCTGGAGACACTGTCCTGGAGGCACTGTCCTGGAGACACTGTCCTGGAGACACTGTCCAGTGGAGACACTGTCCAGTGGAGACACTGTCCTGGAGACACTGGGATGGTAAACGGACCCATGTGTCTGTCCTGGAGACACTGGGATGGTAAACAGACCCATGTGTCTCTTGTCCTGGAGACACTGGGATGGTAAAAAGACCCATGTGTCTCTTGTCCTGGAGACACTGGGATGGTAAAAAGACCCATGTGTCTCTTGTCCTGGAGACACTTGGATGGTAAACAGACCCATGTGTCTGTCCTGGAGACACTGGGGTGGTAAACAGACCCATGTGTCTGTCCTGGAGACACTGGGATGGTAAACAGACCCATGTGTCTGTCCTGGAGACACTGGGATGGTAAACAGACCCATGTGTCTCGTCCTGGAGACACTGGGATGGTAAACGGACCCATGTGTCTCGTCCTGGAGACACTGGGGGTTGATGGGATGGTAAACAGACCCATGTGTCTCGTCCTGGAGACACTGGGGGTTGATGGGATGGTAAACGGACCCATGTGTCTCGTCCTGGAGACACTGGGATGGTAAACAGACCCATGTGTCTCTTGTCCTGGAGACACTGGGATGGTAAACAGACCCATGTGTCTCGTCCTGGAGACACTGGGATGGTAAACAGACCCATGTGTCTCGTCCTGGAGACACTGGGATGGTAAACGGACCCATGTGTCTCTTGTCCTGGAGACACTGGGATGGTAAACGGACCCATGTGTCTGTCCTGGAGACACTGGGATGGTAAACAGACCCATGTGTCTCGTCCTGGAGACACTGGGATGGTAAACAGACCCATGTGTCTCTTGTCCTGGAGACACTGGGGGTTGATGGGATGGTAACCAGACCCATGTGTCTCGTCCTGGAGACACTGTCCTGGAGACACTGGGGGTTGATTGGGATGGTAAACGGACCCATGTGTCTGTCCTGGAGACACTGGGGGTTGATTAGCTAGACGACAGTCACAGGGTTATGTTATGAATGCTCACTTGTCCCTGAATATCTTTTGAACTTTATTGTGCATGGATTGTTTGTACAGACTACAGATCAGGAACAACACTTGCGTTGATCACAGAACACTGGTTCATTCACCACAAATTGACAAGCCACATTCATCCTGACTTGGCTGGTTATCTGCTGAAGTGTCGCTGCTGTCGCATGTAAAAAGGCTTCACTTTTGACCTGAGATCAGATTCTAAAAATGTCTTCTACATCCTGACAGTTTTCTGAAAAAGCTGCCGAGATTGTCTCCAACCTTCTCACCCATGGTGAAATCCATGGTAAGCTGGGGCCTCGAGTGGCTTATTGCTTTTCTAAAACGGTTACAAACATATAGCAATATTAACCTAATAAAACTATTAAATTCACAAAAGTAGCTACGCTTTGCGCCACCAGAGCGAGCCACATCACTTCCTTGTTTTGCTCGGCAAGTAGGCTATGTGACGGGAGAATAGTGCTTGATGTCTTTACGGGGCTGCCTGGAGCCACACATTCACAGTCATATGAGCCGGGCGGTGCTTAGAATAGACGCCCGCACGGCATGGGCGTGTAAGGCAATCAAGTGCTCCCCTTCCCCAGTGCAGCTGCAGAGCTGCGGAATCAGCTGGGAATGATATGAAGTGATTGAAGGTGTCACCGGTGAAATTTACAACGGTCACGTGACGGTAACCAGCCAATCAGAATCAAGTATTGGGACTAACCGTTTTAGAACTGTTAATATTATTGACCGATCAATTTAACATTTGGCTGGAGAATTGTAATCTTGTCGGTCATGTTGGCCAGCCAGAAAAATGCCCAGCGGAAACCCTAGCTAGGGTCCAAGTGGTTAATTAAACCATAGCTAGGGTCCAAGTGGTTAATTAAACCCTAGCTAGGGTCCAAGTGGTTAATTAAACCCTAGCTAGGGTCCAAGTGGTTAATTAAACCCTAGCTAGGGTCCAAGTGGTTAATTAAACCCTAGCTAGGGTCCAAGTGGTTAATTAAACCCTAGCTAGGGTCCAAGTGGTTAATTAAACCCTAGCTAGGGTCCAAGTGGTTAATTAAACCCTAGCTAGGGTCCAAGTGGTTAATTAAACCCTAGCTAGGGTCCAAGTGGTTAATTAAACCCTAGCTAGGGTCCAAGTGGTTAATTAAACCCTAGCTAGGGTCCAAGTGGTTAATTAAACCCTAGCTAGGGTCCAAGTGGTTAATTAAACCCTAGCTAGGGTCCAAGTGGTTAATTAAACCCTAGCTAGGGTCCAAGTGGTTAATTGTCTCCATTTCATTTTGTGTCGTTGAGCCAGTTCATCTGAGAGCAAAATTGTGCTTTAGAAAATAGCAGTTCTACAAACTCACCATGTGTTGATACGATGTTAACCCATTTTGACCTGAGATCAGATTCTAAAAATCTTCTACATCCTGACAGTTTTCTGAAAAAGCTATGTTTCTATGTCAGTCGTCGTTCGATTTTTTAAAAATAGCAGACCTACAAGCTCGTAGCGCGCCACTCGGTGGAGCGCTATGAGCTTGTAGATCTGCTATTTTTCAATAGCTAAAGCATAACATAATGCTAACACCAAAAAGGGGTTCCCGCCCCAAAATGGGTTAATGTGAACCTAACATGCCCAAAGTAGGGACACCAGGTTGAAAGTGGTTAATTGGCAACCAGAATACTGTTTAAAGTTATACAAACATGGTTACAATTTACTCATTAGAGTTGGATTGAAGTCTGCCAAAGCCAAAGTCACTCTTCATTCTAAAGTTTGACATCTAAATTCATATTTTTTGTCCATCTCTCTCTCACACACACACAACAGAATCGTCACTCCATTCAGCAAGCTGGTGTTCCGAGTGTGGAGTCACCAGACCCTGAAGTCAGACGTGTTGCTGGGCGTGGCCACGCTCGACGTCAGCGACACTCTCAAGTCCAACGACATGAAAAGTGAGTATAGAACACTTACACACACACACACACACACACACACAGCGCGCTGCGCGCACATGATTTGAATGCGGCATGTTGAACCGGTCTGTTCATTAGCGCTTGGTGACTCATGCTGATTAATTCCATCTTTTCTGTCCTACTCTGACCAGTTTGCAGTTCAATAAAGGGAAAATACTGAACAGCTGAGTCCCTAGGACAAAGGCCCTGTGTGTGTGTGTGTGTGTGTGTGTGTGTGTGTGTGTGTGTGTGTGTGTGTGTGTGTGTGTGTGTGTGTGTGTGTGTGTGTGTGTGTGTGTGTGTGTGTGTGTGTGTGTGTGTGTGTGTGTGTGTGTGTGTGTGTGTGTGTGTGTGTGTGTGTGTGTGTGTGTGTGTCGTACTATGCACACCATTGCTTGCAGGAAAGCCTGCGCTGGCTTTCTCCATGCCTGGTATGTCGTATCTATAGACATACACTACACATACTTGTAGTGCAAGACTTGTCATTGTCTTGCTCCTTGTCGACACAGTCTCAGAGGTGGTGCAGACCTTATTATCTGTCATTGTCTTGCTCCTTGTCGACACAGTCTCAGAGGTGGTGCAGACCTTATTATCTGTCATTGTCTTCTTGCTCCTTGTCGACACAGTCTCAGAGGTGGTGCAGACCTTATTATCTGTCATTGTCTTCTTGCTCCTTGTCGACACAGTCTCAGAGGTGGTGCAGACCTTATTATTTGTCATTGTCTTCTTGCTCCTTGTCGACACAGTCTCAGAGGTGGTGCAGACCTTATTATCTGTCATTGTCTTGCTCCTTGTCGACACAGTCTCAGAGGTGGTGCAGACCTTATTATCTGTCATTGTCTTGCTCCTTGTCGACACAGTCTCAGAGGTGGTGCAGACCTTATTATCTGTCATTGTCTTCTTGCTCCTTGTCGACACAGTCTCAGAGGTGGTGCAGACCTTATTATCTGTCATTGTCTTGCTCCTTGTCGACACAGTCTCAGAGGTGGTGCAGACCTTATTATCTGTCATTGTCTTGCTCCTTGTCGACACAGTCTCAGAGGTGGTGCAGACCTTATTATCTGTCATTGTCTTCTTGCTCCTTGTCTGTCGACACAGTCTCAGAGGTGGTGCAGACCTTATTATCTGTCATTGTCTTCTTGCTCCTTGTCGACACAGTCTCAGAGGTGGTGCAGACCTTATTATCTGTCATTGTCTTCTTGCTCCTTGTCGACACAGTCTCAGAGGTGGTGCAGACCTTATTATCTGTCATTGTCTTCTTGCTCCTTGTCGACACAGTCTCAGAGGTGGTGCAGACCTTATTATCTGTCATTGTCTTCTTGCTCCTTGTCGACACAGTCTCAGAGGTGGTGCAGACCTTATTATTTGTCATTGTCTTCTTGCTCCTTGTCGACACAGTCTCAGAGGTGGTGCAGACCTTATTATTTGTCATTGTCTTCTTGCTCCTTGTCGACACAGTCTCAGAGGTGGTGCAGACCTTATTATCTGTCATTGTCTTGCTCCTTGTCGACACAGTCTCAGAGGTGGTGCAGACCTTATTATCTGTCATTGTCTTCTTGCTCCTTGTCGACACAGTCTCAGAGGTGGTGCAGACCTTATTATCTGTCATTGTCTTCTTGCTCCTTGTCTGTCGACACAGTCTCAGAGGTGGTGCAGACCTTATTATCTGTCATTGTCTTCTTGCTCCTTGTCGACACAGTCTCAGAGGTGGTGCAGACCTTATTATCTGTCATTGTCTTGCTCCTTGTCGACACAGTCTCAGAGGTGGTGCAGACCTTATTATCTGTCATTGTCTTCTTGCTCCTTGTCGACACAGTCTCAGAGGTGGTGCAGACCTTATTATCTGTCATTGTCTTCTTGCTCCTTGTCGACACAGTCTCAGAGGTGGTGCAGACGGGCTTATTATCTGTCATTGTCTTCTTGCTCCTTGTCGACACAGTCTCAGAGGTGGTGCAGACCTTATTATCTGTCATTGTCTTGCTCCTTGTCGACACAGTCTCAGAGGTGGTGCAGACCTTATTATCTGTCATTGTCTTCTTGCTCCTTGTCGACACAGTCTCAGAGGTGGTGCAGACGGGCTTATTATCTGTCATTGTCTTCTTGCTCCTTGTCGACACAGTCTCAGAGGTGGTGCAGACCTTATTATCTGTCATTGTCTTCTTGCTCCTTGTCGACACAGTCTCAGAGGTGGTGCAGACCTTATTATCTGTCATTGTCTTCTTGCTCCTTGTCTGTCGACACAGTCTCAGAGGTGGTGCAGACCTTATTATCTGTCATTGTCTTCTTGCTCCTTGTCGACACAGTCTCAGAGGTGGTGCAGACCTTATTATCTGTCATTGTCTTCTTGCTCCTTGTCGACACAGTCTCAGAGGTGGTGCAGACCTTATTATCTGTCATTGTCTTGCTCCTTGTCGACACAGTCTCAGAGGTGGTGCAGACCTTATTATCTGTCATTGTCTTCTTGCTCCTTGTCGACACAGTCTCAGAGGTGGTGCAGACCTTATTATCTGTCATTGTCTTCTTGCTCCTTGTCGACACAGTCTCAGAGGTGGTGCAGACCTTATTATCTGTCATTGTCTTCTTGCTCCTTGTCGACACAGTCTCAGAGGTGGTGCAGACCTTATTATCTGTCATTGTCTTCTTGCTCCTTGTCGACACAGTCTCAGAGGTGGTGCAGACCTTATTATCTGTCATTGTCTTCTTGCTCCTTGTCGACACAGTCTCAGAGGTGGTGCAGACCTTATTATCTGTCATTGTCTTCTTGCTCCTTGTCTGTCGACACAGTCTCAGAGGTGGTGCAGACCTTATTATCTGTCATTGTCTTCTTGCTCCTTGTCTGTCGACACAGTCTCAGAGGTGGTGCAGACCTTATTATCTGTCATTGTCTTCTTGCTCCTTGTCGACACAGTCTCAGAGGTGGTGCAGACCTTATTATCTGTCATTGTCTTCTTGCTCCTTGTCGACACAGTCTCAGAGGTGGTGCAGACCTTATTATTTGTCATTGTCTTCTTGCTCCTTGTCGACACAGTCTCAGAGGTGGTGCAGACCTTACAGCTGAGTGGAGCTGTAACTGCAGTTGTAGCTGCAAGCCACGGGTTCCAGCCAGAGATCATAGGAGACCTGTCGGTGTGCCTGGATGGCATGACGGTTGACCCTGACATGTTCGCCTCAGCTGTGGCCAATCATCAGAGTAAGTCCATTTAGAAGCTCTTCCATGTCCATAATATCCATACATTGAAACTATAAACATTATAGAATCCTGTAGAATGCCAGATCAATAATGACCCGTCTACATAACATGCTATCTAAATTATATATTTTAGCCTTTGCATAAGCCTGATAGACAACGGCAGCGAACGCCATTGGGGGGAAAAAAACATGTAGTTAAGATGTGAATTCACTCTACTGCTTAACCCATTCTGGGCGGGAACCCCTTTTGGTATTTTAAACATTGTTATAATTTAGCTATTGAAAAATAGCAGATCTACAAGCTCATAGCGCGCCACCGAGTGGCGCGCTATGAGCTTGTAGGTCTGCTATTTTTGAAAAATCATGAACATGTGGTGCAAAGCTTTGAATATATATTCTTTCAGAGCGAACGTTTTTAACTCAAATCTTTGCTTTGGGAGGTGGTCCCTGAAACAACACATTTTCAGATGGGGGTCAGCGGCCAATTTCATATATTTTTGGGGGTCCTTGACATGAAATATTGAGAACCACTGATATAGAAACATGAAGTTTTTCAGAAAAAAAATACTTTTTAAATTTCGACGTCAGGCCTAAATGGGTTAATTCATTAATTCTGTCATTTTGTGTCTCAGGTACATCAAACGGGGAACCAGAACACAACGGGGATCATGATATAAGGTACGGAACGGTTCCATTCGTACAGAGGTTCAGGTTTGTCCAAATTCTGCCAGCAGTTTTCTGTTTTGCACTTGTTCCCATTTTTTCAAAGCTTGTTTTTCTTTTTTACAGATACAATTTTTTTATTTATTTTTATACAATTATGTTGAAAATATCTGAATTAAAACTGAAAAATGTATCATGAGGCAACATGTTTTCACTTCAGAATCGGTCATTTCCATTTGAGGTAACCCGAAATGTTTTGAGAATATGTCATGAATGCAGCATGCTATTTTATCATCACAACAAACCTATTTCAAACGTGTTTGTTTGAATGAATGAATGAATAATGAAATGAATAGTTTATTTCGGTGCTTTACATTTACATGTTAAGTTTCATCATTTGCATTTAAGTTTTTTTACAAAGGGGTAGCACCGAAAAGGTCTAGGCTGAAGCCGAAGCTTATTTTGCCTAGCCTTTAAGAAAAGAAACAAATATACAAAATGTATACAAAGAAAATGAATCACTCATAAACAATTAAGAGCAGCTCCTGTACTGTATAAACAATCTTTATACAGTCAGTTATTCCCTCTTCAAAAGGTTTAACATTGGTGGTTCTCTTTCCCCTGGAGAAGGATGAGTAGAACTGGTCTTGAGTGAACTCCGGCTGAGACACGTCGTAGATGTCAACTCGTTCATTATGTTGCCCGTGACCTTTGTTGATGGTGATTGAGAAAGCCAGCATGGCAGCAATACTCTGCTACCCTCTGTGTGTAAAGGTTCTGCATCGCCGCCAGCTCAGTCCTGGTGATGTGCTGTTTTAAGCACCCACTTTAGAGCCTTCCATTGTGGTTTGGAGTGGAACATCTTCCATAGAGCCTTCCATTGTGGTTTGGAGTGGAACATCTTCCATAGAGCCTTCCATTGTGGTTTGGAGTGGAACATCTTCCATAGAGCCTTCCATTGTGGTTTGGAGTGGAACATCTTCCATAGAGCCTTCCATTGTGGTTTGGAGTGGAACATCTTCCAT
This sequence comes from Electrona antarctica, assembly GCF_951216825.1. Classification (NCBI taxonomy): domain Eukaryota; kingdom Metazoa; phylum Chordata; class Actinopteri; order Myctophiformes; family Myctophidae; genus Electrona; species Electrona antarctica. The sequence continues at coordinate 3,508,098 of NC_136807.1, forward strand.
AGAGCCTTCCATTGTGGTTTGGAGTGGATCATCTTCCATAGAGCCTTCCATTGTGGTTTGGAGTGGAACATCTTCCATAGAGCCTTCCATTGTGGTTTGGAGTGGAACATCTTCCATAGAGCCTTCCATTGTGGTTTGGAGTGGAACATCTTCCATAGAGCCTTCCATTGTGGTTTGGAGTGGAACATCTTCCATAGAGCCTTCCATTGTGGTTTGGAGTGGAACATCTTCCATAGAGCCTTCCATTGTGGTTTGGAGTGGAACATCTTCCATAGAGCCTTCCATTGTGGTTTGGAGTGGAGCATCTTCCATAGAGCCTTCCATTGTGGTTTGGAGTGGAACATCTTCCATAGAGCCTTCCATTGTGGTTTGGAGTGGAACATCTTCCATAGAGCCTTCCATTGTGGTTTGGAGTGGAACATCTTCCATAGAGCCTTCCATTGTGGTTTGGAGTGGAGCATCTTCCATAGAGCCTTCCATTGTGGTTTGGAGTGGAGCATCTTCCATAGAGCCTTCCATTGTGGTTTGGAGTGGAGCATCTTCCATAGAGCCTTTCATTGTGGTTTGGAGTGGAGCATCTTCCATAGAGCCTTCCATTGTGGTTTGGAGTGGAGCATCTTCCATAGAGCCTTCCATTGTGGTTTGGAGTGGAGCATCTTCCATAGAGCCTTCCATTGTGGTTTGGAGTGGAACATCTTCCATAGAGCCTTCCATTGTGGTTTGGAGTGGAACATCTTCCATAGAGCCTTCCATTGTGGTTTGGAGTGGAACATCTTCCATAGAGCCTTCCATTGTGGTTTGGAGTGGAGCATCTTCCATAGAGCCTTCCATTGTGGTTTGGAGTGGATCATCTTCCATAGTCTTGTCCCCCGAACCCATCAAGACCTGAGGCCCGATTCTTAAAAAACACCAAATAAATCCTAACCCAGGTTTTCTGAAAAACATCTATTTTGATTCAATTACTACTTCTTTTTTTAATATTTTTTTTAATATTGATTTATATTAAGGGGATTTTGAGCAGGGAACAATACAGGATTTCGCAAAATATATCAATCAATCAAATGAAGTAAATCAATTTATGTATTTTTAATCATGTTGCTATATATCATTGTCAGGTGGTATTTATTCTTATTATTTTAAAAATGATCTAGAATGGTGAAAATAGTCTTATTTAAAAGCTCACAGTGCACTTTGCTATTTGCTATTTTCAGTACTTTTGTGCAATACTCTTTTATTTATTTATTTATGTTATTTATTTGACAAGGACAATGCTCATTAATCAACATGTCAGTTTTCACATCCATGTAAATGGGCCAGAGTTATCCAGAAGCTAATTGTCTCCACCAGGCCGAAGGCATGGGGAGAGAGTATGTTTTGCACTCCGTCCGTGTGTCCGTCCTTCCTTCCTTCCTTCCTTCCGTCCTTCCGTCCGTCCGTTATCAGCTAATCTCCGGCACCGTTGGCCCGATCCATGCCAAACTTTGCACACACACTCCCTGGATGCCAACAACGAACCTCTGCCCCAAATATTCTTCAATGGCCTGTTATAGCGCCACCATGAGGCCGATTTAGGCAAAACACATTTCTGTACATTACTCGTACATATTTTATCCATACATCACACAATTCGGTATACACTATCTTCATAGTCATGTGATCAACACGGATCTGCACCATTTCCCATCTTCCATCCTGATTGGCTAAGATTGGCTTCCAAAGCTCACATGATTGGTCCGTTTCGAACAAAATGTCGCAAATCACAAACAGTGTGCAATTTCCGTGAAATTATACACGCACATTTCCACTAGGCCGAGGACGACATGCCACTCATTCTTTTCCAAATCAGCCTCATGGTGGCGCTATAACAGGCCAATTCCTGTTTTTAGCTATTAACTGCATCGATCTGTATACAACTTATGTATGCGCACTCCCTAGAGGCCATGGAAAAACATTGTCTCTGCATCCCTCCACATCTACCGGTTATAGCGCCACCATGAGGCCGATTTCTGCAAAACACATTGCTTATGTTAGTCGCTCAGATTTCATCCAAATCTCACGCAAATCGGTACACATGATCTCTGTAGTCATGTGAACAAGACAGTCTGTTGGATTTCTCAGATTCTACACTGATTGGCTAACATTGCCTTCCAAAGTTTTCAGGAGTGGCCCGTTTTGTTCAAAATGCTGCACATGTCCTGCTCATCCAGAATTCTATCCTCAGAGATGCTATGAGTGATCTGGCTCTGCATTTCCTCAACAAAAGAACATTGTTGCAAAAAACAAACAAACAAACAAACATGTTTATATTACTCCTAAACATTTTGCCAAACATCTCACACAGTCCTATCCTCCTGGTGGAGACCTGTGCCTGGAAGGGCACTTTTTCTAGTTTACATCTGTAGTCCTTGAGCAGGCTCTTAAAAATGATGATAAAACTATCCATACAAAAAACACAACATACAATATAATAGTATGACGAAGTAGGGCTTTAATTTACAAAAAAAACAAACAAAAAAAACATACACATTTGAAACTTGGAGATACAAGGTTTCTGACCGACAGTAAATGGTAAATGGTGCATTTATATAGCGCCTTTATCCAAGGCGCTTTACAGAGATTGTACATTACATTCACCCATTCACACACACACATTCATACACCGATGGCGGCAGAAACCATGCAAGGCACCAACCAGCACATCAGGAGCAACTAGAAAAAGTGCCCTTCTGGGCACAGGTCTCCACCAGGAGGATAGGACTGTGTGTGATGTTTGGCAAAATGTAATATAAACATGTTTTTTTGTTTTGTTTTTTGCAACAATTTTCTTCATTTTGTTGAGGAAATGCAGAGCCAGATCACTCATAGCATCTCTGAGGATATAATTCTGGATGAGCAGGACATGTGCAGCATTTTGAACGAAACAGGCCACTCCTGAAAACTTTGGAAGGCAATGTTAGCCAATCCGTGTAGAATGATAAATCCAACAGACTCGTCTTGATCACATGACTACAGAGATCGTGTGTACCGATTTGCGTGAGATTTGGATGAAATCTGTGCGACTAACATAAGCAATGTGTTTAGCAGAAATCGGCCTCATGGTGGCGCTATAACCGGCAGATGTGGAGGGATGCAGGGAAAATGTTTTTCCATGGCCTCTAGGGAGTGCGCATACATAAGTTGTATACAGATTGATGCAATTATAGCTAAAAACAGGAATTGGCCTGTTATAGCGCCACCATGAGTCTGATTTGGAAAATAATGAGTGGCATGTCGTCCTCGGCCTAGTGGAAATGTGCGTGTATAATTTCACGGAAATTGCACACTGTTTTTGTGATTTGTGGCATTTTGTTCGAAACGGACCATTCATGTGAGCTTTGGAAGCCAATCAGGATGGAAGATGGGAAATGGTGCAAATCCGTGTTGATCACATGACTATGTAGATAGTGTATACCGAATTGTGTGATGTATGGATAAAATGTGTACGGGTAATCTACAGAAATGTGTTTTGCCTAAATCGGCCTCATGGTGGCGCTATAACAGGCTGTTGAGGAATATTTGGGGCAGAGGTTCATCGTTGGCATCCATGGAGTGTGTGTGCACAGTTTGGCATGGATCGGGCCAACGGTACCGGAGATTAGCTGATAACGGACGGACGGAAGGACGGAAGGAAGGAAGGACACACACACACACGGACGGAGTGCAAAACATACTCTCTCCCCATGCCTTCGGCCTGGTGGAGACAATTAGGGGTTCAGTGTCTTGCTCAAGGACACTTCCACACTAACTCTGGGGGAGCCCGTGTTCGAACAGGCAACCTTGCGGTTACCATCCAGCCACTCTACCCCTGAGCCACCGCCACCCCCTAGTGGCCACTCTACCCCTGAGCCACCGCCGCCCCCTAGTGGTCACTCTACCCCTGAGCCACCGCCACCCATTGACAGTGATGATATATAGTAACAACTAATATGACGGATGCTTTACTGGAAGGAAGGGTATAACAACGTATAAGATTGGTCTGTACTTGTAGCAATCCAACTATGCATTTTGGTTCTTGCAGCACTGAAAAGAAGAGGTGGAAGATGTACTCATGTAGAAATAACTCTTACAAGTAAGAATGTTAATGGATGAATTGGATGCTTTTCTCCTGCATGTGTCTCTAGGCGGAGTCGAGACAGCTCCCCAGCGCTAGACGGAGTCGATCTCCATCCGTCCCCGGGCAGTCGGAGGGCTGTGAACGGCACAGGCTCTCCGTCCGTGTCTCTGGGTGGCTCCCGGCCACTGAGACCTCCCAGGCCCTCCAGACCTCCACCTCCAACCCCACGCAGGCCCACGTCTTCACCAGGTCAGAAGGAAGAACACTGACGCCATTCACACACACAGTGAATCGCCTCACACAATTTTATACAGTATTTAAAAAAAAAAAAAAAATCAATCAATCAATTTGTTTTTAGAATAATCGAGTCAATTGATTAGTCTGAGCAGGACATACAACGTTTATTCACCATCACAGCAGGCAGGACATACAACGTTTATTCACAATCACAGCAGGCAGGAATGCCTCTTTAACTATATTTTGTTGCAAAGTTGCAAAAATAGCCCATCTACGTTCCCAACGTGTTGATCAGCTATTTTTGAAAGGTTTTTGCCTATAATGACATGCCCCAAAATAGGGCTACCAGGTGTAAAATGGTTAATTGTCATAGACCTATTGGACTTATTATGGTCCATTTATGCTACTATAAAAAATATATAATAAAACATAAAATCCATTGGATCAATTATAATTGATTCAATTAATTAGGTTGATTAACAGTTGAGTTCTGACACCTTCCCCCAGCATCCTCCAATGGTTCTGCTCAAGCTGAAGGCAGTGACGGACACTCGGGCTCTGATACGCCGGTGCGGACACCAGCCCCCGCATCCACACTGGGCCCGCCCCCGGAACCCCCGCCCCCGGACCCCAGCCCCCCCACAGCATCTGGCACCGCCGCAGGCAGACCGCAAGCTAGTGGCGCCACCCCGGCCGCCACTCCTAGGGTGCCCGCGGTGAACACTGGACCCATGCCTCCTGGGTTGGTGACACTCGATTATACTGAAACTTGGATGTAAAGACGCTTACTTGCATGATCTGCTTTTTTGTAGCTCAAAGATGCCATTCTTTATGGGCACTGGCCTCGTGGAAGTGACATTTGGAACCAGATCCTGCATAGTAGAATAGCTAGGTAGCAAGCGTGGCCTAAATAGAAATGCAAATTTCCTGACCACCGTTTATAGCAGAAGGCCAATACAAAGTCATACACTCTATGGACTTCAACTTCAAAGAACTTTATTTTTCCTTTCGGAAACTTATTTTGTGCAGTGGTAAAGACAACAAGAAAACACAGTACACACACACACAGCATGATATATTAAGAATCTGTTCTATAAGTACTAATAATTAAAAATCTAAATATATACTGTATGCAACTTATGCGTTCACTATAGTCCATCAGGTGAAGGGGGGGGGTTGTTTGTTAGAGATTCCAACGAGGGGGGGGCACAAAGCTAGCTGAGCCCCTTTTAGTGAGTTTTGATGCTCTGTAGGTAGTCTGTTTAGTAGTTTGGCGTATCTTCATTCAAATACAATTAGAAGAAAATGTCGTCTCTGTGTTGAGTGACACTCAATACCAGTTGAGTTTAACAGAATAGTACTCCAAGACACGAAAGAAAGATACCTGGGTACTGCAGTAGAGAGACTACAGATACAATACCTATCTATCTAATTAGAGATGCTAATCGGTGGCCGATTAAATTCGGCCGACCACCAAAATTCACCGATCCGCAAATCCGATTAAAAAAAAAACAACTAAAAGCTGCGCAGTTTACATCCAAAGAATGTGTCGAGCTCCACAACATTGGTAGGCTGCATTTCTTTCTCTCGAGGGTGCATGGGATGATGGGAGCCCCTCCAGCAGGGGGAGTGGTTTCACCAGGCTAGGGAGCCCCGCTCAGGTTAGAGGAAAATTACCGCGGGTCGCGGGTTGCCAGGTTCTTTTTTATAATAATAATAATAATACAAAATAACGGTATCGGCCGATTAATTAATAAAAAATCGGTGATCGGTATCGGCCCCCAACAACGTAATCGGAGCATCTCCAAGTCTAATGCGCCGGCATTGTATTTGGGTAGTCTCTCCGGTTTTTCTTATTCAAGTTGTCCTTGTTGAGCACCGAGCCCTCAACTGGCTGAAGCACGTGGGACTTCTCTTTGGACTCCATGATAACTAGTACTGAATTTTGATAACAACATTTTTAACTAGCAGTTGTAGAAATTAATCCAGGTTGAGCAACTGCATGGCCTATTTCTCGTCTAAAATGTACAGTTGGTTTGCTGCCAAAGACGGGCACCAATTTATTTTATTAATGGTGATATATTAGTAGGCCTGCCTTGGAGAAAACTCCACAATGAATACAGAAAATATGATGTAATTATATTGGGTAATAAATAATAATAATAGGACAAATGTACTGAGCTGATAATAGTGAAATAGTATTTCAATTTCACTAACTCCAAAATCTGGATCAGCATTGGACCCCAAAAAACTGGCATTTGTTGTGCATTTGTTTTATCTCTGAATACCTGATGACTAGTTGTTTTATCTCTGAACACCTGATGACTAGTTGTTTTATCTCTGAATACCTGATGACTAGTTGTTTTATCTCTGAATACCTGATGACTAGTTGTTTTATCTCTGAATACCTGATGACTAGTTGTTTTATCTCTGAATACCTGATGACTAGTGGTTTTATCTCTGAACACCTGATGACTAGTTGTTTTATCTCTGAACACCTGATGACTAGTTGTTTTATCTCTGAATACCTGATGACTAGTTGTTTTATCTCTGAATACCTGATGACTAGTTGTTTTATCTCTGAATACCCGATGACTAGTTGTTTTATCTCTGAATACCCGATGACTAGTTGTTTTATCTCTGAATACCCGATGACTAGTTGTTTTATATCTGAATACCTGATGACTAGTTGTTTTATCTCTGAATACCTGATGACTAGTTGTTTTATCTCTGAATACCTGATGACTAGTTGTTTTATCTCTGAATACCTGATGACTAGTTGTTTTATCTCTGAATACCTGAGGACTAGTTGTTTTATCTCTGAATACCTGATGACTAGTTGTTTTATCTCTGAATACCTGATGACTAGTTGTTTTATCTCTGAATACCTGATGACTAGTTGTTTTATCTCTGAATACCTGATGACTAGTTGTTTTATCTCTGAATACCCGATGACTAGTTGTTTTATCTCTGAATACCTGATGACTAGTTGTTTTATCTCTGAATACCTGATGTCTAGTTGTTTTATCTCTGAATACCTGATGACTAGTTGTTTTATCTCTGAATACCTGATGACTAGTTGTTTTATCTCTGAATACCTGATGACTCGTTGTTTTATCTCTGAATACCTGATGACTCGTTGTTTTATCTCTGAATACCTGATGACTCGTTGTTTTATCTCTGAATACCTGATGACTCGTTGAACACACGTTTGCATCTTACAGTGACCGTTGTGTGTTTCCGTCTAGGTGGGAACAGAGAGTAGACCAGAACGGCAGGATGTATTTTGTCGATCACGTGGAGAAGAGAACGACGTGGGAGCGCCCCGACCCGCTGCCTGCTGGGTAAAAACATAAATACAAATCTTGCTGTTTTTCCTCATTTTTGCAGTCCATGAATCTTTTCTGTTATCAATCTTCAGGGTAGTATGGCAGTAGCTTACCCACTAGTGCACGCACTAGACACTGAAGCTTACTGCTGAATGAACTTGGCATGTCAAACACGCTGCTAATAATAATAAATTGATTTCTCTGTGTTCTTTCTTGCCCTGTCTTTAGCTGGGAGCGCCGCGTGGACCCGATGGGGCGCGTGTACTTTGTGGACCACATCACGCGCACCACCACGTGGCAGCGCCCCACAGTGGAATCGGTGCGTAACTACGAGCAGTGGCAGCATCAGCGCAGCCAGCTGCAGGGCGCCATGCAGCAGTTCAACCAGAGGTTCATATTTGGGGTGAGCATGTTTTTAAACGCATCCCATTTTGGGTGCCAATCCAGTCAAAAGTGCAAAATAATCCATTTGGAAAACTTTGATTTCATTAACCCATTTTGACCTGACGTCAAAATTAAAAAAACGTTCACTCTGAAAGAATATATATTCAAAGATGTGTGCCGCATTTTTACGATTTTTCAAAAATAGCAGACCTACAAGCTTGTAGCGCGCCACTCGGTGGCGCGCTATGAGCTTGTAGATCTGCTATTTTTCAATAGCTAAAGTATAACATAATGCTTAGTTAAAACACAAACGGGTTCCCGTCCAGAATGGGTTAAAGTTTCTATTTGAGAACATTTAACTTATAAGCGAACAAACTAGATAACTATTGGCATAATTGCTAATACTGATGTTATAATGTCTGTTGTTTCGGTCGGGCTCTAGTTTTTCACCAACTATAGGGCATAGCAGTGGCGCACATTTTGTGGTTCCACAGATGGAAAACCCTTTTTTTTTTTTTCCATAGAGATTTTCGAAAATATTTATATACATTATTTTAAAATGACCACCACTGTTATGCCTCCAACTTTCTTTATAGAGCACATTTTAACCCATTTTGACCTGAGATCAGATTCTAAAAATGTCTTCTACATCCTGACAGTTTTCTGAAAAAGCTATGTTTCTATGTCAGTCGTTCTTCGATTTTTCAAAAATAGCAGACCTACAAGCTCGTAGCGCGCCACTCGGTGGCGCGCTATGAGCTTGTAGATCTGCTATTTTTCAATAGCTAAAGCATAACATAATGCTAACACCAAAAGGGATTCCCGCCCAAAATGGGTTAAAACAACAGATGAAATGAAATGATTACTATATTTACCCAGGGTATCTGGGAGCTAAGTTCTTGAGCTAAGCTCAAGAACTTGTTTCCAGCCAGGCCCTGCTCATAGAACATTTCATCGTAGTGGTTCAATGCCTTGTTCAAGGGCACTTCAGCGGTGGTAATTTTAACGTGTCGGACCGCTGATTCGAACTGGCGACCTTCCGGTATCAAGACCGCTCCGCAATCCGTTCGGCCACCGATGTACAGTTCAGTACACACACAACCCAAAGCACAGAAGGCCAGTTGACTGGTTCAATGTGCAGCATGTGTCAGAATGTACTGTGAAACTATATACGGTGTCAATATGTCTGTGGTGCAGCAGTGCCGCTATACAACTATGTCCTGTACTGTGTGTAATAGTGGTGGCAGAAGATGTGACTGCATGTGTGTGTCTGTCGTTCCAGGACCAAGTCGCTGCTGGTGGCCAGAAGCCAGAGTTTGACCCTCTGGGAAGCCTGCCACATGGATGGGGTAAGAGTTCATTCAGTTGTTCACATTAACACTCCGAACGCTCCGAAGTTCTTTGTCCTTTCTATTAGTAACGCCCGTCGCCCAGGACGAAGTATTGTCCAAAAGACGAAGTTTATTGATACGAGAACAGATCGCATGGCTGTAGAGCCCAGGCGCGCCTCCTGGGCTCTCCTCGGTGACGCGCAAGAGTGAGGCGTCATCGAAAAACTCCCTCCCCTGTTTAGCTGATGAAAATCTTAAAACGTTAATAAATCGCGATCTAAATCATCCCGTCTTTTTCTGAAAAAAGATCCTGTGTTAGACGGCGCTCCGCGGTCCAGACGCTAGTCTCGATAGATTTAGTCTTGTCTCTCGTTGTTGTCGATCGACTCTATAGTGCTGTGGCTATTGTTAGCTGCTACACAACATCATGAACTTCCGGCCGGTCCGTCCTGGAAAAGGCGTCCGTGAGGCCGGTTCTACGAATGCCTCCGAAATCTGTAGTTCTCACACTTATAGCAGATGTACAGTACAAGCTCGCAGCTGCTATTTTTTTGGATAGCCAACAGAAGAAAAATCTAAAATCACATTATAGATACTTTCCCGGTACGCCTTAACCGTTTCCGTCCATCCGACGTGTCAGCACGTCCTAGGGGTCCCAATCGACGCGTCCTAAAGACGTGTGAGGACGTCCTAGCGCATCCTAAATGATACGGGGCGAGATAAGAATATTCTGCTTTTTTTATTTGTCAGTTCGCCTCTCGGCTACCGTATGCTCCGCTCTGTCCCCATGTTAGCTTATCATTGAGTTAGCCGTTAGCGCGGCGGAAAGAATGACTCGTCTCTCCTAATCCAGGGCGCTCTCCGTGGTGTTGAACGGATCGATATACTAGCGCTTCATTTCTGCTCCTCATCCGTCTCTCCCGCAAAATATGAACGCTTTTTGGATCATATATCGTATAAACTAAAACGATCGCAATGTAAGCTAGCTATGTAAAGTGAACTTTTTTTTAGTAGATTGTTTCCGGGTCATGGCTTTCCGAGTAAAAGCGGCCATGTTGTTCCGGCACCCCAGAGCTCCTATTTTGAAGGACTTCCGGCACTGATTGTGTTAATGGGTTAATGGATCAGATGGAATCAGTAGATCACCATTTCCTTTGGATGCAAAGGCTTGGTGATGGAATTTTAACCTTGTGACACTGAAACTCCATAGAAACCAATCAATGTTAACCCATTGTGGACGGGAACCCCTTTTGGTGTTTTGACCCTTCTGGACGGGTCCTTGTTGCCATGTAAAGTATTTAGCAGCATAACATTTTTGTAATTTTGGAATAAACATTTGTCAGGATTTAGAATGCGTTTTTAGAACCGGTCTCAGACGGGGGATTTACAATGGATATTTTCCAGTGTGATTTTACAATGTGCATTAAATTCACCCATTCATGCACTCATGCATACAGGCACGCACGCACGCACGCACGCACGCACGCAAGCACATGCACAGGCCATTCAAGACACCGACCTGCTCAAAAGAAAACCAAAGTACTTGAGCACAAGATGTTAAAGGTCTTATAAAAATCTTGTATCGGAATAGTATTTAAAGCCCTTCAGTTTTCTACACTGAATGGGAACTCATTCCTAAACCTTAGAGTTGAGAAATGAAAAAAAAAAAAGAAGCCCCCTGGGGATCAATGCTTTTTAGCTCTCCTTTCAATGTAAAAGTCTTTCACATTTTATGAATGGTATCCAAGCATTGTAGACATAGTTACTGACTAATGTGAGTGTGTTTTCCAGAGAAGAGAACTGACGCCAACGGCAGAGTGTACTACGTACATCACCCCACACGGACAACACAATGGGAAGACCCGCGCACACAGGGGTTAGTGTACACATCTTTATCTTTATGAAGACCCGCGCACACAGGGGTTAGTGGACACATCTTTATCTTTATGAAGACCCGCGCACACAGGGGTTAGTGGACACATCTTTATCTTTATGAAGACCCGCGCACACAGGGGTTAGTGGACACATCTTTATCTTTATGAAGACCCGCGCACACAGGGGTTAGTGGACACATCTTTATCTTTATGAAGACCCGCGCACACAGGGGTTAGTGGACACATCTTTATCTTTATGAAGACCCGCGCACACAGGGGTTAGTGTACACATCTTTATCTTTATGAAGACCCGCGCACACAGGGGTTAGTGTACACATCTTTATCTTTATGAAGACCCGCGCACACAGGGGTTAGTGTACACATCTTTATCTTTATGAAGACCCGCGCACACAGGGGTTAGTGTACACATCTTTATCTTTCTGAAGACCCGCGCACACAGGGGTTAGTGGACACATCTTTATCTTTATGAAGACCCGCGCACACAGGGGTTAGTGTACACATCTTTATCTTTCTGAAGACCCGCGCACACAGGGGTTAGTGGACACATCTTTATCTTTATGAAGACCCGCGCACACAGGGGTTAGTGGACACATCTTTATCTTTATGAAGACCCGCGCACACAGGGGTTAGTGTACACATCTTTATCTTTCTGAAGACCCGCGCACACAGGGGTTAGTGTACACATCTTTATCTTTATGAAGACCCGCGCACACAGGGGTTAGTGGACACATCTTTATCTTTATGAAGACCCGCGCACACAGGGGTTAGTGGACACATCTTTATCTTTATGAAGACCCGCGCACACAGGGGTTAGTGGACACATCTTTATCTTTATGAAGACCCGCGCACACAGGGGTTAGTGTACACATCTTTATCTTTATGAAGACCCGCGCACACAGGGGTTAGTGTACACATCTTTATCTTTATGAAGACCCGCGCACACAGGGGTTAGTGTACACATCTTTATCTTTATGAAGACCCGCGCACACAGGGGTTAGTGGACACATCTTTATCTTTATGAAGACCCGCGCACACAGGGGTTAGTGGACACATCTTTATCTTTATGAAGACCCGCGCACACAGGGGTTAGTGGACACATCTTTATCTTTATGAAGACCCGCGCACACAGGGGTTAGTGGACACATCTTTATCTTTATGAAGACCCGCGCACACAGGGGTTAGTGTACACATCTTTATCTTTATGAAGACCCGCGCACACAGGGGTTAGTGTACACATCTTTATCTTTATGAAGACCCGCGCACACAGGGGTTAGTGTACACATCTTTATCTTTATGAAGACCCGCGCACACAGGGGTTAGTGTACACATCTTTATCTTTCTATAGAAGACCCGCGCACACAGGGGTTAGTGTACACATCTTTATCTTTCTATGTCTGCAGGTATGGCTATTGTGAGTGTCCTACTGTATGTGTAAAATAATGTGTGGTGGTTGTATTTAACCACTTTCAACCTGCTGTCCCTTATGTTGGACATGCCATTATAGGCACAAAATAAAACAATCTCTTTTTTTTGTTGACAGCTGTAGTTTTTTTTTAACCAGAACTGGAAAACAAACTACAACATCAAGTTTTCATCCCTGTTTAACTAGTTAATACTTGTGTTCTTATCCTCCAATCAGGCTGCTGAATGATAAGCCATTGCCAGAGGGTTGGGAGATGAGGTTCACAGTAGATGGCATTCCCTACTTCGTCGACCACAACAGGAGAACCACCACTTACATCGACCCGCGGACCGGCAAATCATCACTGTATGTGTCCTGCATTGTCAACAGGCTTAATACTGAGCAAAAACACTTCTCAGAGCTCCACTGAGATCACATTGGCTAAAGTGTGCCGTATATTCCCTAAGAAGTTAGAAAGGTCACCATTGAGAATAACTACGTGCGACCCCATGTCTCCAAGCAGCTGTCAGTATACTCAATGATGACATCGCTGTAGGGGCCGGGCTGGAAACCTTTTTATGTGCAAAACCATTACTTTTCAAGAAATGGAACTACAAACTAGTGTTCCAATGGGTCCAATGTAGTTCTTTTTTAGCCACAAGTTCCTGTGAATACTTTTCATGGGTTCAATCTTTATAAAAACCGACATGCACATTTAACCCATTTTGGGCGGGAACCCCTTTTGGTGTTTTAAACACTTATAATTTAGCTTTTTAAAAATAGCAGATCTACAAGCTCGTAGCGTGCCACCGAGTGGCGCGCTACGAGCTTGTAGCTCTGCTATTTTTGAAAAATCGTGAAAATGTGCCTCAAATCTTTGAATATATATTCTTTCGGTGTCTCCGTTTTTAACTCAAATCTTTGCTTCTGGGGGGTCCCTGGAACAACATATTTTCAGATGGGGGTCGGTGGCATAGTACATATATAATCTTTGGGGTCCTTGACATGAAATATTGAGAACCACTGATGTAGAAACATGAGGTTTTTCAGAAAAAATACATTTTAAAAAAATGCATTTTTTAAATTTCGACGTCAGGCCTAAATGGGTTAATATGGAGATACAAGGTGTGTGCCCAACAGTGACCGTATCATGCTGTGTCACTCCACTCCTCCTTGCTGCACTCCTACCAAGCAGGGTGAGAGCAGTAGCTACAGGAACCAACAACAGAGATAAAAGGGCTGGTGTAACAACTACTACTACCTTTTAAAATTACACCAGCACTTATAATATAAACTACTACTACCTTTTTCTTTCTTTTTTTGCCAAGCTAACCCATTTTGACCTGAGATCAGATTCTAAAAATGTCGGTTTGAAAATGACAGTTTTCTGAAAAAGCTATGTTTCTATGTCAGTCATTCTTCGATTTTTCAAAAATAGCAGACCTACAAGCTCGTAGCGCGCCACTCGGTGGCGAGCTACGAGCTTGTAGATCTGCTGTTTTTCAATAGCTAAAGCATAACATAATGCTAACACCAAAAGGGGTTCCCGCCCAGAATGGGCTAATGAATGTGCACAATGAAATTTGGCAGGAATTTGGGCATTTTTCTGCGGCATGGTTTAAGAAGTTAATCAAAGATTGAAAATGTTTGCTGCGTTATTGGTTACAGAATACTAAATATAAATGTATATACATAATGTTTTATACCCCCTGTCTCTTCCCATTATTCCATCTCTCTCCTAAATATTTCTCTCCCCATATTTCCCCTCTATCTCTATTCCAGTGAAAATGGGCCACAGATCACCTATGTACGCGACTTCAAAGCCAAAGTGCAGTACTTCAGATTCTGGTGCCAGGTAACTGTAATATTATGAGCATTATACATTTTAGTCTACGTGCTTTGCCTTAGAGGTGGTGTAAGTATTTGTGTTAAATAGCTTTATATTTGCATAGTAATCATTGCTATCAGGTGTTTGTTCAGTAACAGGGTTCTCCAAATCTATCTAGCCCATTTTCAGGATACCAATTTCATCCAATCAGGAGAGAGAACTCGTACGGGATAAATAATGAAATGAAAAGCAAAAATGTGTTCTACCTCCTGATTTGATTAAATTGGTGACCCACCTAGAAAATAGAATGTTTATTAAAGAGCTAGAGAGATGGGCAATGATTCAAATTACTTTCAGAAATTATGGGCTCCATTTTCGTCACCGCTAAACCCCTTATCCCTAAACTAATTTGCCTTTTTTTACTATTTTGCAAAACATTTTTGAATGGTTAAAATGGCCAGTCTACAAGCTCACAACGTGTCAATGTAGATTGGCTAGTTGAACTATTCAAAAATGTTTTTCAAAATAGTAAAAAAGCCAAAGAGGTTTAGGGATAAGGGGTTTAGCGGTGACGGAAATGGGGCCCTAGGTCTTTAACCTTTTCAAAAAAACCTTTGTTAAAATATCACTTATTTTAATGGTTGGAGCAGAAGTGGACTCCCTACTCTACCATTGATCAAGTGTTGCATGTTAATGGTTGGAGCAGAAGTGGACTCCCTACTCTACCATTGATCAAGTGTTGCATGTTAATTGTTGGAGCAGAAGTGGACTCCCTACTCTACCATTGATCAAGTGTTGCATGTTAATGGTTGGAGCAGAAGTGGACTCCCTACTCTACCATTGATCAAGTGTTGCATGTTAATGGTTGGAGCAGAAGTGGACTCCCTACTCTACCATTGATCAAGTGTTGCATGTTAATGGTTGGAGCAGAAGTGGACTCCCTACTCTACCATTGATCAAGTGTTGCATGTCAAAGATTGCAACACATTGTTAGCTTATGTAGATTAGTTCTTTTTGACAAGTTACACCCTTTCGATGTAAGTATAAATTATATAGGGCATGTACATATACCTCAAAGCTCAAAATGAGTCACATTACAAGCTTGTAGATTTGTATTGTATTTTCAGTATTTTCAAACAATCTTGGACACTTTAGCCTATAATTAGTGGTTAATCACTTGTGATTTCCCATTCCACAGCAACTGTCAATGCCTCAACACATCAAGATCACGGTCACCAGAAAAACGTTGTTTGAGGATTCCTTCGCACAGGTAAATGTTTTAAAACCATCCTACCTCAGGGCTTCCCGGTCCTTTCACAGGTAAATGTTTTAAAACCATCCTATCTCAGGGCTTCCCGGTCCTTTAAAGGTAAATGTTTTAAAACCATCCTACCTCAGGGCTTCCCGGTCCTTTAAAGGTAAATGTTTTAAAACCATCCTATCTCAGGGCTTCCCGGTCCTTTAAAGGTAAATGTTTTAAAACCATCCTATCTCAGGGCTTCCCGGTCCTTTAAAGGTAAATGTTTTAAAACCATCCTACCTCAGGGCTTCCCGGTCCTTTCACAGGTAAATGTTTTAAAACCATCCTACCTCAGGGCTTCCCGGTCCTTTCACAGGTAAATGTTTTAAAACCATCCTACCTCAGGGCTTCCCGGTCCTTTAAAGGTAAATGTTTTAAAACCATCCTACCTCAGGGCTTCCCGGTCCTTTCCATATCATATTTAAAACCATCCTACCTCAGGGCTTCCCGGTCCTTTCACAGGTAAATGTTTTAAAACCATCCTACCTCAGGGCTTCCCGGTCCTTTCCATATCATATTTAAAACCATCCTACCTCAGGGCTTCACAGGTAAATGTTTTAAAACCATCCTACCTCAGGGCTTCACAGGTAAATGTTTTAAAACCATCCTACCTCAGGGCTTCACAGGTAAATGTTTTAAAACCATCCTACCTCAGGGCTTCACAGGTAAATGTTTTAAAACCATCCTACCTCAGGGCTTCACAGGTAAATGTTTTAAAACCATCCTACCTCAGGGCTTCACAGGTAAATGTTTTAAAACCATCCTACCTCAGGGCTTCCCGGTCCTTTCACAGGTAAATGTTTTAAAACCATCCTACCTCAGGGCTTCCCGGTCCTTTAAAGGTAAATGTTTTAAAACCATCCTACCTCAGGGCTTCCCGGTCCTTTAAAGGTAAATGTTTTAAAACCATCCTACCTCAGGGCTTCCCGGTCCTTTCACAGGTAAATGTTTTAAAACCATCCTACCTCAGGGCTTCCCGGTCCTTTCCATATCATATTTAAAACCATCCTACCTCAGGGCTTCCCGGTCCTTTCCATATCATATTTAAAACCATCCTACCTCAGGGCTTCCCGGTCCTTTCCATATCATATTTAAAACCATCCTACCTCAGGGCTTCACAGGTAAATGTTTTAAAACCATCCTACCTCAGGGCTTCCCGGTCCTTTCCATATCATATTTAAAACCATCCTACCTCAGGGCTTCCCGGTCCTTTAAAGGTAAATGTTTTAAAACCATCCTACCTCAGGGCTTCCCGGTCCTTTCACAGGTAAATGTTTTAAAACCATCCTATCTCAGGGCTTCCCGGTCCTTTCCATATCATATTTAAAACCATCCTACCTCAGGGCTTCCCGGTCCTTTCCATATCAAGGACAGGTAAATGTTTTAAAACCATCCTACCTCAGGGCTTCCCGGTCCTTTCCATATCATATTTAAAACCATCCTACCTCAGGGCTTCACAGGTAAATGTTTTAAAACCATCCTACCTCAGGGCTTCCCGGTCCTTTAAAGGTAAATGTTTTAAAACCATCCTACCTCAGGGCTTCCCGGTCCTTTCCATATCATATTTAAAACCATCCTATCTCAGGGCTTCCCGGTCCTTTCCATATCATATTTAAAACCATCCTACCTCAGGGCTTCCCGGTCCTTTCCATATCATATTTAAAACCATCCTATCTCAGGGCTTCCCGGTCCTTTCCATATCATATTTAAAACCATCCTACCTCAGGGCTTCCCGGTCCTTTCCATATCATATTTAAAACCATCCTACCTCAGGGCTTCCCGGTCCTTTCCATATCATATTTAAAACCATCCTACCTCAGGGCTTCCCGGTCCTTTCCATATCATATTTAAAACCATCCTACCTCAGGGCTTCCCGGTCCTTTCCATATCATATTTAAAACCATCCTACCTCAGGGCTTCCCGGTCCTTTCCATATCATATTTAAAACCATCCTACCTCAGGGCTTCCCGGTCCTTTCCATATCATATTTAAAACCATCCTATCTCAGGGCTTCCCGGTCCTTTCCATATCATATTTAAAACCATCCTACCTCAGGGCTTCCCGGTCCTTTCCATATCACAGGTAAATGTTTTAAAACCATCCTACCTCAGGGCTTCCCGGTCCTTTCCATATCAAGGACGCTCAAATAAATAGCCATAGCCTATGACTGTGGTCCTCCTATTATAAAAGGAAAATGGTCCAAATTGATGTTGTATGGCATTGTATTTATTTATTCATTCACCACTGAATACATGAATTTGTCTGTTTTAGATCATGAGCTTCAACTCCCAGGATCTCCGCAGGAGACTGTGGATCATCTTCCCTGGAGAAGAAGGCCTCGACTATGGAGGGGTGGCCAGGCAAGTCCATATTGTTGTTGTATTCATCATACTCCTTCATTATCGCTGCTAGGCCAGAACGGCCGGGAGCGAGGCTTAGGTCTGTCTATCTGTCTGTATGTGAGCAGCTAATCTTAGAGACTGCTGCACCGACACTTTGCATACTCCTAGTAGACCAAGGAAGAACTTCTACCCCCAAAGTTTCTAATCGGCCATGCCATGCCATGCCATGGCCATTTGCATTTTCTTCAAAATGTACTCCAGATTACTGGAGATGCAGATGTTGTCTAAAACCTGTCAAACTCTCACAACACGGTAAACATTCTCTCCGGAGTTATGTGATCAAGGTGTGTGTGTGTGTGTGTCATGTTTTCCATATTACACTCTGATTGGCTTCCAACGTTTGCGGTAAGGGCCCGTTTCCTGATTCACTTACTGTACCTTACCTGTACTGTACATCTACTGTTGTGCTGTCCTTTATGAATGTCTCCTCTGTCTGTCTGTCTGTCTTCTTTAGGGAATGGTTCTTTCTGCTGTCCCATGAGGTGTTGAACCCCATGTATTGTCTCTTTGAGTATGCCGGGAAGGACAACTACTGTCTCCAGATTAACCCCGCCTCCTACATCAACCCAGACCACCTGAAGTACTTCAAGTTCATTGGACGCTTTATTGCCATGGTCAGTCATTTTGGCTTGTGTTCCACTTTTTGGCAGCATGGCTAGTAACTAGTAACCATTACGGAAAGAAATAACCTACCTATGTTCCACTGGAATCCACTGGAAAGTTATTATTTATATACAGTAGTCTAAAGCTATACTTGTTAACCCATTTAGGCCTGACGTCGAAATTTGTGTTTCTATATCAGTGGTTCTCAATATTTCATGTCAAGGACCCCAAAAATGATATGTAATATGCCGCCGACCCCCCCATCTGAAAATGTGTTGTTCCAGGAGGCAGGGACCCCTCGGAAGTAATGATTTGAGTTAAAAACAGAAACTCTGAAAGAATATATATTCAAAGATTTGAGGCACATTTTCATGATTTTTCAAAAATAGCAGACCTACAAGTTGAGCTTGTAGATCTGCTATTTTTCAATAGCTAAAGTATAACATAATGCTTTAAAACACCAAAAGGGGTTCCCGCCCAAAATGGGTTAATACTCACATGCAGACTTGCTGTAACTAACTATTCATTGATAGTTCATGTTCAGTTATATAATATTGCATATTGCGGTTGCCTTTACTTCTCCAGAGTAATAGGAACTAGTTCATAATAATAATAATACATTTTATTTATGAGGCGCCTTTCAGGGCACTCAAGTTCGCCGTACAACAAGTTAAAAACAGTTGACACAAAACACAGTTAAAAGCAAAAGCAGACAATAAAGTATATGTTGCAGCAGAAACACAGATCAATCATAGGCCTGCCTAAACAGGTGGGTTTGAAATGAGGTGATTGAGTCCATGTTTCTTATATCAGGGGGGGAGTTCTCATCTACAATCAAATATAATGTGTTGTATAGTACTGTAGGAAAGACATACTGTTTTATGAAGAAACATGTGTTCTCTGTAGTGTTTTACACATAGATAACAGGTATATGAAATTTAGGCTCGTAGATAAAAAATAACATTAAACATAACGTCAGACCCTGCGACCACAACAAGGTTGCACTGTCTCATACTTGGCAATAAATATAAATCTCATGCTGATTAGATCAGTAAAATATGTAGTCTGGTTTGGTCAATTGTACATTACAATTACATTTTAACACAAGGCCTGCCAGGAACATAGACACGTAGAATAGCGTAGCGTGCCACACCCGGAAAAGCCGTTTTAACAGCGATGTATTCTTTAATGCATGTTTTAATACGATCGTATCGAAAGCTACCGTAGTTAGCTCTGTTATGCTTCTGAGCCAATGGCCGCGGCCATTTTGAAGATGCGCGCGCATCCACTTACATTGCCTGCTCGGTTTTCAGACGGCTGTGTATCTCACAGAAGCGACATTGCAGGGGTCGCTTTGTCCCAGACAAGCGTTTTCAACGGCCTGTAGCAGGCGCTGTGATACTCGCGGTCCACTTTTTCCACCACCGACCGAGAGAACAAGCACCAGCTTAGTCAACACACACAGAATGGTTTCATAGTAAAATGCGATTACGGATATTTGGCTCTTCAAAGTAAGTGTTACGCGCGATAAAACCCTGGCAGGACGCGGCGGAGGGATTGAATAATGGTAGCGGTCAAACGGTTAAGAAAATATCTGTCTGATGTTCAATATGCAAACTGAAGCCCTGTTCATTCTACATGCTGTGTTACAGTTATACTGGTGTATTTATTCTGCTCTGTATGTTTGTGTTCACAGGCGCTGTTCCATGGGAAGTTCATCGACACGGGGTTCTCTCTGCCGTTCTACAAGCGCATCCTTAACAAGCCTCTGGCTCTCAAAGACCTGGAGTCAATAGACCCCGAGTTCTACAACTCACTCATATGGATCAGGTGTTTATTATTAAGGAGATTAGGAGTTCTACAACTCACTCATATGGATCAGGTGTTTATTATTAAGGAGATTAGGAGTTCTACAACTCACTCATATGGATCAGGTGTTTATTATTAAGGAGATTAGGAGTTCTACAACTCACTCATATGGATCAGGTGTTTATTATTATTATAGACCACTATGTTCTACAACTCACTCATATGGATCAGGTGTTTATTATTAAGACCTGGAGTCAATAGACCCCGAGTTCTACAACTCACTCATATGGATCAGGTGTTTATTATTATTATAGACCACTATGTTCTACAACTCACTCATATGGATCAGGTGTTTATTATTAAGACCTGGAGTCAATAGACCCCGAGTTCTACAACTCACTCATATGGATCAGGTGTTTATTATTATTATAGACCACTATGTTCTACAACTCACTCATATGGATCAGGTGTTTATTATTATTATAGACCACTATGTTCTACAACTCACTCATATGGATCAGGTGTTTATTATTAAGGAGATTAGGATGGCTTTCAAATTAACGTAATCATTTGAAATCTCATTTGGGAACAAATACAATGGCTATATACTTAATAATATTATGAAGTATTTGCCCAAGTATATCATATCATTACAGGCAAAAAGATCAAATATTTAGCTTTATCGATTAGTGAGACACTGTTACCATAACCTGAACCATTCTGTAATTTGATATAGAAAAGTTAAGAGAGAAACAAAATACAGAAAGCTCTAGTTTTTAATCACAATTTGTTTGGATTGTCTAATTTTGATAGGCTGTAGTAATAACTCTGGTGAGTTGAGTTGAGTGAAGGTGAGGCGAGAGGCTGTAGTAATAACTGGTGAGTTGAGTTGAGTGAAGGTGAGGTGAGAGGCTGTAGTAATAACTGAGTTGAGTGAAGGTGAGGTGAGAGGCTGTAGTAATAACTGAGTTGAGTTGAGTGAAGGTGAGGTGAGAGGCTGTAGTAATAACTGAGTTGAGTTGAGTGAAGGTGAGGTGAGAGGCTGTAGTAATAACTGAGTTGAGTTGAGTGAAGGTGAGGTGAGAGGCTGTAGTAATAACTGAGTTGAGTTGAGTGAAGGTGAGGTGAGAGGCTGTAGTAATAACTGAGTTGAGTTGAGTGAAGGTGAGGCGAGAGGCTGTAGTAATAACTGAGTTGAGTGAAGGTGAGGCGAGAGGCTGTAGTAATAACTGAGTTGAGTTGAGTGAAGGTGAGGTGAGAGGCTGTAGTAATAACTGAGTTGAGTGAAGGTGAGGTGAGAGGCTGTAGTAATAACTGAGTTGAGTGAAGGTGAGGCGAGAGGCTGTAGTAATAACTGAGTTGAGTTGAGTGAAGGTGAGGTGAGAGGCTGTAGTAATAACTGAGTTGAGTTGAGTGAAGGTGAGGCGAGAGGCTGTAGTAATAACTGAGTTGAGTTGAGTTGAGTGAAGGTGAGGCGAGAGGCTGTAGTAATAACTGAGTTGAGTTGAGTGAAGGTGAGGTGAGAGGCTGTAGTAATAACTGAGTTGAGTTGAGTGAAGGTGAGGTGAGAGGCTGTAGTAATAACTGAGTTGAGTTGAGTGAAGGTGAGGCGAGAGGCTGTAGTAATAACTGAGTTGAGTTGAGTGAAGGTGAGGTGAGAGGCTGTAGTAATAACTGAGTTGAGTTGAGTTGAGTGAAGGTGAGGCGAGAGGCTGTAGTAATAACTGAGTTGAGTTGAGTGAAGGTGAGGTGAGAGGCTGTAGTAATAACTGAGTTGAGTGAAGGTGAGGTGAGAGGCTGTAGTAATAACTGAGTTGAGTTGAGTGAAGGTGAGGTGAGAGGCTGTAGTAATAACTGAGTTGAGTTGAGTGAAGGTGAGGTGAGAGGCTGTAGTAATAACTGAGTTGAGTTGAGTGAAGGTGAGGCGAGAGGCTGTAGTAATAACTGAGTTGAGTTGAGTGAAGGTGAGGTGAGAGGCTGTAGTAATAACTGAGTTGAGTTGAGTGAAGGTGAGGTGAGAGGCTGTAGTAATAACTGAGTTGAGTGAAGGTGAGGTGAGAGGCTGTAGTAATAACTGAGTTGAGTTGAGTGAAGGTGAGGTGAGAGGCTGTAGTAATAACTGAGTTGAGTTGAGTGAAGGTGAGGTGAGAGGCTGTAGTAATAACTGAGTTGAGTTGAGTGAAGGTGAGGTGAGAGGCTGTAGTAATAACTGAGTTGAGTTGAGTGAAGGTGAGGTGAGAGGCTGTAGTAATAACTGAGTTGAGTTGAGTGAAGGTGAGGCGAGAGGCTGTAGTAATAACTGTTCTCTTGGCAGGGATAACAACATAGAGGAGTGTGGCCTGGAGATGTTCTTCTCTGTGGACAAGGAGATCCTGGGGGAGATCACCACCCACGAGCTGAAGGAGGGAGGAGGAGACCTGCAGGTCACCGAGGAGAACAAGGAGGAGTATGTCAGGTGGGTCACAGTGTCAGAAATGTCATGAAATTGGAACGATGTGTGTGTGTGTGTGTGTGTGTGTGTGTGTGTGTGTGTGTGTGTGTGTGTGTGTGTGTGTGTGTGTGTGTGTGTGTGTGTGTGTGTGTGTGTGTGTGTGTGTGTGTGTGTGTGTGTGTGTGTGTGTGTGTGTGTGTGTGTGTGTGTGTGTGTGTCAGTCAGACTGCCACAACAGCTTCGTTCGCTTCCCGCGTTTACGCGTCTTACTTGTCTAATGTATGTGTGTCTATAGGCTGGTGGCAGAGTGGCGTCTCTAGAGGCTAACCCTGATCTAATGTATGTGTGTCTATAGGCTGGTGGCAGAGTGGCGTCTCTAGAGGCTAACCCTGATCTAATGTATGTGTGTCTATAGGCTGGTGGCAGAGTGGCGTCTCTAGAGGCTAACCCTGATCTAATGTATGTGTGTCTATAGGCTGGTGGCAGAGTGGCGTCTCTAGAGGCTAACCCTGATCTAATGTATGTGTGTCTATAGGCTGGTGGCAGAGTGGCGTCTCTAGAGGCTAACCCTGATCTAATGTATGTGTGTCTATAGGCTGGTGGCAGAGTGGCGTCTCTAGAGGCTAACCCTGATCTAATGTATGTGTGTCTATAGGCTGGTGGCAGAGTGGCGTCTCTCTAGAGGCTAACCCTGATCTAATGTATGTGTGTCTATAGGCTGGTGGCAGAGTGGCGTCTCTCTAGAGGCGTGGAGGAGCAGACGCAGGCTTTCTTGGAAGGCTTCAACGAGGTCCTCCCCCAACAGTATCTGCAGTATTTTGATGCCAAAGAGCTGGAGGTTTGTGTTGGACATGCCTGTGTGTGTGTGTGTGTGTGTGTGTGTGTGTGTGTGTGTGTGTGTGTGTGTGTGTGTGTGTGTGTGTGTGTGTGTGTGTGTGTGTGTGTGTGTGTGTGTGTGTGTGTGTGTGTGTGTGTGTGTGTGTGTGTGTGTGTGTGTGTGTGTGTGTGTGTGTGTGTGTGTGTGTGTGTGTGTGTGTGTCCTATTCATGTTCATTTGTTCTTCCTGAATATGCAACGTTTACATAATGTGACATTTAACGTGGTTATATTGATCATACAGTATAATATCCGACCCCACTTTATTGTCACATGTTCATGTCAGTTTGTACTTTCTGGATGGAATTATTGCCGCTCGGCAATTTATGCAAAGTTTACAGTTTAAACATTTACATACAGTATATCGTTGCTGTGGAAGTGGAAATGTGGAGTGACCATGTTTCTGCCCGATGGCGATGATATTCAATTTAAAGTGGAAAGTGAGAAATGCGTTATATCAGTATTGATAGATTATCATCATGGACCCCGAAGCTCCCACAAAATGGGACGGTGAATTATTAAAAACAATGGCTGTTGTCAGCTGTCCGCAATTGATTGTCGATAAATGATCATGAGTGAATTTGAACTCGACTGATTGGAGACGAGCGCAAATCAACTGTGGGTCGTGTCTGAGCCAGTGTGTGTGCTCCCTGTCTGAGCCAGTGTGTGTGTGTGCTCCCTGTCTGAGCCAGTGTGTGTGTGTGCTCCCTGTCTGAGCCAGTGTGTGTGCTCCCTGTCTGAGCCAGTGTGTGTGTGTGCTCCCTGTCTGAGCCAGTGTGTGTGCTCCCTGTCTGAGCCAGTGTGTGTGTGCTCCCTGTCTGAGCCAATGTGTGTGTGTGCTCCCTGTCTGAGCCAATGTGTGTGTGTGCTCCCTGTCTGAGCCAGTGTGTGTGTGTGCTCCCTGTCTGAGCCAGTGTGTGTGTGTGTGCTCCCTGTCTGAGCCAGTGTGTGTGTGTGCTCCCTGTCAGAGCCAGTGTGTGTGCTCCCTGTCTGAGCCAGTGTGTGTGCTCCCTGTCTGAGCCAGTGTGTGTGCTCCCTGTCTGAGCCAGTGTGTGTGCTCCCTGTCTGAGCCAGTGTGTGTGCTCCCTGTCTGAGCCAGTGTGTGTGCTCCCTGTCTGAGCCAGTGTGTGTGTGGTTCCTCCTGCTGCAGGTGATGCTGTGTGGGATGCAGGAGATCGACCTGGCAGACTGGCAGAGGAGCACCATCTACAGACACTATGCACGCAGCAGCAAGCAGATCGTCTGGTTCTGGCAGGTCAGTACTTTAACCCAGTTGTTCCCCAACCTTTTAGCCTGTGACTAAAAAGACACATTTGATGCCTCCCCGGGACCCAAGCGAGTGAAAATATCTGATCTACAAGCTCCCAACGCGACGCTTTGCGCCGCGTTGGCGCCTTGTAGATCTGCTATTTTACGCTACTACTTAAACATTTATTTTCAAATTTATGGAATTTCTTTGATTTTTCTTTTGTTTCTTCATGAAATTACTGGAAAAAAATAATTGAATTTGTTTTTAATTCATGAAAAATATTGCTTTCTTTGGGAATGTTTTATGAAAATGTTTTGAAATAATAATAATTGAAACCAAAAATGTAAGAAACAAAAAAACCTAAAAATGTGTCCGCGACCCACAAATGGGTTCTGGCCCAGTGTTTGGGAACCAATGCTTAAAAAGCTACACAGGCAAAAATGTGCTGGTAACATTTTTAAGCCAGACTGTCTGTCTGTGTTTGCCTTTTAGCTGATTAAGGAGATGGACAATGAGAAGAGGATGAGACTGCTGCAGTTTGTCACTGGAACGTGCCGATTGCCTGTAGGTGGCTTCGCTGACCTGATGGGTAAGAAAAGCCATTTAACCATTCTCCCTTTCCTTTTCTAATTCTAATTATTTAACTTTTCCCCCTAACCTTCTGGTGCCATGTAGGCCTGACCTCGAAATAAAAAAAAAAACGTCTAAATCAGTTTTCTGAAATAAATATTTTCACGATTTTTCAAAAATAGCAGACCTACAAGCTCGTAGCGCGCCACTCGGTGGCGCGCTACGAGCTTGTAGTTCTGCTATTTTTCAATAGCTCAATTATAACAATGTTTAAAACACCAAAAGGGGTTCCCGCCCAAAATGGGTTAAGCTCAATTGTATATATATGTATGACTGACAGGGTCATGCAGTGGAGAAAAACGAATGGAAAAAGAATATAATACAATTATGAAAAAAAACGCAAAACTATGATAACCCGGGTGTGAATGAAGGCTGAAGCGATATTGACAGCTGTTGTATGTACTGTACTTGGCCTCATAGGGAGCAACGGGCCACAGAAGTTCTGTATTGAGAAAGTGGGAAAGGAGAACTGGCTTCCCAGGAGTCACACATGGTGAGTAGACACTGTTCAACAAAACTACACTGGCTTCCAATCAGTTTGAAGTTAGTGAATAAAACCTATAGATTTGATATGATCTTTTTTTTTTTTTTTTTAATTTACGTTTTATTGAATTTTAATCAAACATACATGTAAACGAAACGACTGACAATTGACAATACATACAACCCAAAACAAGACAATATACGTACAATACACACAAGGGGAGATAACCGGTGCATATACAGGTTAAACAGGTTTAACTGAATTTTTATATGATCTTCTTGTTTATTTTAACTTGTTTATTACTTACAGTATGGTGAAGTCCCCCCTTATATTGCAGTTTATTACTTACAGTATGGTGAAGTCCCCCCTTATATTGCAGTATATAATGTAAC
The DNA here is from genome assembly GCF_951216825.1 of Electrona antarctica. NCBI lineage: Eukaryota > Metazoa > Chordata > Actinopteri > Myctophiformes > Myctophidae > Electrona > Electrona antarctica. The sequence goes on from NC_136807.1 coordinate 3,534,773, forward strand.
CACTTAAACCCTTAACCCTCTATTCTTAGTGAAACGGACCTGAGTTGCAACCATACTTGTTGCGCTGATTCCCTCTACACAAAATCTCTTCGCCAACAATAGATGATCTACAAGCTCACGACGCGTCCGTGTTGAGACACGCTGTAGAGCTTGTAGATCTGCTGTTTCTGGCGAATGTCCCTTCCCCCCCCCCAGAATAGCAGTCGTTGTGGTTCAGGTGGTCAAGGAAGGCTGTGACCACAGAATGTCCCCTCCCCCCCCAGAATAGCAGTCGTTGTGGTTCAGGTGGTCAAGGAAGGCTGTGACCACAGAATGTCCCCTCCCCCCCCAGAATAGCAGTCGTTGTGGTTCAGGTGGTCAAGGAAGGCTGTGACCACAGAATGTCCCTTCCCCCCCCAGAATAGCAGTCGTTGTGGTTCAGGTGGTCAAGGAAGGCTGTGACCACAGAATCTATGGTTTTGTCTCGCAGCTTCAACAGGCTGGACTTGCCTCCGTACAAGAGCTACGAACAGCTGAAAGAAAAGCTGATGTTCGCCATTGAAGAGACGGAAGGCTTCGGACAGGAGTGAGACACGCTACAAGCACCCAACAAGACACGGCAGTGTTCAAATCAGGGAGCCTCTCGGGAAAAGGCGCGTGTGTGTAACACGAATACATGGGCACTGTGCATTTGTGTGTGTGTGTGTGTGTGTGTGTGTGGTGTGTGCGTGCGTGCGTGTGCACGCATAAATGGCTGCAAGGTGCATGTAGTTGTAAAAGGACAGGCTTGCCAAGCTTCATTTATACTCCATTGTGTAACGGTGTTGCTCGCTGAAAGGAACTGATATGCAAGTTGTTATCTTGTAGATCAAAGCTTTTCGGCAAGCAACACTTCCTGATGCAGAGTATAAATGTAGGATTTTAAGGCTGATGGCTACTTTTTTCTTTTTTTTCCCCTTTTTTTTTTTTTTACAAATCCAAACCAAAAACACAGGAAGCATCTTCTGTCTGTCTGTCTGTCTGTCAAGTTGTGCGCGGAACCAGGACGCTGCCCATTTATGGCAGGGCTGTTTCAGAGCCAGGTTAAGTTTCAGCATGATTCGTTTCTTTTGTATGTGTCAGATTAATTTTGTGTGTTTAGTATTTAACTCAATCCATTTCTCACTTGTTCCAGAAACTGCTGTGTGTTTAATCCGTTTCCTGTATTTCACTCCATACACTGAAGAGTTTAGTTTCAGTTGGTCATTGGTCGGTGGTCCGCTTTCAAACTTTGGGAGGGGGGGTTAAGTTAACGTTCGCAGCGTTTACAGTGTATCTTCACTTCACAACCGAAGTGGAGGTGTGGGGGGGTAAACGTCTTGCCCATCACCACGGAGAGACTAGGGGTTTGAATCGTCCGCGGTGCTCCAGCGAACACTGTTGGTTGTGATAGTAGGAGGGAAGCCGGGAGGCGAGGGCGATCGATGTCGCTGCAATAGCGCCTCCTACTGGTTGTTCAGTAGAGAGCTGAGCTGAGAATACTGTTCCTCCGTTAAACCAGTGGTTCTTAACCTGTGTCACGGCTTTGACACAGTGAAGCATAGCTTTGACACGGTGAAGCATAGCTTTGACACGGTGAAGCATAGCTTTGACACAGTGAAGCATAGCTTTGACACGGTGAAGCATAGCTTTGACACAGTGAAGCATAGCTTTGACACGGTGAAGCATAGCTTTGACACGGTGAAGCATAGCTTTGACACGGTGAAGCATAGCTTTGACACGGTGAAGCATAGCTTTGACACGGTGAAGCATAGCTTTGACACGGTGAAGCATAGCTTTGACACGGTGAAGCATAGCTTTGACACGGTGAAGCATAGCTTTGACACGGTGAAGCATAGCTTTGACACGGTGAAGCATAGCTTTGACACGGTGAAGCATAGCTTTGACACGGTGAAGCATAGCTTTGACACAGTGATGCATAGCTTTGACACGGTGAAGCATAGCTTTGACACGGTGAAGCATAGCTTTGACACAGTGAAGCATAGCTTTGACACGGTGAAGCATAGCTTTGACACGCTGAAGCATAGCTTTGACACGGTGAAGCATAGCTTTGACACGGTGAAGCATAGCTTTGACACGGTGAAGCATAGCTTTGACACGGTGAAGCATAGCTTTGACACAGTGAAGCATAGCTTTGACACGGTGAAGCATAGCTTTGACACAGTGATGCTAGTTGATGGGAAAATAGCTTTCAGAAAGTAGGCTTTCCTGAATGTTCTGCACACTTTCCATCCCTTGCTGATGTCAAACTTAATGCTTCATATGTGTTTTGGTCCTTTGGAATCATGAATAGAAATCATGTAGTTTTGGTTGACGGTCTTTGACACGATTTTAATGTAGACAAATAATGACAAGAAAATACTATCCACAGAGCTTTTAAAAAAGGTGTGGAGACAACAACCAGCAGAAGGGTTTACAAAGGTGCAAGCTGCACAACTCGAGGAAATAAAGACTCCTAGACACTGTCAAATCCCCAGTGTTCATTTAACCCTGTCTGAGAGTGTACAAATGGAACCCGATGGACTGGTTTCTGGTTCCATTTTGTATACAGAGTACAGACCCATAAGTGTTGGTTCCTAACCCCACATTGAACCTGTAATCTTCTCATTATTTCGTGTCAAGGACCCCCAAATTGATTTGGCTGCCGACCCCCCCCATCTGAAAATATTTGATGCCCCATGACCCCCATAAGAGAAGATTTGCGTTATGTTTTTTCCAAATGTTTCACGTTAAAAGATTGTTCAAATTAAACTATTGTTTAAAATAGATGCTCTACACGGTACACACAAGGCGTTGTGCGCTTATAGATTGCATATTTTCACAATGTCGATCTCAACTGAGTCAAACGAAAATAATGCCTCAAGTCCTACAATTCCAAGTGCTTGTCAGGGTGGGGCGTCCCCAGTTCAAATATGATTTTTTTTCCTGGGGGGGGGGGGGGGGGGGCGGGGGGGAGATCTAGCCTGGCTAATAAGCCAGACCGAATCAGCCGTTGGCAAAATAAAATTGCCTGCCGGCGGATTACGGTCTGGAGAGGCTCAATTGTACGCCCATTTCCTACACCAGAGAACTGGTGTGGCCAATCGGGACACGGTATGCAATATGGGCGGGCTTTGGTACAGTGACGTTCAATGCTTGAGACCTTTGACTGACAGTAGCTGTGACCAATTGCGTCAAAGAGAAAATGTTTGAACCCGCCCCCCGGGAAACAAGATCCATACACAGCATCTCCAGACTCAAATACCACACGACAGTGTGATTTGAGTCTGGCTTATTAGCCAGGCTAGGGGAGATCCACTCATCTACAATGCAGATGTGTAGAAGGAAGTGTGCGTAGCTGCATCTATGTAGCATGTATTGCTGAAAATGGCAGAGTTTTTAGACGACAACCTGATGAGTCCGTTTTTATATTTATGGGAAATTACTTTAATAAGTTGAAGCGCAATCGGGCCAGTTGAAGGTGTGATAAATCTAATGATGGTTGTACCCCAGCATCCCTATTCTGGGGGGGAACATTTCACCAAAAATAGCAGATCTACAACACGTTGCAATGTGACGCATTGTGAGCTTGTAGATCTGTTTTATTTTTGCAAAGACATTTGGTGTAGATGGGGGCGGGGGAGCAGTACAGTTATAACTCAAGTCCGTTATGACTAAGAATTGAGAGTTGAATTGGTTAAACTTCCCTTGGCAGAAAGGTTGTCACTTTTTGGTACACAGACATCGATTGATGTCCATCATAACTGCACTGTTGATCTGTCGTCATCACTAACAACACTATCTATGAAACACAAGACAAAACTTAGCTGATTCCAATGCAAGGACATGGTGATGATGACAGCACCCCAAAATAAGCCACTGTTGGTGTGTGTGTGTGTGTGTGTGTGTGTGTGTGTGTGTGTGTGTGTGTGTGTGTGTGTGTGTGTGTGTGTGTGTGTGTGTGTGTGTGTGTGTGTGTGTGTGTGTGTGTGTGTGTGTGTGTGTGTGTGTGTGTGTGTGTGTGTGTGTGTGTGTGTGTGTGTGTGTGTGTGTGTGTGTGTGTTCTCTCTCACTAAAACACATGAAACTTCAGCTGTGCGAAGATGCACTCGAATGACAAAACACTGGATAGGTATAGCAAGTTTGTGCTTTAACTTTATGGGGCATTTCTTTGTAGTAGGACAGAATATACAGTGACGGTTAAACTTGCAATCTGGAAATTATTTTAATGAGGCAAATGTTATTTTAACCAATATGTATGTTAAGGTGGTCTCCTTACTCTTCCATTGAGACATTTTAGACTGCTATCGCGTACTACCCGTGGCGGGTATAAGACAAGCCCAATATCTCGCCCTGGCCAAGCAGTGATTTCCTCTTAGTTGAGCGGTAGGGGTTGGGATCTTCCACGCGGGAGACCCCGGTTCTAATCCTGGGTATTAGTTGCAGTTGATATAGAACTTGAGGATTGCAGCTTTAAGTGGAGACTCTGCTGGCATGTTGGCTACTCAAAAAAATATATAGATTTTTCTTTTTTATTTCTCTTTGCATTTTTGAACATTTTTGAAAGTGTTAATTTCTTCTTTTTTTCTTTTGTTTTTACACAAATCTCTTCTGGGGGTTCACTGGCACAAAACATTTTCCAGATGGGGAGGGGGGGGGGGGAGGTTCCGGGAAGAGAGTGATATTCCGACGTACCGCCATTCCGACTACGTGGCTTCTGCGTGCGGTTAGGGTTAGAGTAGTTAGGGACAGGGGGGGGGTCTGCGTCCAAATACATGAAGTTTGAGAACTACTGATTCTGGCCACCAACCTTTTTTACACCACACCTGACCAGCTGTAGTGGAACAGAGGTGATGTGGAGTTGTGACTTTTATCCTGACTGTCTTGTCTGCAGTGTTCAAACTAAAGCAGTGATTCCCAACCTGTGGGCCCCACTGGTGGGCCAGGAGGATGTTGCAAGTGGGCCCCCAAATAATTGGCAAATATCAGTATTTATTTATTTATTTTTCTTTCTTCATAATGAACTTAAATTATACCACATTGGTTCCATTGATCCGAGCCAGAACACGATTGATCGATTGATTGATTAATCATTAAAATAAACATGCTCTGAAAATGCACAGGACCCATACCATCTGACCAATGAAATGCACAGGACCCATACCATCTGACCAATGAAATGCACAGGACCCATACCATCTGACCAATGAAGAAGGCGGCTGTCGTGTTAAGTGGTCAGATGGGTGGGCCATGAACGCTTTCAAGAGTGTGGGCCTTGATCCAGAAAAGGTTGGGAACCACTGGCGCTAGTGTTTGTCGGTCTAACATCTGGATTTCCAAATGCATATTAACCAAGCTCACATGTGTCCAATAACTTCCAGTCTTCTGCACAGTAAAATCCTATGTGTTAACTCTTGAGATCGCACACATGGAACCAAATTTTACACTTTTTACAAATTGTACAGTTACGATTGGATAAATGATTTTTACTGTGTAGCTGTATTACTTGTCAACCAGTTTCTCTCCAACACAAGGTGATTCTCCTTGTTTCACAGCTAAAACCAGACAGCTCATTTAACTCTGATGGTGTAAACAATGACAAAAAAGATGTGTGCTCTCAGAGTAGAATTGTCACATTTTTCTATGTTGGGTCTAGTAAATTGATGTGTCTTGTTTTAAACTGGTTCATGAATCTTAAGAGGATTGTTTTCAGATTCTCTAAAAGGATTGATGATACATGAAGTCTGTATGTAGATGGGCTTCATTGCCTTTAGCGAGGGGTAACGTAGCGTGGATATCGTTGCTGTGAGGTAGAAACCTTGTTTCTTCCTTTAGCGAGGGGTAACATAACGTGGATATCGTTGCTGTGAGGTAGACACCTTGTTTCTTCCTTTAGCGAGGGGTAACATAACGTGGATATCGTTGCTGTGAGGTAGACACCTTGTTTCTTCCTTTAGCGAGGGGTAACATAACGTGGATATCGTTGCTGTGAGGTAGACACCTTGTTTCTTCCTTTAGCGAGGGGTAACATAACGTGGATATCGTTGCTGTGAGGTAGACACCTTGTTTCTTCCTTTAGCGAGGGGTAACATAACGTGGATATCGTTGCTGTGAGGTAGACACCTTGTTTCTTCCTTTAGCGAGGGGTAACATAACGTGGATATCGTTGCTGTGAGGTAGACACCTTGTTTCTTCCTTTAGCGAGGGGTAACATAACGTGGATATCGTTGCTGTGAGGTAGACACCTTGTTTCTTCCTTTAGCGAGGGGTAACATAACGTGGATATCGTTGCTGTGAGGTAGAAACCTTGTTTCTTCCTTTAGCGAGAGGTAACATAACGTGGATATCGTTGCTCTGAGGTAGAAACCTTGTTTCTTCCTTTAGCGAGGGGTAACATAACGTGGATATCGTTGCTGTGAGGTAGACACCTTGTTTCTTCCTTTAGCGAGGGGTAACATAACGTGGATATCGTTGCTGTGAGGTAGACACCTTGTTTCTTCCTTTAGCGAGGGGTAACATAACGTGGATATCGTTGCTGTGAGGTAGAAACCTTGTTTCTTCCTTTAGCGAGGGGTAACATAACGTGGATATCGTTGCTGTGAGGTAGACACCTTGTTTCTTCCTTTAGCGAGGGGTAACATAACGTGGATATCGTTGCTGTGAGGTAGACACCTTGTTTCTTCCTTTAGCGAGGGGTAACATAACGTGGATATCGTTGCTGTGAGGTAGACACCTTGTTTCTTCCTTTAGCGAGGGGTAACATAACGTGGATATCGTTGCTGTGAGGTAGAAACCTTGTTTCTTCCTTTAGCGAGGGGTAACATAATGTGGATATCGTTGCTGTGAGGTAGACACCTTGTTTCTTCCTTTAGCGAGGGGTAACATAACGTGGATATCGTTGCTGTGAGGTAGACACCTTGTTTCTTCCTTTAGCGAGGGGTAACATAACGTGGATATCGTTGCTGTGAGGTAGACACCTTGTTTCTTCCTTTAGCGAGGGGTAACATAACGTGGATATCGTTGCTGTGAGGTAGACACCTTGTTTCTTCCTTTAGCGAGGGGTAACATAACGTGGATATCGTTGCTGTGAGGTAGAAACCTTGTTTCTTCCTTTAGCGAGGGGTAACATAACGTGGATATCGTTGCTGTGAGGTAGAAACCTTGTTTCTCCATATTTCAACATGTTTGTTGTAAATGTCCGACTTCATACAAGAGTGTCGCACAAAAGTAGTGGTGATGCGACGAGTTGTGAACTTTAGATCTGCTATTTTCATGATTTTTACAAATTGATTTGAATCGTTTTTTTGACATCATGGATTCCACCTGTCAGCAACGATATAGCAGGATATATGGAGCTATTTAGGAATGATATAAACTTTACCCAATATTTGCTATAATTGCGGGTAACGATGCCCAACCACTGGCCTAAGAATGTCCATGAATCAGGGCCTGTAAGATAAGTGTTAATTCTGATCATGTTGTCTTCTGAGTGCATCATTAATTGAAATCCCAGGGACTTGGTAGATAAGCAAACGTGTAAATAATGGTGAATTTATGTCACATCATGGCAAATAAAATGTCCACTCATCTTGGTTTTTGGTATCCTGAATCTTTGCGACAAAACTGCTTTTCCTCCTGTATATGAACCTAAGTTGTAAATGGTGTTGATAACAAATGAATTTTTCTTTTGTAAAGAAAGCGAGGTTTTATTAATAAGAGGCTTGTGGTAACACTATATTTTCTTTCCCTGTTTGATTTATGATGTACATGAAGGATGTGTAATATAGAAAATTAATTAATAAAATCTTACAGGTGTGTTTGTGCCTTGGCTGAAAGACTATTAATATGAAAATGTTTCTTTTCCAAGACATTGAAATATCTGTGCCCTTATGTAGACTATTGAGTGTGTGTGTGTGTGTGTGTGTGTGTGTGTGTGTGTGTGTGTGTGTGTGTGAGAGACAACCTAAAACATGAACCTTGGTTAAAATAAACGATTCTAAACTCATCAAGTTGTTCACTTATAGATCAGATCTTTTTGGCAAGTGACGTTACACTATCCCAGACTTAAATCTGCCTGGGGCAATATGCATTGCAAAGGCAGATGAAGATCTGTAGTACAGCAGTATGCCAATTTAGCCAGTAGAGGGCACTAAATAGCCATGACCGGACTAGAGTTATAATGGAATATAAGTGAATATATAATTTACAATTACAAGTGAATGTTCATGAAGTTGTTTCCATTTGTTGTTCTCCCAGAGGTCAAATTACCTTGACCTTAACTTTAACATGTGAGATTGACCTGATGTTAAAGATTAACATCAGGATTGACACATTATGAAAACCTTGTAAAAAAGTATATATAGGCAGGCCTATTACAAAGTGGTTTTTGATTGATTGATTGAAATATTTATTAACAGTTTGCAGAATTACAGTACATTTCAAGTACAAACTCAATACAAAGACTGTTAACTGTGAGTGGACGACCCAAATAAGCATTACACTTGTTTACAAGAGGGTCTTTTTTGATTGATTGATTGATTTATTAACAGTTTGCAGAATTACAGTACATTTCAAGTACAACTCAATAGAAAAACTGTTAACAGTGAGTGGACGACACCATAAAGCATTACACTTGTTTACAATAGGGCCCACCATTTTCAATTCATCAAAACATTTAGAGACGTACGAATATACACAACTATATAGTCAAAAAGGAATCATCATAGGAGGTAAAAAGGGAAAAGAAACATATACAGTGAGGGGAAACGGGTGGGTGGGGGATTCAGATTTTACGGGGGCCAGTTTCGAATTGCAGCCGTCCGTAGGTGCCCTTTGAGAGCAGTTTTGAAGGAGTCAAGGGATTCGCATGTCTTAATGACTGTTGGTAGGGCGTTCCACATTTTGGTGGCATAGGAGCGAAATTAATTTAATCCCTTGTTTGTACCGAATCTGGGTTGCACATGGTTTGTTGAACTCCCTCTGGTGTTGTGGGAGTGGTCCACCTTGTTCAATTCATCAAAAACATTTAAAGACGTACAAATAGACACTTCTATATAGTCAAAGAACAGAACAGGAATTCATCATAAATTGGAATTTTAGGACAAGCAACCAAACATTTTTGCAACATTTTCACCAAGCATTCAGTGGCCATTTTCTTACACACTAGCACTATATTCTGTTTCTATAAAACATGTCCTTAGGATCTTTATATCTAAACAGAAGTATAGGTTATGTAGTCACTCACTACAGTAGGCTATGCCTAATAGATAACATTTCTAGAGAGAGATGCTAATTTTAACAACTTTTCTGAAAAACATGAGCTTTATCCGTACCATCTTTAAAAGACAGGGTCAATACTAGTAGAATACAAGTATTAGTAGTATTACTATATTAGTAATACAAGTAGAATGCTTCATTTGGATTTTGAAAAACGTTTTGGCTTGTGGTTTTAAATAGTGATAACACACCGAAAGCTACCACAGAAGCACATATTTCACATATTTCCTAGCACTAGGGGTCTATCTATACCTTAGGAAGAAATAGAGTCCGCAGCACTGGGATATTCAGGAATCTTCCTGTGTTGGGGAGGCATAATCGCAGTCCCTTACCTCTCCACTCAAAACCAAATATATAATGTATTTGTAGGAGCCATCTAATTTGATTTCACATATTTGTGACTAAATGGCTGGTTGCCTTGGAAAATGGCACCATGGTTCCCTTTAATTAAGCCACAGGCCCACAGTTGTGGGTGGAAAGACGCCGGCCAGTAGTAGAGATACAGATTTCAACAGCTCGCACAAACAACACAGTTTGAAGAAATACAGAAAAATACTTTATTTGTTTTATTGAACCCTGCGCTCGTCTGTTTTGAGACCTTTTGTTTAGTTTATGTCTGGAGCCTGTTCTTGTTTTGTTTGCCCCGTTTTTATTTTGAAACCATTACACTCACACAACACAAACTCCTGCCATAATATCAACCTGTTGCAGTCATCATCAATCACCATCGACAAACAAGTAAACAAACAAGACGCCCAAGTCCCAAAGTATGAGCACGTTGGTCGTTGAACCGTATATCTCTGGTGTAACAAAGAAAGGCATATTGGCCCTACAATCAAGTTGAAATCTTACTCTGATACGGACACAATTATTGAAATTGGATCATGGATTGGAAGGATCTAACCATAATGGATGTCACGCTATTGAAGCTAATGGAATGAGCGATACCATACGGATGAATGAACGCGCAGAGCGCGACATTTAATGTGGATTGGAATGAATTGATTTCGCTATTAAGCAAGCTTTGTGTAACACTTAAGTTTGGATCTGGAAAGCCAGCGCTGCTGTTGTATTCTAACTACGGACGTCGCGTTTTAATGATGTCTGTACATGAAGTGGATGAATTAGGCCTCTCAGTGTTTCCACACCTAAGCGCAAAACGGTCGACAGCCGCGCACGTCTTAAGCTGTGCGCAGCTTATTTTCCAAGTTTTTAGACAGCTGGTGGATGGAAATTAAGCTCCACCTCCGTGGAAGACTTGCGCATTTGAAACAGACAGTCACCAAATGGTCCCAGGTCACTAGGTGTGGTCACAGCTAAGAACAACAGGAGACCTATCTAGTCTAGGTGCTGCTAGATCAAAGTAGGCCTATAGCTATTTAGCATAGAGTACAAGCTGTGACCTGGTGCCTAAATGTCTACCCTGTTGGTCCTGTAGCCTGCTCTCACTCATGAGGAGAGACGAGAGTAACACTTTCAGTTTAAAACAGATATTTTATGCTATATTAATGAAATGTGGTTCCATCAGATACGACACATTTATTTTTCTGTAGTCCGTGCAAAAGCGAGGTTTTGGCACCAATAAACACGGTGAGCTCCACGAGCTACTACTAGGGACCGCATAACCCCGCTCCAATAGATACTCCACCTCCTGCTGCATTAAAGCTCTTTAGGTCGGATTAACCCGGTAGGCATGTTGTTTTATTGGTCTATGCTCCCCCACATCCACATCATGTTGAAGCACTGTAGTTTGAGTGGGATGGTCTCCAAATAATTCCAAGTGGCTAAAAATTAACTCACTAATATCATGACGAGTTTTTCAATCTGGCGCATGGCATCGGTGTACTGCCCAGTCCATCGGTGTACTGCCCAGTCCATCGGTGTACTGCCCAGTCCATCGGTGTACTGCCCAGTCCATCGGTGTACTGCCCGCACCCAGTCCATCATCTTCCGGTCTATATGGACCAGGCTCTACATTAACAGTTATCACCGGCATCACCATCGGTGGAGATGAGACATCCTCTCCATCCCGAGAAACATATTTCTTTATCATGTTGACGTGACATAAGTACAACACATGTTCAGATGGGGGTCCCTGGTACAACACATGTTCAGATGGGGGTCCCAGGTACAACACATGTTCAGATGGGGGTCCCAGGTACAACACATGTTCAGATGGGGGTCCCTGGTACAACACATGTTCAGATGGGGGTCCCTGGTACAACACATGTTCAGATGGGGGTCCCTGGTACAACACATGTTCAGATGGGGGTCCCAGGTACAACACATGTTCAGATGGGGGTCCCTGGTACAACACATGTTCAGATGGGGGTCCCAGGTACAACACATGTTCAGATGGGGGTCCCTGGTACAACACATGTTCAGATGGGGGTCCCTGGTACAACACATGTTCAGATGGGGGTCCCTGGTACAACACATGTTCAGATGGGGGCCCCTGGTACAACACATGTTCAGATGGGGGTCCCTGGTACAACACATGTTCAGATGGGGGTCCCTGGTACAACACATGTTCAGATGGGGGTCCCTGGTACAACACATGTTCAGATGGGGGTCCCTGGTACAACACATGTTCAGATGGGGGTCCCAGGTACAAGTAAATATTAATTTGGGGGTTTGAGAACCACTGCGGTTAGGGTCCATTTGGACCCCTAGTGTGGTCTGGGGACCCCCAGGGATCCTTAACCCATTCTGGACGGGAACCTGTTTTGGTGTTTTAACTAAGCATTATGTTATGCTTTAGCTATTGAAAAAAAGCAGATCTACAAGCTCGTAGCGCACCACAGAGTGGTGCGCTACGAGCTTGTAGGTCTGCTATTTTTGAAAAATCGTGAAAATGTGCCACAAATCTTTGAATATATATTCTTTCAGAAGACTTTATATTTATTTCGACGTCAGGCCTAAATGGGTTAAGGGGGTTCTTGAGGGGGTTCCAGGGGTCTTAAGGGGGTTACAGGGGTCTTAAGGGGGTTCCAGTGGGTCTTGAGGGGGTTCCAGGGGTCCTTGAGCGGGTTCTAGGGGTCTTGAGGGGGTTCCAGGGGTCCTTGAGGGGGTTACAGGGGTCTTAAGGGGGTTCCAGTGGGTCTTGAGGGGGTTCCAGGGGTCCTTGAGCGGGTTCTAGGGGTCTTGAGGGGGTTCCAGGGGTCCTTGGGGGGGTTCCAGGGGTCCTTGAGGGGGTTCCAGGGGTCCTTGAGGGGGTTACAGGGGTCCTTGAGGGGGTTCCAGGGGGTCTTGAGGGGGTTCCAGGGGTCCTTGAGGGGGTTCCAGGGGGTCTTGAGGGGGTTCCAGGGGTCCTTGAGGGGGTTCCAGGGGTCCTTCGAGGGGGTTCCAGGGGTCCTTGGCGGGGTTCCAGGGGTCCTTAACCCATTTTGGGCGGGAACCCCTTTTGGTGTTTTAAACATTATGTTATAATTTAGCTATTGAAAAATAGCAGATCTACAAGCTCATAGCGCGCCACTGAGTGGTGCGCTACGAGCTTGTAGGTCTGCTATTTTTGAAAAATCGTGAAAACACACAGCTCTGTGTGTGTGTGTGTGTGCGGCCTGCCCGCAGGGTGTAGGGTGTGACCCTCGCATAGAGACTCTATCTCTGCTCACACAGAGACACTGAGGAGCCAGACAACAACCAGAACCCAACACATAGCGGTTCAGTGGACGTGATCTGGAAGGTGTACAGGTGGGTCAGAGTGTCCTCTGAGGACACGTCATAGAAGGACAGAGTCCCTGCGGGGCGGTTTGCATACACTGCTACTCTGTAGACGTCGTTGGAGCGTCCAGAGGGACGGACAGGGAGGTAAGTCCTCTTCCCATTGTGTCTGACAGAGTAACGGGTACCCTCATAACAATCCAGACTCCATGACATGACATTCTCTCCAAGCCAACCAACCAAGTCACCACCAAGTCCTTTCCTGCTGATTCTTCTGTCAGTCCCTGCTATACGAACCGTTCCACTGCACTCTACCTCAGAGTAGCAGCGTTCGCTCAGAGTCTCTGCACTCAGAACCTGCTTCCAGGCATCAAACCTCTGAGGGTGATCAGGATACGGATGAACCTGTCCCTCCACCAGTGTGACCTTCCTGTTGTCCTCAGACAGAGTGAGGCTACAGTGTGCTGTGTTTGTGTCCAGTGTGAGACGCTGGGAATCTGATGAGAAAACAACACAGTGAACATTAAAAACATTATTCACTGACTAACACACACACACGAATATGTGCACGGGCACACGCACGTACACACACACACGAAGATGTGCACACGCACGTACACACACACACGGAGATGTGCACGGGCACACGCACGTACATACACATGAAGATGTGCACGGGCACACACACGTACATACACATGAAGATGTGCACAAGCACGTACATGCACGTACACATGAAGATGTGCACAGGCACACGAAGATGTGCACGGTCGCGCGCACACACACACACACACACACACACACACACACACACACACACACACACACACACACACACACACACACACACACACACACACACACACACACGTGAAGCCTTAACCCTTTATCGACCGGTGTCTCTCAGGGCTCTGTACCACTGGTTCTCAACCTGTGGATTGGGACCCCAATATTATTGTGGGGGGTCCCTAGTTCAGTTATGATTATTGTGGGGGGTCCCCAGTTCAGAGACTCGTAGCGCGGCACTCAGACAGACAGACAGACAGACAGACAGACAGACAGACAGACAGACACTCACATCTTGAAAGGAGTCGAGGATTAATCCAGTGATCTATCCAGTGTTCTCCTCCATGATTCACACTGTAGGAAGAAATGATAAAACATTTCTATTACCATTGAATGATACAGAGAGTATGAACATGCATCACTTCATTAAGACTCTTCAGCTCATATTCACCATTAAACATTTATTGCAAAGCTATTGAATAAAGCAGTGGTTCTCAACCAGTGGTCCGGGGACCACTGGTTGAGAACAAATATCTTTGAATATATATTTTTTCAGAGCGAGTTTTTTTTATTTCGACGTCAGGCCTAAATGGGTTAAGCATTATGTTATACTTTAGCTATTGAAAAATGGCAGATCTACCGCGCTACGAGGGGGGGGGGGGGGGGGGGTGGGGGCACCACTGATGGTGGACCCTCTTGTAAACAAGTGTAATGCTTAATTGGGTCGTCCACTCACAGTTAACAGTCTTTGTATTGAGTTTGTGCTTGAAATTTACTGTAATTCTACAAACTGTTAATAAATATTTCAATCAATCCATCAATGATATACTGTAGAAATATAGGTTTTTCAGAAAACTGTCATGATTTAGAAGACATTTTATTAATTTCGACATAAGGCCTAAATGGGTTAAGGTGGTCCCCAGCTAAATGATGGACAGTTGGTAACAAAGTGGACCCTTAGAGATCTTTAACTCCTGAGACCCTCCCGGGTGCATTTGGTTTCAATTTACGCTCTCAAGAGTTAAATTACTGTTAAACATCTGCATTCATTAATTTAAAAGAAGTCTCCACAATTAAAGAATGTAGAAGAATTGTTATTTTGATCAACGTTTGCCTGTTTCTCTACAACAACATATTTTATGTTTTAGGTCTGAGAGGCTAAATGTCATCAAATGGTGGTCCGTGGCTCAAATGGGTCTGAGAGGCTAAATGTCATCAAATGGTGGTCCGTGGCTCAAATGGGTCTGAGAGGCTAAATGTCATCAAACGGTGGTCCGTGGCTCAAATGGGTCTGAGAGGCTAAATGTCATCAAACGGTGGTCCGTGGCTCAAATGGGTCTGAGAGGCTAAATGTCATCAAACGGTGGTCCGTGGCTCAAATGGGTCTGAGAGGCTAAATGTCATCAAACGGTGGTCCGTGGCTCAAATGGGTCTGAGAGGCTAAATGTCATCAAATGGTGGTCCGTGGCTCAAATGGGTCTGAGAGGCTAAATGTCATCAAACGGTGGTCCGTGGCTCAAATGGGTCTGAGAGGCTAAATGTCATCAAATGGTGGTCCGTGGCTCAAATGGGTCTGAGAGGCTAAATGTCATCAAATGGTGGTCCGTGGCTCAAAAGGGTCTGAGAAGCTAAATGTAAGAACCTATACAAGAACCCCCAGAATTATCTGTATTTGGCTGCGGACCCCCATCTGAAAATATGTTGTTTTAGGGATACAACAGAAGCAAAGATTTGAGTAAAAATGTTCGCTCTGAAATAATATATATAGCCTATTCAAAGATTTGCGCGACATTCTCACGATTTTTCAAAAATAGCAGATCTACAAGCTCGTAGCTTTGGGTGCTTTGTAAACCCCCCCGGTCCGCCCCGGTAACAAGATGTGCACATGCACACACTACAGTGGGGGGGCTGGGGGGGGGACATGCAACTGGCCAACAGCATGCACACCAAGGCCCGCACCCGCTCGATCATGATTGGCGGAAGGCCGCTCTCTATCCTGATTGGATGAAGGCTGGGCCACCTAGCCAAAAACGAAACATAAGGTTTTTTGACAGATTGTTTTTTTACAGATTGTAAACTAATTAAGGATCATTTTGCACCATCTCCATGTGCCTCGGCCATGTGCCAAAAAGGACAGTCAGTTCGTGGCGCACGCACACGCACGCACACACACACACACACAGTCCCCGACGGCCGACAACACACATGCATCCACGTTACCGCATAATTTTAACACCATAGATTTCTCTGTGTAGTTTATGAATTGAACACATTGATAAAGTTCTCTGCTGTGATGACAGCGCAGTGTGAAGGCAAACCGCAGCAAATTAAATATGCAAGAATCCCAACTTCTCTGCCCATTCGCAGCGACTCTACCGAAGTATTAGGTGTGAATGCGACCTAAGTCATGTTGTAGTCATTTCATTCTCATTTCACCGGACTGGCCTACTTAGTCTCTGAACATGAAACACTAACCAACATGGACACAGTCAATCAATCTTACAGGTGGAGCAAATTAATTAATGAGCATAACGGCTGCTCTGCCTCTCTGACAACTAGCAGCTCAGCTACACAGCTCTGTGCAGCCTGCCTCGGCTGCCTGCCTGCTTGTTGCACCGACTGCTTTAGTGCTTGTTGCACCGACTGCTTTAGTGCTTGTTGCACCGACTGCTTTAGTGCTTGTTGCACCGACTGCTTTAGTGCTTGTTGCACCGACTGCTTTAGTGCTGGTTGCACCGACTGCTTTAGCTGTAGTGCTGCTGACTGAATGATCGGAGCAGAGTGGATTCAGAGGCGGGGCTACTTGGCCAGTGGAAAACAGCAACATGCATGCATGTGTCTCAGACTCTCAACCGCTCTTTCAAACCTCACCGTGCATTGCGTAAATCGCATGTTAAAATTAATTTGCGTTGACGCGCGATTAACGTGTTAACTTTGACAGCCTTAGAAAAAATTTAATAAAAACCAACATGGATGGACACAGTCCAAGTCGACTCACTTGACAGTCTCCAGTCCAGCAGAGAGCAGCGTCTGCTCAGCATCTCCTCCTGGGTGGTTACAGCTGAGGTCCACATGCTTCAGATGGGAGGAGGGGTTGAGGGCTACAGCTGAAGCCAGAGAAGAACAGCCTTTCTCTGTGATCGCACAGCCTGACAACCTGCAGAGAAATCAACACTTTAACAAACTGCTGTTGATGCTCCAGTACAGAGAAAACTCTATTTAAAACTCTATTTAACTCTACAGAGTCTGCAGTACAGATCCACACAGAATAAAACTATATTTACCTCAGAGTCTGCAGTACAGATCCACACAGAATAAACTCTATTTACCTCAGAGTCTGCAGTACAGATCCACACAGAATAAACTCTATTTACCTCAGAGTCTGCAGTACAGATCCAAACAGAATAAACTCTATTTACCTCAGAGTCTGCAGTACAGATCCACACAGAATAAAACTATATTTACCTCAGAGTCTGCAGTACAGATCCACACAGAATAAAACTCTATTTACCTCAGAGTCTGCAGTACAGATCCACACAGAATAAAACTATATTTACCTCAGAGTCTGCAGTACAGATCCAAACAGAATAAACTCTATTTACCTCAGAGTCTGCAGTACAGATCCACACAGAATAAAACTCTATTTACCTCAGAGTCTGCAGGTGACAATGTGGACTCTTCACTCCGGCACATAGAAGCTCAATTCCGGAGTCCTGCAGGTTGTTCAAAGTCAGGTCTAATTCTCTCAAATGGGAAGGATTGGAGGCGAGAGCCGAGGCCAGAACTTCACAGCTTCTCTCCGACAACCAGCAGTTCTTCAGACTAAATTAAGAATACAACCAGATGAGAGAGAGAGAGAGAGAGAGAGAGAGAGAGAGAGAGAGAGAGAGAGAGAGAGATTTTAAGACGAATAAAATACATATTCCTGCCATACAATTTCCGTTGGCTCATAACAGCATACGTTTTCCACATAAAACCTTCTCTCCCACTGGGTTTTTAGATATTGATCCAAAGTTCATGTTTAGAACATTTTGTGCATTTTGATCAAACTGTCGGGGGCTGACCAGCCTGCGCGGGGGCTTACTGACGTCTAGTTACGCCCCTGATACTCAACACCAATTAAGAATTAACATTAATATAAATATCATTCAAAACTAGGGGATGACACTCTGACAGAACACATTCAACCACTCATAGTGTCATCAGAGGTGTTTAGTGTTTTAAATGTAGTATCTCAGCATAAAGACTTCTGGCTAAGCAAATAAGTGACATATTGAATTTAAATGTTCTCATAACATTCCACTGTTTTCATTGGAATACAAACATTAAATAATGAAAATAACAACTTGCTGATGTTTCTCCAATCTACACATCTGACAGTGAAGTGAAGAAATGTTCTGTCAGATGAACAGCCTGTACGTCGACCGCATGACATTTGTTGAATATTTTGGTTTGCTTAACAAAGTCCTCTGTGAACGCTAAGCAGACCTAATGCAAAATGCAACAACGTAAACATTTGGTCCTTGATCCAGACCTTGTAAGCAAACTTTAGGTGTGAAAGGCACCTAAAAGATCTTCTATCTAGTTCTTCAGACATTAGCAGGATGTCATTAAGAACAGAGAACAGAGAAGTGGAAGACAGATGGAAAGCATGGAACTTACATTTAAATGTATTAAGTAACGTGTAAACGTAATGACCAAGCTCATTGTTTAAAAGACCATCCTCTGTACACACCTTCACTAATGGTACGGCCCATTTCTCATTTGGTATAGTCTGTTTTCATTGTAGAATAACTAATGAGGACACTGGTAAATAGTACAGAGAGGACTGTAGTAGGAATGTAGTATCTCAGCATAAAGACTACATACATTAGTCACTGTATCTTATCAATATTAAGGTCAGTGTGAGTTACCATGATATCAAACCTTATCCACACTGCAAATAAATACCACCTCTATAATAACTGCATTATAATCACCTACTATAACAGAACGTAACCAAATCAAAATAAAAATGTTAATTGAATCTGACCTGAGAATCTCCAGACAACAGTTTGGACTCTTCAGTGCGGCACATATGAGATCCAGTCCGGAATCCAAGTCGTTTCCACTCAAGTCCAGTTCTCTCAAATGGGACGGATTGGAGCTGAGAGCTGAAGCCATAACTTCAATGTTCTCCTCTCCGAGTTCACAGCCAGCAAGTCTGTAATTACAGATTAAATGTAAAATCAGAGATGATCAAAACAGAACAGACCACGTTCACTGTCAAGGAGGTTCTCTGTGGTGCTGTCTGAAATGTGTGTGTTTGGATACTTTTCTGGCTAAGCAAATAAGAGGCATATTGAATTTAAATGTTCTCATAACTTTCCACTGTTTTCATTTGATTGGAATACAAACATTAAATAATGAAAATAACAACTTGCTGATGTTTCTCCAATCTACACATCTGACAGTGAAGTGAAGAAATGTTCTGTCAGAAGAACAGCCTGTACGACCGCATGACATTTGTTGAATATTTTGGTTTGCTTAACAAAGTCCTCTGTGAACGCTAAGCAGACCTAATGCAAAATGCAACAACGTAAACATTTGGTCCTTGATCCAGACCTTGTAAGCAAACTTTAGGTGTGAAAGGCACCTAAAAGATCTTCCATCTAGTTCTTCAGACATTAGCAGGATGTCATTAAGAACAGAGAACAGAGAAGTGGAAGACAGATGGAAAGCATGGAACTTACATTTAAATGTATTAAGTAACGTGTAAACGTAATGACCAAGCTCATTGTTTAAAAGACCATCCTCTGTACACACCTTCACTAATGGTACGGCCCATTTCTCATTTGGTATAGTCTGTTTTCATTGTAGAATAACTAATGAGGACACTGGTAAATAGTACAGAGAGGACTGTAGTAGGAATGTAGTATCTCAGCATAAAGACTACATACATTAGTCACTGTATCTTATCAATATTAAGGTCAGTGTGAGTTACCATGATATCAAACCTTATCCACACTGCAAATAAATACCACCTCTATAATAACTGCATTATAATCACCTACTATAACAGAACGTAACCAAATCAAAATAAAAATGTTAATTGAATCTGACCTGAGAATCTCCAGACAACAGTTTGGACTCTTCAGTGCGGCACATATGAGATCCAGTCCGGAATCCAAGTCGTTTCCACTCAAGTCCAGTTCTCTCAAATGGGACGGATTGGAGCTGAGAGCTGAAGCCACAACTTCAATGTGTTCCTTCTTGAGGTTACAGCCAGCAAGTCTGTAATTACAGATTAAATGTAAAATCAGAGATGATCAAAACAGAACAGACCACGTTCACTGTCAAGGAGGTTCTCTGTGGTGCTGTCTGAAATATGTGTGTTTGGATACTTTTCTGGCTAAGCAAATAAGAGGCATATTGAATTGAAATGTTCTCATAACTTTCCACTGTTTTCATTTGATTGGAATACAAACATTAAATAATGAAAATAACAACTTGCTGATGTTTCTCCAATCTACACATCTGACAGTGAAGTGAAGAAATGTTCTGTCAGAAGAACAGCCTGTACGACCGCATGACATTTGTTGAATATTTTGGTTTGCTTAACAAAGTCCTCTGTGAACGCTAAGCAGACCTAATGCAAAATGCAACAACGTAAACATTTGGTCCTTGATCCAGACCTTGTAAGCAAACTTTAGGTGTGAAAGGCACCTAAAAGATCTTCTATCTAGTTCTTCAGACATTAGCAGGATGTCATTAAGAACAGAGAACAGAGAAGTGGAAGACAGATGGAAAGCATGGAACTTACATTTAAATGTATTAAGTAACGTGTAAACGTAATGACCAAGCTCATTGTTTAAAAGACCATCCTCTGTACACACCTTCACTAATGGTACGGTCCATTTCTCATTTGGTATAGTCTGTTTTCATTGTAGAATAACTAATGAGGACACTGGTAAATAGTACAGAGAGGACTGTAGTAGGAATGTAGTATCTCAGCATAAAGACTACATACATTAGTCACTGTATCTTATCAATATTAAGGTCAGTGTGAGTTACCATGATATCAAACCTTATCCACACTGCAAATAAATACCACCTCTATAATAACTGCATTATAATCACTTACTATAACAGAACGTAACCAAATCAAAATAAAAATGTTAATTGAATCTGACCTGAGAATCTCCAGACAACAGTTTGGACTCTTCAGTGCAGCACAGATGAGATCCACTCCGGAATCCTTCAAGACGTTTCCACTCAAGTCCAGTTCTCTCAAATGGGACGGATTGGAGCTGAGAGCTGAAGCCACAACTTCAATGTGTTCCTTCTTGAGGTCACAGCCAGCAAGTCTGTAATTACAGATTAAATGTAAAATCAGAGATGATCAAAACAGAACAGACCACGTTCACTGTCAAGGAGGTTCTCTGTGGTGCTGTCTGAAATGTGTGTGTTTGGATACTTTTCTGGCTAAGCAAATAAGAGGCATATTGAATTTAAATGTTCTCATAACTTTCCACTGTTTTCATTTGATTGGAATACAAACATTAAATAATGAAAATAACAACTTGCTGATGTTTCTCCAATCTACACATCTGACAGTGAAGTGAAGAAATGTTCTGTCAGATGAACAGCCTGTACGTCGACCGCATGACATTTGTTAAATTTGTTTGCTTAACAAAGTCCTCTGTGAACGCTAAGCAGACCTAATGCAAAAACGTAAACATTTGGTCCTTGAACCAGACCTTGTAAGCAAACGTTAGGTGTGAAAGGCACCTAAAAGATCTTCTATCTAGTTCTTCAGACATTAGCAGGATGTCAGTAAGAACAGAGAAGTGGAAGACAGATGGAAAGCTTGGAATTTACATTTAAATGTATTAAGTAACGTGTAAACGTAATGACCAAGCTCATTGTTTAAGACCATCCTCTGTACACCCCTTCACTAATGGTACGGTCCATTTCTCATTTGGTATAGTCTGTTTTCATTGTAGAAAACTAATGACACTGGTAAATAACACACACACACACACACACACACACACACACACACACACACACACACACACACACACACACACACACACACACACACACACACACACACACACACACACACACACACACACACACACACACACACACACACACACACACACACACACACACAGAGTCTCACTGAACTGAATTGATGTAGTTTTAACTGAAATAATGTTCTCATTTGTCACAATGACAATGTGTACATGTGTTTATTTGTATTTTGAATGAATGAATGAAGTATATGAGTGAAAGCTGCTCTAACATGATGATATTCTTATCTACTAACCTGGCCGTTTTGCAGTTCCTCACAGCTGGGACCAGTCTCCTTCGCCCCGCCCGTGATGTGTTGTATTTCTGCAGGTCCAACTCCTCCTGAACCTCTGACATCTGCAGCATGGAGGCCAGAGCTGAACACTGGGTCTGAGAGAGTTCCTTCCCTGATCTGCTCTCTGACTCCAGGTACTGTTGGATCCCCTGACTGACTGACGCGTCGTTCATCTCCATCAGACAGTGGAAGATGTTGATACATCTGTCAGGAGAGGCATCACGATGATTAATCTTCTTCAGGTTGTTGATGGCTCTCTGGATCTCCTCTGCACTGTTCTCTGTCTGACCCAGCAGACCTCCTAACAGACTCTGGTTGGATTGCAGTGAGAGACCATGAAGGAAACGGACAAAGAGGTCCAGGCAACCACTCTCACTCTTCAGGGTTTTCTTCATAGCAGCCTTCAGGAAGTGAGACAGGGAACTGTCACTGTTGTAACTATCATCTTCCAGGAATGTCTTCAGGACCTCCGTGTTCTTCTGAGTGAAACAGTGGGACAGGTAGACTGCAGCCAGAAACTCCTGGATGCTCAGATGAACGAAGCAGTAGACCGTTTTGTGGAAGAACAAACCGTCTTCTTTGAAGAAGGTTGTGCAAAAGCCCAGGTTTTTCAAGTCCTTTTTCACATCAAGACCACACGCCTTCAGGTCCTCCTTATAGAAAATGATGTTGCCTTTGATCAGTTGGTGAAACGCCAGCTTGCCCAGCTTCAGAAGAACTTCTCCTGCATACTTTATGAGCTTCTCTCTGTCTGCCTCGTCTAGTGCAGGATTCCCCCGCTGTATCTCACCCATCAGGAAGTGGCAGAACAGCTCAACCAGGGTTTTGGGCAGCCTGACTGTCGTCCTCATGTTCTTCACAACGGTAGCAAGGATCCAACAGAAGACTGGGATTTCACACATGGTGAGGAGGATCTTTGAGTCTTTGATGTAAGAGAAGATTGATCTGGCCTGGTTCTCATCACTGAACGTCTTCTCGAAGAACTCCTTCTTCTGGTCATCTCTGATGAACCCTCGTACTTCTGTCATCCTGTTTACAAACTCCTTAGGGATCTGATTGGCTGCTACAGGTCGTGAGGTTATCCAGATGCGAGCAGAGGGGAGGAGCTTCCCCTTGATGAGGTTTACAAGGAGATCTTCCACTGGGTAAGTGTCGTTGACATTCATGAGGCCAATTTCTGTGCTGAAATCAAACTGGAAATTATTTTCATCATAACCATCCAGAACAAACATGACTTTGAAGGGGATGTCGTTGTAGTTTCCTGACTTCTGCAATTCAGTGAAGATATGATTAAGAATGTCTTCCTCAATAAATCTGGTATCCACGATGCAGCAGTGAATTAGCTGTGCCAAAGTAAACTTCTGTCCCTTGAGCAGATTTAACTGGCGGAACTTGAGCGGAAACACGAGGTGTAGGTCTTGGGGGAAACATCTCTTGGACCAGTCAGACACAAATTTTTGTACGAGGAACGTTTTGCCAATCCCTGCATAGCCAACAGTCAGCACTGTTCTTTTGATCAGTCCAGAAAGGTCTTTGAACATCTGACCCAGTTGGATTTCTGTTCCCTCTCCTGCCTTCTTCATCTCCATCTGTCTGACCTCATGATGGCTGTGGATGTCTGTTCTTTCGATGTCTACATTGTAGAGCTGGGTGAAGACGTTTTCAAACACGACCTCAGACTGTGTGCCCAGTTTTACATTCAGATATGTGTTGTTCATGTTGCGTTGAAGCTGCCCTTCATAGTCAGTGATGTGAAGATATCCTGGTGTTCTCTCCAACAGACCTGTAGCGAACAAAGACATTCTATGTTTAACAGCCTTGGGGGGGGGAAGAGAGAGAGAGAGAGAGAGAGAGAGAGAGAGAGAGAGAGAGAGAGAGAGAGAGAGAGAGACACACACACACACACACACACACACACACACACACACACACACACACACACACACACACACACACACACACACACACACACACACACACACACACACACACACACACACACACACACACACCTCTCAGTTTGGCGGCTCGGTGTCGTCTTTCCTTTTCTTCTGTCAAAGCTGAGATGAGAGACAGTGATTGGTCAGTGAGATGTGAGACACTGATTGGTCAGTGAGATGAGACAGTGATTGGTCAGTGAGATGTGAGACAGTGATTGGTCAGTGAGATGAGAGACAGTGATTGATTGGTCAGTGAGATGAGAGACAGTGATTGGTCAGTGAGATGTGAGACAGTGATTGGTCTGTGGAATGTGAGACAGTGATTGGTCAGTGAGATGAGAGACAGTGATTGGTCTGTGGAATGTGAGACAGTGATTGGTCAGTGAGATGTGAGACAGTGATTGGTCAGTGAGATGAGAGACAGTGATTGGTCAGTGACATGTGAGACAGTGATTGGTCAGTGAGATGAGAGACAGTGATTGGTCAGTGAGATGAGAGACAGTGATTGGTCAGTGAGATGTGAGACAGTGATTGGTCAGTGAGATGTGAGACAGTGATTGGTCAGTGAGATGTGAGACAGTGATTGGTCAGTGAGATGAGACAGTGATTGGTCAGTGAGATGTGAGACAGTGATTGGTCAGTGAGATGTGAGACAGTGATTGGTCAGTGACATGTGAGACAGTGATTGGTCAGTGAGATGTGAGACAGTGATTGGTCAGTGAGATGTGAGACAGTGATTGGTCAGTGACATGTGAGACAGTGATTGGTCAGTGAGATGTGAGACAGTGATTGGTCAGTGAGATTTTAGATTTTTGAGTGGTGTAAACCACTCCTAAAACTGGCTTTTTTGTGCAGAAAAAATGAGCATGGTTGCTATGTTCAAAATAATTTCTGACATAATTAAATCACACCCGGGTGAACTGGATGACCGTAGCAACCATGCTCATTTTTTCTGCACAAAAAAAGCCAGTTGTGAAATCACATCCGGGTGTGATTTCATTACGTCAGATCAGAGCTGATCAGGCTATATAATACCTTACCTATTTTTTTTTTATATACATTTATCAAAAATTATAGCTTTTTTTTACTTAACATATTTTTTTTTCAACTAACCACCAGAGAAACAGATGCTGAATGCTGAACTCAATAGCCTAGATCTAGGAAAGTGGTCACTCAGTTCACCCGGGTGTGATTTCATTACGTCAGACATTACGTCAGACCACAGCTGATCATGCTATATAAAACATTACACCACTCAGTTCACACGGGTGTGATTTTTTTATCAAAGATAGATAGATGTATGATTTGTATTGATATAGATTTATTATCATTATAGTTACATAAATTAATTGATTCATCTTATTATAAACTATTACAAATACATCACTTAACAAATCATTTAACCCATTTAGGCCAGACGTCGAATTTAAAATAATCTCTTTTTAAAATGTATTTTTCCTGAAAAATGTTTCTATATCAGTGGTCAATATTTCATGTCAAGGACCCCAAAAATTATATATAATTGGCTGCCGACCCCCCATCTGAAAATATGTTGTTCCAGGGACCCCCCCCCCCCCCCCCCCCCCCCCCCCCGCCTCTCCAGAAGCAAAGATTTGAGTTAAAAACTGAAAAGATTTGAGGCACATTTTCAAGATTTTTCAAAAATAGCAGATCTACAAGAACTTGTAGGTCTGCTATTTTTGAAAAATCTTGAAAATGTGCCTCAAATCTTTAGATTTATAGCCTAAAAAATAGCAGATCTACAAGTTCAAAAATAGCAGATCTACAAGTTCATAGCGCGGCACTCGGTGCCGCGCTATGAACTTGTAGGTCTGCTATTTTTGAAAAATCTTGAAAATGTGCCTCAAATCTTTAGATTTATAGACTAAAAAATAGCAAAAATAGCAGATCTACAAGTTCAAAAATAGCAGATCTACAAGTTCATAGCGCGGCACTCGGTGCCGCGCTATGAACTTGTAGGTCTGCTATTTTTGAAAAATCTTGAAAATGTGCCTCAAATCTTTAGATTTATAGCCTAAAAAATAGCAAAAATAGCAGATCTACAAGTTCAAAAATAGCAGATCTACAAGTTCATAGCGTGGCACCCTGGAACAACATATTTTCAGATGGGGGGTCGGCGGCCAATTATATATAATTTTTGGGGTCCTTGACATGAAATATTGACCACTGATATAGAAACATTTTTCAGGAAAAATACATTTTAAAAAGAGATTATTTTAAATTCGACGTCTGGCCTAAATGGGTTAAATGATTTGTTAAGTGATGTATTTGTAATAGTTTATAATAAGATGAATCAATTCATTTATGTAACTATAATGATAATAAATCTATATCAATACAAATCATACATCTATCTATCTTTGATAAAAAAATCACACCCGTGTGAACTGAGTGGTGTAAGGTTTTATATAGCATGATCAGCTGTGGTCTGACGTAATGTCTGACGTAATGAAATCACACCCGGGTGAACTGAGTGACCACTTTCCTAGATCTAGGCTATTGAGTTCAGCATTCAGCATCTGTTTCTCTGGTGGTTAGTTGAAAAAAAAATATGTTAAGTAAAAAAAAAGCTATCATTTTTGATAAATGTATATAAAAAAAATATTTAAAAAAAATAGGTAAGGTATTATATAGCCTGATCAGCTCTGATCTGACGTAATGAAATCACACCCGGGTGTGATTTCACAACTGGCTTTTTTTGTGCAGAAAAAATGAGCATGGTTGCTACGGTCATCCAGTTCACCCGGGTGTGATTTAATTACGTCAGAAATTATTTTGAACATAGCAACCATGCTAATTTTTTCTGCACAAAAAAGCCAGTTGTAGGAGTGGTTTACACCACTCAATTTTTCAATAGCTAAAGCATAACGTAATGCTTAAAACACCAAAAAGGGTTCCCGCCCAGAATGGGTTAACGGACAACTTTCGTTTTGAACATGGGGCTAAATATGTATTTTTTTTACAAAATGTTATAGTGATTTTTTTTAATTATTATTTACTATAGTCCTACTAGACCCCAGGAAATTATATTTAGCCTCAAAAGATCACAGGATCTACTGAATGTGACCGGGGAGGTGACAAACTGACATGTTGAGCCTACAATAGCACCCCCCCCTTCACATTCAGTACATCCTGTGATCTTTTGTGGACAGATGTTATTTCTTGGGGTCTAGTAGGACTATAGTAAATAATACAAAACAGAAATCGATATAAAAATGTGTAAAAAAAAATATATATATAGCCCCATGCTCAAATGCCCCCGCCCCCCTGTCAAAAATAGCTAAAATCGCTAAAACGAAAGAAAGCAGCAAATGAAAAATAACTTACTCATCTTTTACTTTCTCTAATAACAACCTAAAACATGAACCTTGGTTAACAACCTAAAACATGAACCTTGGTTAACAACCTAAAACATGAACCTTGGTTGAAAACCTAAAACATGAACCTTGGTTGACAACCTAAAACATGAACCTTGGTTAACAACCTAAAACATGAACCTTGGTTAACAACCTAAAACATGAACCTTGGTTGAAAACCTAAAACATGAACCTTGGTTGACAACCTAAAACATGAACCTTGGTTAACAACCTAAAACATGAACCTTGGTTAACAACCTAAAACATGAACCTTGGTTAACAACCTAAAACATGAACCTTGGTTAACAACCTAAAACATGAACCTTGGTTAACAAACTAAAACATGAACCTTGGTTAACAACCTAAAACATGAACCTTGGTTGACAACCTAAAACATGAACCTTGGTTAACAACCTAAAACATGAACCTTGGTTAACAACCTAAAACATGAACCTTGGTTAACAACCTAAAACATGAACCTTGGTTAACAACCTAAAACATGAACCTTGGTTAACAACCTAAAACATGAACCTTGGTTAACAACCTAAAACATGAACCTTGGTTAACAACCTAAAACATGAACCTTGGTTAACAACCTAAAACATGAACCTTGGTTAACAACCTAAAACATGAACCTTGGTTGACAACCTAAAACATGAACCTTGGTTAACAACCTAAAACATGAACCTTGGTTAACAACCTAAAACATGAACCTTGGTTAACAACCTAAAACATGAACCTTGGTTAACAACCTAAAACATGAACCTTGGTTAACAACCTAAAACATGAACATTGGTTAACAACCTAAAACATGAACCTTGGTTAACAACCTAAAACATGAACCTTGGTTAACAACCTAAAACATGAACCTTGGTTAACAACCTAAAACATGAACCTTGGTTAACAACCTAAAACATGAACCTTGGTTAACAACCTAAAACATGAACCTTGGTTAACAACCTAAAACATGAACCTTGGTTAACAACCTAAAACATGAACCTTGGTTAACAACCTAAAACATGAACCTTGGTTAACAAACTAAAACATGAACCTTGGTTAACAAACTAAAACATGAACCTTGGTTAACAACCTAAAACATGAACCTTGGTTAACAACCTAAAACATGAACCTTGGTTAACAACCTAAAACATGAACCTTGGTTAACAAACTAAAACATGAACCTTGGTTAACAACCTAAAACATGAACCTTGGTTAACAACCTAAAACATGAACCTTGGTTAACAACCTAAAACATGAACCTTGGTTAACAACCTAAAACATGAACCTTGGTTAACAAACTAAAACATGAACCTTGGTTAACAACCTAAAACATGAACCTTGGTTAACAACCTAAAACATGAACCTTGGTTAACAACCTAAAACATGAACCTTGGTTAACAACCTAAAACATGAACCTTGGTTAACAACCTAAAACATGAACCTTGGTTAACAACCTAAAACATGAACCTTGGTTAACAACCTAAAACATGAACCTTGGTTAACAACCTAAAACATGAACCTTGGTTAACAACCTAAAACATGAACCTTGGTTAACAACCTAAAACATGAACCTTGGTTGAAAAACACTAAAGTTGTCCTTTAATGCTCCAATATCTTATTTTTTTCACACAGAGTACCAGTACTTAATTTTGAGTACTCACCGATACCAAGTACCAAATAGTACTTTTAGTTTTTGTTGAGTAACCACTTATTTTACGTAATTTTACACCAATTCCATTTCATTACAACACCTTTTAATTTAAATACTAGGTGTCTTGTTCCATTATAAATCACTTAAATACTAGGTGTCTTGTTCCAATATAAATCACTTAAATACTAGGTGTCTTGTTCCACTATAAATGACTTAAATACTAGGTGTCTTGTTCCATTATAAATGACTTAAATACTAGGTGTCTTGTTCCATTATAAATCACTTACTAGGTGTCTTGTTCCACTATAAATCACTTAAATACTAGGTGTCTTGTTCCATTATAAATCACTTACTAGGTGTCTTGTTCCACTATAAATCACTTAAATACTAGGTGTCTTGTTAAGTTGTTCCACTATAAATACTTACAAGATAAGGTCCAGAGTAAAACTCCAAGTGCTACTATCACCATGACGACAGTAACAATAATCCCATTTCTTAATCCTCTGCCTGGTGGTTTTGTTGGTTCTTTAGGAGCTGAAAGACACAAATATAAAAACAGAACAAGAAAAGAAAATGACTTCACCTTTTTGATTCCTCTGCGACCACTTCCTAGTAAAACAGGAAGTGAACAAATCCCCTTCCGGGTTGCACCATCTAGCTCCACCCCCCCTCATAGAGCTGTGGGAGGAGTTTGACGGCAATCAGTCAAACCCAAAGTAGGAATTATTGTTTTATGAAATTGGAAGTCCGTAAAACCACCCATGAGGTTTTGGACCTTTAGCATGCTGTAAGACCACCCATGAGGTTTTGGACCTTTAGCATGCTGTTGGACCACCCATGAGGTTTGGGACCTTTAGCATGCTGTAAGACCACCCATGAGGTTTTGGACCTTTAGCATGCTGTTGGACCACCCATGAGGTTTGGGACCTTTAGCATGCTGTAAGACCACCCATGAGGTTTTGGACCTTTAGCATGCTGTTGGACCACCCATGAGGTTTTGGACCTTTAGCATGCTGTTGGACCACCCATGAGGTTTGGGACCTTTAGCATGCTGTAAGACCACCCATGAGGTTTTGGACCTTTAGCATGCTGTTGGACCACCCATGAGGTTTGGGACCTTTAGCATGCTGTAAGACCACCCATGAGGTTTTGGACCTTTAGCATGCTGTTGGACCACCCATGAGGTTTGGGACCTTTAGCATGCTGTAAGACCACCCATGAGGTTTTGGACCTTTAGCATGCTGTTGGACCACCCATGAGGTTTTGGACCTTTAGCATGCTGTTGGACCACCCATGAGGTTTGGGACCTTTAGCATGCTGTTGGACCACCCATGAGGTTTGGGACCTTTAGCATGCTGTTGGACCACCCATGAGGTTTGGGACCTTTAGCATGCTGTAAGACCACCCATAAGGTTTGGGACCTTTAGCATGCTGTAAGACCACCCATGAGGTTTTGGACCTTTAGCATGCTGTAAGACCACCCATGAGGTCTGGGACCTTTAGCATGCTGCAAACTGGAGTTATGGCTGTTTAAAGCCCAGCCAATAGGATTCAATAATCATAGTCCCCCTAGCAACCCCTCAAGGACCCCTGGGGGTCCCCGGACCGCACTTTGATAACCAATGGCTGGCAAATGAGAGGAGACATGGACGGAACCTCTGGGCAATGGGATTACATACACCCAGGCTATGGGATAGAAAGGAACAGCTCTTCGTCATGCGTTGTGAGCTTGTAGATCGGCATTTTTCGTGTGTGTGCGTGCGTTTGTGTGCGTGTGTGTGTGTGTGTGTGCGCATGTTTGAGCGTTGGCTTAAACCATCACAATTTTAACTGTGATTACAGAAAAGAACGTGTGACGTATTCAAATACCGTTTGAACCATTAGAAAGTCTCTGTTCTTGGTTGCCGTTTCACACTTAAATCGTGTTTCTATGTAACAGTATGCCAGAGTAGTTGGGGGTCGAAGTTGAATTAAGCAATATTACACGAGAGGGTGTGGTTTAACGTGATTATTATTATTATTATTATTATTGCGGTCAGGAACGAGACGTAGTCGAGTTCCGCAAGCATCACTGAAGTGGGAATAATCACGTTAAACCACACCCTCTCGTGTAATATTGCAATTATACAACAGTTACCCTTAAAATTAAGAAAATCGCTGAAAAAAACATATTTTTTTAATGACAGATGCAGTCACTACGACCACAAATGTCCCCAGAAACTAGCTAGCCTAGCCACCCAGTTTGCTAGCGCTCTGGGAAAACAGAGCAGCTGAATTCTTTGTTTTGATTAGGTGTGGAGTGGTGCTCGTTTGAACCACGGGCTGTTTCAACCAATGAGATTGCTTCCTCGAAACGACCTGTTGTATAATGAAAGTTGCACTATATGATAGAAATAGTCGACAATACAAATGACGCTAGTATTGTGGATTAATGTATTTTGAATGAGTGGCCCCCAGTGCCCCCCCAGCACCAAATGAATGAGTGGCCCCCAGTGCCCCCCCAGCACCAAATGAATGAGTGGCCCCCAGTGCCCCCCCAGCACCAAATGAATGAGTGGCCCCCAGTGCCCCCCCAGCACCAAATGAATGAGTGGCCCCCAGTGCCCCCCCAGCACCAAATGAATGAGTGGCCCCCAGTGCCCCCCCAGCACCAAATGAATGAGTGGCCCCCAGTGCCCCCCCAGCACCAAATGAATGAGTGGCCCCCAGTGCCCCCCCAGCACCAAATGAATGAGTGGCCCCCAGTGCCCCCCCAGCACCAAATGAATGAGTGGCCCCCAGTGCCCCCCCAGCACCAAATGAATGAGTGGCCCCCAGTGCCCCCCCAGCACCAAATGAATGAGTGGCCCCCAGTGCCCCCCCAGCACCAAATGAATGAGTGGCCCCCAGTGCCCCCCCAGCACCAAATGAATGAGTGGCCCCCAGTGCCCCCCCAGCACCAAATGAATGAGTGGCCCCCAGTGCCCCCCCAGCACCAAATGAATGAGTGGCCCCCAGTGCCCCCCCAGCACCAAATGAATGAGTGGCCCCCAGTGCCCCCCCAGCACCAAATGAATGAGTGGCCCCCAGTGCCCCCCCAGCACCAAATGAATGAGTGGCCCCCAGTGCCCCCCCAGCACCAAATGAATGAGTGGCCCCCAGTGCCCCCCCAGCACCAAATGAATGAGTGGCCCCCAGTGCCCCCCCAGCACCAAATGAATGAGTGGCCCCCAGTGCCCCCCCAGCACCAAATGAATGAGTGGCCCCCAGTGCCCCCCCAGCACCAAATGAATGAGTGGCCCCCAGTGCCCCCCCAGCACCAAATGAATGAGTGGCCCCCAGTGCCCCCCCAGCACCAAATGAATGAGTGGCCCCCAGTGCCCCCCCAGCACCAAATGAATGAGTGGCCCCCAGTGCCCCCCCAGCACCAAATGAATGAGTGGCCCCCAGTGCCCCCCCAGCACCAAATGAATGAGTGGCCCCCAGTGCCCCCCCAGCACCCCCTGAGCAGGACTCAGAACCAGAGCAGAACTCCCACCACGGGACTCAGAACCAGAGCAGAACTCCCACCACGGGACTCAGGCAATCAATTAATACCTTTACAACAACCACTATATTAAAGTATTTCCTACAGTTTTGAGTCCAAAAATCTGAACCACACACACACACACACACACACACACACACACACACACACACACACACACACACACACACACACACACACACACACACACACACACACACACACACACACACACACGCACGCGCACGCACAGAGAGTAAACTACACACCTTTGTAAAGCACGTTGTGATGAGAACTCTGCTCCTCACTGAACAGGTTCTTTATTTGACAGGATATTTTTTTAACTTTTCGCCATCTCTCAGTGTTGTAGATGGTCGTCACCCAGGAGTCGGGTCCGCTCCATTCGCCTGCATCGAACTTCCAGCGATAGCCGACCGGACCAGACTCTGTGACGTCGTCACTGTGACAGTGCAGCGTGCAGTTGCTGGAGTTGGAGTCACACGGTTTGAAGGCCAGGATTGGCCTCGGGACTTTCTCTGTGGAGGACACAGAATTAATTACTGCACCACACACACCTATCATCTATCTCAAGTAGGTAGTAAGTATGTGTCTCCTGTCACAGGCCTAATGTTGTATATATTATACCACAGGTCGTTTCGAGGAAGCAATCTGATTGGTTGAAACAGCCTTCTAGCCGTGGTTTAAACGAGCACCACTCCACACCATCAAAACAAAGAATTCAGCTGCTCGGTTCTCCCAGAGCGCAGCAAAGTCGGTGGCTAAGCTAGCTAGTTTCTTGGGATCTGGAGTGTCAGTTTAGTATTCACTTGATCATTGTTTGCAAACCGTCATGTCGGTTTATTGCCATTGTTTATGTAGTGTAAAGTTAAAGTGTAAAGTGTCCTGTAAGTCCATATGGGCGGGGCTTCTTCGGAAGCATGACATTTAAATAAAGAATCAATCAATCAAAAAATCAAAATATATCATGAACACACTTGTACAGGGCTAGTCGACTATTCAACTAGTCAACTAGTCGACTAGTAAATCCACTAGTTGATCATGCTGGTACTAGTTGACTAGTTCATAAGAAGAAAGACTTCTTCTTCGAAAACTGTCAGGATTTAAGAAGACATTTTGTAGAATCGTCCTCAGGTCTAAATGGGTTAAATAAAATGTATCGATAATATAAAATAAAAAAGAACATCATTAAAGGACAGCCAATAAATGACGAGTTAGACTTACTCATCTCTTTAAGCAGGTAAGTCTTGTTGTGAGTCATACTTACTCATCTCTGTAAGCAGGTAAGTCTTGTTGTGAGTCATACTTACTCATCTCTTTAAGCAGGTAAGTCTTGTTGTGAGTCATACTTACTCATCTCTGTAAGCAGGTAAGTCTTGTTGTGAGTCATACTTACTCATCTCTTTAAGCAGGTAAGTCTTGTTGTGAGTCATACTTACTCATCTCTTTAAGCAGGTAAGTCTTGTTGTGAGTCATACTTACTCATCTCTGTAAGCAGGTAAGTCTTGTTGTGAGTCATACTTACTCATCTCTTTAAGCAGGTAAGTCTTGTTGTGAAGTCTGTCGTTGATCTCCACAGAATACAGCCCGATGTCTTCTACGGTCATGTTGTCGATGACCAGCCGAGCGGTGTGTGTGTCCAGTGTGGAGCGGTCTCTAAACGTCATGTAGTATTCCAGACCTAGGACCGGCTCCCACTCCGCTGCCTTGTTGGCTGTAAAAGACCACAGAGCAGTGTTGTTTTCATCGACTGATACTATGACACAAAATAAATGTCCGTCGACTACCTTTTTCCACTGGCGAAAACGGAATTAAAAACTACATGAAAACTAAGCTATGCCGACTAAAACTAAGACTAAATATATTGACAATTTCGTCAACAAATAAAAACTAGACTAAAATGTTAGGAAGGGACTAGTGGACAAGAGATCTAGTATAAGTCATTTTACAATTAGATCTTGAAAATAGCTGATCTACAAGATCAGCTATTTTCAGCAAGTGAAAAAGAAACTGTCATTACGACGGCATCAAGGTCCGCCAAAATACATTTTGTTCGACTAAATCAACTGTAGATTTAGTCGACAAAAATCGTATGATATTTAGTCGACTAAAACTAGACTAAAGACTAAAACATTCCTGGTGATTAAAACTAAATGAAAAACTATTCAAGAGACTATGACTAAAACTAAAATCTAAATTTGCTGCTAAAACAACCCTGCCACAGACCAACAGAAGGTTACGGATACTTGCCTCCAGTAGTGTTGTTATTGACAGCAAATTTAGATTTTAGTCATAATAGTTTCTTGAATAGTTTATTTAGTTTTAGTCACATTTTAGTCACGTGGAATGTTTTAGTGTTAGTCTATAGTTTTAGTCGACTAAATATACAGTTGATTTGGTCGACCAAGATGTGGCTTGATGCCGTCGTAATGGCTGATTGTATACACTCGCTGAAAATAGCCGATCTGCGACGCGTTGTGAGCTTGTAGATCTGCTATTTTCAGCATGCAACCAAGTGTAAAATTACTTATACTGGATCTCTTGTCCACTATAGTCCCTTCCTGACATTTTTGTCTAGAAATTGTCAGTATATTTAGTCTTAGTTTTAGTCATCGTAGCTTAGTTTTTATTTAGTTTCCATGTAGTTTTTGTCAGGGAAAAAAGGTAGAGAGAGGAGAGAGAGAGAGGTGACGGTCCCTCGTTCCTGCGCAAGTCGTAACCAATTATTTGAATGCACATATAAAACTTACACACACATAGGTGACATCACATGACATGGTATCTGTCTCAGACCTACGGGTCCATTTGGTTTCATTTTACGCTCTCAAGATTCACTTTGGGTTGGGTTTGGGTCGTGTCTGTGCTGCATTGCAGAAGTGTAGCTCTCTGGTTTGGGTCGTGTCTGTGAGCTGCACTGCAGCAGTGTAGCTCTCTGGTTTGGGTCGTGTCTGTGAGCTGCACTGCAGCAGTGTAGCTCTCTGGTTTGGGTCGTGTCTGTGCTGCACTGCAGCAGTGTAGCTCTCTGGTTTGGGTCGTGTCTGTGCTGCACTGCAGTAGCCTGGCTAATAAGCCAGACTAATATCACACAACACTGTCGCGGTATCGTAATCCGCTGGTAGGCAACTTTTTTTTGCCAACGGCTGATTCGGTCTGGTTTATTAACCAGGCTAGCACTGCAGCAGTGTAGCTCTCTGGTTTGGGTCGTGTCTGTGAGCTGCACTGCAGCAGTGTAGCTCTCTGCTCGAAATGAAAGAATGTCATGTTCTCAATTTAGTTTCCATTGTGTATACTTCCGACTTTGTTGCGCGGCGGCGGTACCGCACACTCAAAATAGCCGCTCTACAAGCTCACGCGTTGTGAGCTTGTAGAGCGGCTATAATTCTGTGAGCGCACACTTTCCATGCCTGTAGGCCTACCACAGCACCGCGCTAATTAACCCATTCTGGGTGGGAACCTTTGAGTATATATGTATAGAGACGACACCCGGATGAAACCCTGAGGCGAAATGGACATAGTGGCCGAATTTGATATTGCAGCGTGGGCCCAAACACATGAACGCGCTGGTCCGTTGACTATCATTGTGCACGTTCACGATGACACGTGAACGCTGAATGCCTGCAATGATAGTCAGCGGCAGCGCGTTCATGTGTTTGGGCCCAATCCATCCCAGAATGCACTCTGTTCCTACCCAGAATACACAGTGAAATCGCCTCATGCGCTTTTGAGCAACTTAATGCAAGTGGATGGGAGGAGAACTCGGGTGCCGTCTCTATTCATATATACTCTAAGTTGGGAACCCCTTTTGGTGTTTTAAGCAATATTTAACTATTGAAAAATAGCAGATCTACAAGCTTGTCGAGCCAGGTCTGCTACTTTTGAAAAATGGTGAAAATGTGGCACAAATCTATGAATATTATATTCTTTCAGAGCGAACATTTTTAACTCAAATCTTGCTTCTGACACACACACACACACACACACACACACACACACACACACACACACACACACACACACACACACACACACACACACACACACACACACACACACACACACAC
Source organism: Electrona antarctica (assembly GCF_951216825.1). NCBI lineage: Eukaryota > Metazoa > Chordata > Actinopteri > Myctophiformes > Myctophidae > Electrona > Electrona antarctica. The sequence goes on from NC_136807.1 coordinate 3,571,403, forward strand.
ACACACACACACACACACACACACACACACACACACACACACACTATTTTCAGATGGGGGTATTTTTGGGGTCCTTGACATGAATGCGTTAGAGAACCACAGACATAGAAACATGCGTTTTTCAGAAAACGGTCAGGATTTAAGAAGGCATTTGTAGAATTTGTTCTCAGGTTAAGAAAGATGTAGTGTAGCTCTGGTTGCTCTGGTCCATAGCTCTAATGCTCTGGTCCATAGCTCTAATGCTCTGGTCCATAGCTCTAATGCTCTGGTCCATAGCTCTAATGCTCTGGTCCATAGCTCTAATGCGTTGCATTTAGAGCTATGTTACTCTCAACTTCCGCCGCTCGCATGAATGCAGACCAGCCTCTCATCTTTAGCGTAAATAAAAATAATGTTTTTGCTACTCACCAAAACAAAGGCGGGTTGTGTCATTAGAAAGCCTACTTTCCTTAGTGGACGCACTCTGAGCCCCCCAACACACATATAAACTGTACTTTTTGGCCAAAAGGGGATTTTGTTTCCACCGGGGAAAAAAATACTTTTAGTTACTCCGCTGCGCCTTCTACCGATATTGCCAAGAGAATTGCCTCATAGAGAATATTTTCCCTCCGGTGAAAAAAGATCTGGCCAAAAAGTACAGTTTATATGTGTGGTGGGGGGCTCAGAGTGCTTCCACTAAGGAAAGTAGGCTTTCTAATGACACAACCCGCCTTTGTTTTGGTGAGTAGCAAAAACGTTTATTTACGCTAAAGAGGAGAGGCTGGTCTGCATTCATGCGAGCGGCGGAAGTCGAGAGTAACATAGCTCTAAATGCAATGCATTAGATGGGGCCAGGTTCAGACTCGGAGCCTCAGATGGGGCCAGGTTCAGACTCGGAGCCTCAGATGGGGCCAGGTTCAGACTCAGAGCCTCAGATGGGGCCAGGTTCAGACTCAGAGCCTCAGATGGGGCCAGGTTCAGACTCAGAGCCTCAGATGGGGCCAGGTTCAGACTCAGAGCCTCAGATGGGGCCAGGTTCAGACTCGGAGCCTCAGATGGGGCCAGGTTCAGACTCGGAGCCTCAGATGGGGCCAGGTTCAGACTCGGAGCCTCAGATGGGGCCAGGTTCAGACTCGGAGCCTCAGATGGGGCGAGAGGGGAATTCTTTCCACATAAAATGCTACATTCCAGTTCAGGACGGAGAGGACACTTTTCTCTCCGACGGTCAAAGCGGCGAGGGGCTAAAGCCCCCTTTCATTAGCAACACATTGATGAACAACAGAACAAGCTGATGGTTTCAGGAGTAGAGACAGGAGAGCAGGTAGCGGAATGCTGTTTTTCACTACTTTTTTGGGGTGACCCACCCTGCTCCGCCCGCCGCGCGATAATTACGCTAAAAACCTTGTCCCGTCGGCCCGCCCGTGGGCAACGGGCCGTCCCACGCATCACTTCTGGGTACACAAAGTTACATCTTCACCTGCTATAACCCACAGCAACCCCCCAAGACAGTCCGTTGCTGCCCTCTGCAGGCCTGGGCTGCACTGGCAGTTAGCTGGAGCGTAACCAACTTCAATATATCACAAATACCTACAATTAATGCAACGCATGTTCTGCGTTCCTTAACCCATTTACAGGCGGGAACCCATTTTGGTGATTTAGGCATTATGTTATACTTTAGCTGTTGAAAAATAGCAGATCTACAAGCTTGTAGGTCTGCTATTTTTGAAAAATCATGAAAATGTGGCACAAATCTTTGAATATACCTGTATATTCTTTCAGAGCGAACGTTTTTAACTCAAATATTTGCTTCTGTGAGGTCCCAATATTTTCAGATGGGGGTCGGCGGCCAATTACATATATTTTTGAGAGTCCTTGACATGAAATTGTTTGAGAATGACATAGAAACATAGATTTTTCAGAAAACTTAGAAGACATTTGTAGAATCGTCCTCAGTTCTAAATGGGTTAAGGCATACATGGGCAACTGGCGGCCCAGGGGCCACATGCGGCCCCCACCTTCACTTAATGTGGCCCTCAGGTTAATGTAGGAATAATGATATATTGATTTGCATGATGACCCAAACATGATAAATGTTAAATGTTAAATTAGTAGCTTAATGAGTACTGTATTTAGTTTATAGAGTTAACATAACTACAATTAAAGGCATTTGAAAGGCATTTCAAATTAAATAAAAATGTAGCTACTTTTCACGATTCCAGTTGAAAAATACCAAAAAATAACTCAGGATTTCAATTCAAATAATAGCAAAAATAGATCTACAAGCTCAAAACGCGTCGCATTGCGACGTGTTTTGAGCTTGTAGATCGGCTTTTTTTGCTACAACAGTAATATGCACTGTGGCCATTGGAGTGAGTGTGGAAATATAGTGGCCCTCTCCATCGTCAAAGTTGCCCACCCCTGGGTTAAGGCATGTTTTTGTTTGCAACGGTTGGATTTCATGTCCAACGTAATTCTGTTGTCCTACGATGGCTTTACTTGAATTGTATTCAAGTTGAAGCTTATTTTGTTCAACTGTTTGTTTAAAGACTATTGTATTTTGTGTTTTTTTGTAGTTTTCACGCTGCTTCACCAACTATAAAGAGCCTCGGTTTGAAACTCTATACCGTGTCATCACCAGTTCACATACCGAGCCAGGGTGCGGATACATCGGGTGCGTGCAGCCACATGATGCGGTTGATGGCTTCAGGAACAGAGCGGTAGTCTGGGGACAGTTCCACGTGGATGCCTCTGTCTCGTGGTGGAAGGTACTTCACCTCATGGGCTGTGGAGAGAAACGCATGTCACGCATGTCGTACAATATGACGTAAGAGACTCACCGCTCACCCAAACACATCTCTCTGTTTTTACTAAAACTACAACATGACGTCACTGAGCCGCGGTGGTAAGAGACTCACCGCTCACCCAAACACAAAAATCCAGACTATGAATAACGCTTAAAACAGCCCTCCCCCTATATCCACAAGGAGGATCAGTGTACCAAAGCATTATGGGAATTGTAGTACAGGAAGGAAGTGAGCCCAGTGTCCATGACATCATGGACACTTTGAAATACTAAAATATCTAAAAACACATATTATTACCCACAAAAATATCCCCAGGAAAGTGTTTCTTGTCTCCCAAACATCATTAAAATAAGGTCAGGTTGCAAAAGGGGTGAAGTGGCCCTTTATGAAAAAGTACTTTTTACACGACTGACTGTACGTCTCGCCATAGGAGCGTCTCAGCAGCACACACACACACACACACACACACACACACACACACACACACGGTAACAAGACAACTCACCCTTTTTGCTCCTCCAAGTGAGTTGTCCGGACATCTCACCCCGAAAGTCCGGACAACTCACCAGGGGTGAGATGTCTTCACTTTCGGGGGTGAGCTGTATTCACTTTCGGCCACTTTCGGGGTGAGTTGTCTTCACTTTCGGGATGAGTTGTCTGACTGAATATGTAGCCTTTGAGCTCTTTTATATACATGTATATATATATATACTTTAAATGTGTAAAACTGTGTTGGCAAATTGTCCATAAATATGTTAATATTACCTGAACCCCTCCTAATTTATTTACTCCAGATGGCTGAATGGTTATATAAGGTCACTTGTAATTTCTCACATGCTAATGTATAACTAGCAGTAGCCATCATCATCGTTGTTGGGGGGGGGGGGGGGGGGGGGGGTCAATATTGCTTTGCTATTCAGATGTAATTCAGTCAGTATAAGTAGGCCTATTAGAACTGTGATTGATTGATCATGCGTGCGTTGGGAGTGCAGTCCCATTAGCAACTTTGTACAGCCGTGAGACTCTGCCTTTGAAGCGCAAACATTATCCACAAACGACCCCCCCCCTCAATGCTGCATAGAGTGAGAGAGAGAGAGACGCTCTACTCCTTACGGCCAAGCTACACCAGGCTTTTCACGCACAAAACGTTGAGGAAGGGCTATAATATAGCCCTTCCTCAACCTCCACTCGCTCGTCTATAGACCAATTATTTGTTTACAAACATTGGGACTGGGCGCACAGGTGACTGTTTCATGTAATCAATTCCCAACAGATCTCCAAACCTGTTGTTTTGGGGAGCGCTGGTTTCAGTCCATTCAACCTCTCTTGTGTGTTGGCTAGTGAGATGCACCCTAGGAGACATTTATACTTCATTGTGTGTTGGCTAGTGAGATGCACCCTAGGAGACATTTATACTTCATTGTGTGTTGGCTAGTGAGATGCACCCTAGGAGACATTTATACTTCATTGTGTGTTGGCTAGTGAGATGCACCCTAGGAGACATTTATACTTCATTGTGTGTTGGCTAGTGAGATGCACCCTAGGAGACATTTATACTTCATTGTGTGTTGGCTAGAGAGATGCACCCTTAGAGTATATATGAAAGGATGCACCCTAGGAGACATTTATACTTCATTGTGTGTTGGCTAGTGAGATGCACCCTAGGAGACATTTATACTTCAAAGCGCAACCGTACTGCAAGCAGAGAACAGATGATATACAAGCTCACATTGCCATCGCGGATGCGACTGTTGTGAGCCTAGAGGTCTGCGTGCGCGACACCATCGCGGGACGAAGCATAAATTATACTTGATGGGCTGCAGGTGCGCGTGCAGCCGTGCACAAACAGGCTCTGCTCCCGTGATCATGAGCGCACCTAGCTCCCGTTCTTATGACAGCGACTGGAGGTGTGGTTTTGAGGACAACTGCTTTGAATTGCTATTATTGTGTTGCAGAGTTGATGTTAAAACTTAAAGTCAAGTAAAACTACTTTTTTTCCCCACCGTGTCTCAGCAGCACACACACACACGCACACACACACACACACACACACACACACACACACACACACACACACACACACACACACACACACACACACACACACACACACACACACACACACACACACACACACACACACACACACACACACACGTTAAAAAAATAAAATAAAAATCCACATTTTAACCTTTTATTTTAAAGGACCACTTCACCACTTTTCAACCTATCTTCATATAATAGGTCCTCACTAATAATCATGAAAGAATGGTTTCTAAACTGCCCACAGCCCTCCTATGAGACACAGACTGAGTAGAAAAAAAACGTGCCATTTTATCATGATTATTAGTGAGGACCTATTATATGAAGATAGGTTGAAAAGTGGTGAAGTGGTCCTTTAAGCCTCTTCAATAAAGTAAATATCCAGACAGTCACACAATGATACACAGCAAATCAATATAAACCACATTGAATCCATTTGGAAGGAACTTTTTTAAAACCACACCCTGTTTTCCTTCCAGTAGTGTTAAAAAGTAAAGGGAAATAACGATTGAAATATTGAATTATTAGGTTTAGCTATTTGCTACGTACCTACTTTTTGCACGTAAAAAAGTAGTATTATGAAGTATATCGTAATAAAGATGTGGATTAAAGGACCCAATGCCTTCGATGGTGACGTATATCTCGATCAATGTCGGGTGGATTACAGGAAATGCCTCTATGTATATGTATATGTAATTTCAAATTTGTAAGTTGATTAGTGGTATACTGTGGTTACTTTTGATGACTAGCTCTCAATGATGACGTAATAAAGATGTGGATTAAAGGTCCCAATGCCAGAGTGTAATTGGTTTTCGATGGTGACGTAATGACGATATGTTTTAGTGTCGGGAGGATTAGAGGTAATGCTCCTATGTATACATGTATGTAGTCTGGCACCACTGCCGTATCAGGCACAAGTAGTCATTACGTCATTTGCTGGGACGGTGCATACGCATCGTCCCGGGCGAAACTAGTACTTGCGCGCTCTGCTTGCGCAAGTAACAAGTGAATGTGAATGTAAGTGTACATATAGCCTGTACCTGTCCCAGGTGTGTTACAGCTGCTCCACAGAACCAGCACCAACAGCATGTAGAAATTAATCCGCATGATGATCTTCGGCCTCAATGCCGTTAAAACTCTGCGGTTTACCGTGAAGAACAAAGAAGACAGGAGGACCTCCATGTTGTGCTCTTCTGGTTTTAGGCTCCTCTGCTGTGATTCTGTGAACCTTCGTCACCCTATACTAGCCTCGAGCCTAACCTCTAGGACACTCCCCCTAGCTCCCATTCTGATGCAGAGCCATCTAATGGTTGTGACATTGAGGGGGCAGAGTGCTGTTCATGCAGCCTGGATGGAGAGGGACAATTAAGCTGGAGTTGGAAATACATTGTTTTCAACGAGGGCGGCGCAAATAAGAGCTATTTTTAGGCAATGTGTGCAACATGATGACTGTTTTAAAGTATTGCACAGTGACAACTAAAGTCTCTGTAATGTACTATTACTACAAAACGATCTAAAATAAAGGGATTTAAGATCATTATAGCTGGGCTGTTGCCATGAATGCATTCTGCATACTATAGGGCCAGTGCATAGGGAGGAGTTTCACTCAGAACGGGTTATTCTGGTTGACATTTTTCCGCCTACCAGCAGGCTAGTAGGTTATAGTAGTAGGCTGCTAGGCTACATTCTCCAGCCTCATTGTGGAGACATAAACACTGTTGACACTGAGACATGACACATTGGGTGTCAGATGACAAAATAACATAACCTTGATCCACAACAGTAATGGGTCTGCCCTGTCCGTTTTTATACTCTAACTTGTCCATTCCACCGTAGCCTTGCAGTGCGTTGACTGTCGGCGATATCAAATAATGAAATACACGCTGTATGGTTTCTTTGATTTGGGTGTCACTGTCAGCTGACAAAATAACATGGCCTTCAGCAACATTCCCAAACACATGTATGCTCTGCTCTCTACCTGTCCTCAAACGAGCATGACAGTGTAATCAAAATGATGATGGTCAGATCGCACACAGACAGATTATTTATTTACTACACTTTAGAAACAAGACCAAATAAACTACACTTTAGAAACAAGACCAAATAAACTACACTTTAGAAACAAGACCAAATAAACAACTACACTTTAGAAACAAGACCAAATAAACAACTACACTTTAGAAACAAGACCAAATAAACAACTACACTTTAGAAACAAGACAAAATAAACAACTACACTTTAGAAACAAGACCAAATAAACAACTACACTTTAGAAACAAGACCAAATAAACAACTACATTTTAGAAACAAGACCAAATAAACAACTACACTTTAGAAACAAGACAAAATAAACAACTACACTTTAGAAACAAGACAAAATAAACAACTACATTTTAGAAACAAGACCAAATAAACAACTACACTTTAGAAACAAGACAAAATAAACAACTACACTTTAGAAACAAGACCAAATAAACAACTACATTTTAGAAACAAGACCAAATAAACAACTACACTTTAGAAACAAGACAAAATAAACAACTACACTTTAGAAACAAGACAAAATAAACAACTACATTTTAGAAACAAGACCAAATAAACAACTACACTTTAGAAACAAGACAAAATAAACAACTACACTTTAGAAACAAGACAAAATAAACAACTACACTTTAGAAACAACGTTGACGTGTCCAAACACAACATTCCTGCCATTCAGCCTAAAGGAAGAATAAAGAGGTTTGCTATTTTCACTAGTGCACACCGCGTCCAAGGGATATATGCACACACACACACACACACACACACACACACACACACACACACACACACACACACACACACACACACACACACACACACACACACACACACACACTTTTCAAACCGATTAATCTAAAAACAACTAAAATCGTCCGATACCGAATAATCTCCCATCACTACTAAGAACTGCAGACGTACTCACTGACCTCAAAGGTTACGGCTGTGATAAGCAACCTACTGCTGTAATAATCAACCCACGGCTGCAATAAAAAACCTACGATTGCAATAAGAAACGCGCGGCTGTAATAAGCAACCCACAACTGTTTTTTGTCATCGCTTTTTTTCATCGCTTTTTTCTTTGCTTTTCATCGCTTCTTTTCATCGCTTCTTTTCATCAGCAATAAGCAACCCACGGCTGTAATACGCAACCCACGACTGTAATAAGCAACCTACGGCCGTAATAAGCAACACAGGGCTTTTCTTTTCTTCATCGCTTTTCTTTTTTTCATCGCTTTTTTTCATCGCTTTTCTTCATCGCTTTTCTTCATCGCTTTTCTTTTCTTCATCGCTTTTCTTCATCGCTTTTCTTCATCGCTTTTCTTTTCTTCATCGCTTTTTTTCATCGCTTTTTTTCATCGCTTTTTTTCATCGCTTTTCTTTATCGCTTTTTTTCATCGCTTTTTTTCATCGCTTTTTTTCATCTAACTTCAGATTTGGGCACCCTAACATGTGGTCTTTAAGTGGTGGGCCTGGGGTCATCTTAGTGGCTAGGAGGTCCAGTGAAAGGCCTACATACTCTCCCAAGATGGAGGAACAACATTTTACAATCTGGGAACCCTAGGCCTTTGTATGCCTACAGGGTTCAATCCTACCCTAAATCTAGGCCTAAGACGTGACACCTCAAAGTGGGGTACATTGCATCCACTGGTCAATCCAAGGGCCTACCACTCCACTCTCTTGCTATGTTCTTTCCCAACTCTTGGAGAGTATGTAGGCCTTTCCCTGGACCTTCTAGCCCCTAGAATGACCTGAGGCCCACCACTTAAAAACCACATGCTACGGTGCCCAAATCTGAATTTAGGTGCTCAAATGTACTCAAACTGAAGCAATTCAGTAAAGGTCAACACTTCCTCCTGGGGTCATTTTAGGGGCTGGGACCTCTAGTAAAAGGCCTAAATACTCTGCAAGAGTTGGGGAACAACATATCAAGAGAGTGGAGTGGTAGGCCCTTGGATTGACCCAGGACCAGTGATTCAATGTACCCCACTGAAAAATAGCAGATCTACAAGCTCGTAGCGTGGCACTCGGTGCCGCACTACGAGCTTGTAGATCTGCCCAAAGTTGAAGGGCTTCAACCTTGGGTACTGGGTAGCTGAAGTTAAAGCTTTCAACTTCAGCTATCCAGCGCCCAAAGTTGAAGGGCACTTCAACCTTGGGTACTGGGTAGCTGAAGTTGAAGCTCTGCCCTTCAATTTTGGGCACTTATACATGTAGGCTGACCCAAAGTTGAAACAGTTGCCAGGGGGACATCTTTGGGCCTGGGGTCCTCATCGTTGGATATGTTGTTCCCACAACCAAGAAGAGTATTTTACCCTTTACTGGAGGTCCTAGGCCCTACAATGACCCCATGAGGAAGCGTTGACCTTTACTGAATTGCTTCAGTTTCAATTTTGACCACCTAACTTCAGACTTGGGCACCCTAAGGGCCGATTCATACTCCTATTTTACAGCTGTTTCGGTGCTGTAGTGCCGAAATGATTTCGGGTCGTCAGAAATTTTCAGTAGCACCGAAGAGCCGACATTAGGACGGTACCCGCCCCCCCGAACCTCAAATGACGTCACATTGTAGGCTCTACAGAGCCGAACCGACTTTTATTCGGCTCTAAAATAGGAATCGGCCCTAACATGTGGTCTTTAAGTGGTGGGCCTGGGGTCATCTTAGTGGCTAGGAGGTCCAGTGAAAGGCCTACGTACATACATACATATAGTGCAGGAAAAAACCCTCTAAAAGAGGCTTAGTTTTTGAGGTACCCCTCCCCGAGGTATAACAAAACGGGACAACGTTTTTTCATATCTTTAGGATGTCCCCTTCATGAAATGGATTGTCCCGAGATTTACTTTTACTGCAAAAGTCATGAAATTAATCCATGAAGTGACTCACCACATAGGCAAAAAAACGCCTATCCTAAAAGAGGGAGTTCCAAGTAAATCCTCTGTCATTTTCTACCTGCTGATTGTTTTTACATCATACTTGCACAGATGGTCTACAGGTAGTGTGCCTACATCCCAGCACAATCAGAATGCCAATATCTGGTTCTATTGTGAATCAGCAGCCTTTTATATAAGGTATTAAATAGGCGGAAATAGCAAAAAGTTAACTTTTCTGAGCAACATTCACTTGTCCTACTCTTTATCAGGGGTAGAACTAAATGGGACATAGTTTTTTCATATCTTTAGGATGTCCCCTTCATGAAATGGATTGTCCCAAGTTTTACTTTTACTGCAAAAGTCATGAAATTAATCCATGAAGTGACTCACCACATAATGAAAAAACGCCTCAATCATGAAAGAGGGAGATCCAAGTCATTTTCTACCTGCTGCATGGTTGGTTTTATGTCATGCTTGCACAGATGGTCTAGTCAGGTACATCCTAAAGCAACCTAAATGCCAATATTTGGTTCTATAGTGAATCAGCAGGCTTTAATATAAGGCCTTATTAGAGGCAGAAATAGCCAAAAGCATAGAAACTGCAGTATCAACCATCAATCTATTTACTTTGAATGCAAAAGTCATGCAATTCTTCAATTAACTTTTTGCACCAAAAAAGTGCATACAGTGACCCCAGTGTCTACAGGTGTCTGTAGACAGTAGTGTCTACCTAGCCTGGCTAATAAGCCAGACTCAAATCACACTGTCGTGTGGTATTTGAGTCTGGAGATGCTGTGTATGGATCTTGTTTCCCGGGGGGCGGGTTCAAACATTTTCTCTTTGACGCAATTGGTCACAGCTACTGTCAGTCAAAGGTCTCAAGCATTGAACGTCACTGTACTAAAGCCCGCCCATATTGCATACCGTGTCCCGATTGGCCACACCAGTTCTCTGGTGTAGGAAATGGGCGTACAATTGAGCCTCTCCAGACCGTAATCCGCCGGCAGGCAATTTTTTTTTTGCCAACGGCTGATTCGGTCTGGCTTATTAGCCAGGCTAGTGTCTACCCTACATGAGCAGGGTTTTATTAGCCTGGCTAATAAGCCACAACGAATCAGCCGTTGTCAAAAACAATTGCCTCTGGCAATTTGAGTCTGGCTTATTAGCCAGGCTAGGGTTTTATAGGCACTCTGGGTTAGAATCATAGGTGTTACACTCAAGAGTACAGGTCTCCGCCAGACCAATTACAGGTTATTGTGGGCTGGAAGTCAATCTTAGCCAGTCAGGATGGAATATGAAAAATCTGAAAGAACTGTTTCTTTATTGAACAGATGACGGACACACGCGGACGGACAGACAGGGTGAAAAACATAGAGATGCCATGCCTTTCGGCCTGGTGGAGACAATATGTTTTTACCCAGCCACTTCATATTCATATAGAATCTATTATTCTCAGATGGACCTAATATCGCTACACCTGAAAGCATCAAGAATGACACATTATTGATGTTGTATTCTATAGGTCCATATAGCCTAAATGCAGTATGGTTTAATGCTGTAGAATTCACAGCTTTGTGTGTGCCATTCTTTTTTTAATAATTTTTATCCCACGAATTTGTAACCCATTTTTCACCCCTGTGTCAATTATCTAATGTGATCCTGGGCTCTACACACACCCTCCGCCAACCTAGTCCCCATATATGGGGGACATGGGGAGAGCAACGGACTTGAACTCATGCTCAAGTTGCTCTTTTACACCCGACAGTGGGAGTTTCCCTGGTCGGACGTAGCGCGTGGAAGGAACACGTTATTCCAACCAGTTCCTTTCCCCTCCATCAGGCACCCCGGCTGGCCAGGGGGAGGCAGTTTAGAGACCAGGATTACTGCATGTTTTTTGTGAGGGTACCTACCCTAGGGGACACAGGGAGAACATGCAAACTCCACACAGAAAGCCCCTTTCGCCAACCCCGCCTCGGGTATGGGCACTGATGACGCGGAGGAGGAAACACGCCACCAGCACCCACAGCGCCCGAGCGGGAATCGAACCCAGGACCTTCTAGCTGTGAGGCGACAGCACTACCAACTGTGCCACTGTGCCCCCGTGTGTGCCATTATTAATGAATAATCAACAATCAGCAGTTTATGGAAACCAATTTGGCCCCAGTCAGTCAGTTCCCCCCACAATGCTCAAGATGACATTGAGAATAAGCTGCTGATTGATAAGTAGTACCATAGAAGACGTTAGGCCTCACTCACATGCACCTATACATCTAGCATACAACAATGTTGCCTTATATAACAATATGTTGTCATTCCAGCTGTTTTGAGGCATAGGCTCAAGACAGAAACATCCTTAGATTCCACATGAATGTGAGTAAACTAAAAACATGGCATCAAAATATATTTCCTGTTATTAAGTTTGTATAGGCATTTTACAGTATTAGATCAGGATTAGAACATTTAGAAGTAACTCTTGAAAAGAAAACTGATAGATAGATAGATAGATAGATAGATAGATAGATAGATAGATAGATAGATAGATAGATAGATCGATCGATCCACTTATAACCAGTAAGACGCCTGAGGGTGAGAAGCGACCGCGTCATAAAGGGCGAGGTGACGTGCACGCATCCACCTGGGTGACTGCTGGGCGAGCGCTGGCGCTTTGGCATGGGGGGTAAGATCAACATATGGAATGAATTCTGTACTGGCCATATATGGAGCATGTCTTGAGTGTACAGGGTTTGATGAGGTCAGATCAACATATGGAATGTCAGAACAGGTCAGCTCAGTGGCGGCTCCAGACCATTTTTACTGGGGGAGCTATAAGGGAGCTTGACTAATAATGGAGGTGCTATGTCCCGCACAGCGGGACGATTTTTTTTCGGGTTTAGTCCCCAAAAACACGCCTGTGGGTGTTTTCTTTTTTTGCACGTTTCCTCCCCAAAAAACAGCCTTTGGGGAGCAATTTCACACCAGCAAACAAGCAACTTGCAATAATGCAGTTATTAATGTGCAGGCTACTGTTTTAAAAAGCAAATTGCAATACATTAAGTTCATCATACACCTATTGCTCTAAGGCTGCAGTCCATTAACCTTCCCTGACTCCGTCAGATGGTAGCAGTATTGGGGGATATTAGCCCATGCCTATCCAACAATCTTGAGCATTATGGATTATCAGTAAACCATGTAACCAACACAAAATCTATATAAAATTAAGAAAAAAACTACAGAAATATTGTTAAATCAGTGGTTCTCAATCTTTTTACAAGTACCACCTCAGAAAATATTTGGCTCTCAAGTACCACCATTATGATTCATTTTAAAATGTAGTCCTATTCGGCTAGGCACAGGTTTGCACAAAAGGCAAATTAATTCCTAATCATTATAATAATAATTCCTAATCATTATAATACATATACAAATACAAATAATATATGTATACAGCCAAATTAAGGCATGCTGTACAAATTGGTAGGCCTATTGAGGAAAAATGGTTCTCCCATGACAGAGTGCAGACACAGGCAGGCTTTTATACTCTATGAGGCAGGCAGACAGACAGAGAGACAGGCAGGCAAGCAGGCAGACAGGCAGGCAGGCAGACAGACAGACAGGCAGGCAGGCAGGCAGGCAGACAGGCAGGCAGATACGACGCGCGCGCACACGCACACGCACAGACAAATAAGCTTGCTAGCGCAATTGTTATATGCGCGATTGAGTGAACCAGTTTGACTTCGCCATGCGCGATGCGATCCACAGCTGTAATTAATTGCGGACTGATTCAGTTTGCATCTAGAAATCAACGCTAAGCCATGGAGCCATCCATGGAGTTATGGTTATGTCCGCATCATATAGTGAGCAATGCATCGCCTGGTGTGCCATTTGAACAGTATCTATCGTATCCCCTGAACAAGGCATCAACCACTACGATGAAATGTGTTCTATGAGCAGGGCCTGGCTGGAAACAAGTTCTTGAGCTTAGCCCAGATACCCTGGGTAAATATAGATTTCATTTCATTTCATTTCATTCCACTCCCCGTCGGAATCTCACTACCCACGTATGGAGGGCCAAAACTGCCATATCTAAAAATAAATAAATAAATGAATAAATAAAATAATAAATAAATAAATCCAAAAATAAATAAATATATATGCAAAGAAATATATAAATCAATAATTAAATGCAAAAATAAATAAATAAATAGGCAAATAAATATAGAAATGAATAATTAAATGTATTTATTTGTTTTAATTATGTACACATTTAAATGCGAATTTAAATACACATTTAAATACGCATTTAAATATGCATTTAAATGTGCATTTAAATACACATTTAAATGCACATTTAAATATGCATTTAAATACGCATTTAAATACACATTTAAATGTGCATTTAATTTGTGTATTTCAAGCTGCTTTTCCCAAGGGTGTATTTCATGAACCGTATGTTAATGAGGGGGCGTGTCTTTCCTAATGAGGGTGTGTCTTTCCTATTCAGCCATTAGCAATCTAACCCAGAGCAATCAAACACCAAAAGATCCCATCCAGCCACTAGCATATAGTTTTGGATTTTACATTTAATTTTAGTTTAGTTTGTTTGTTTTGAATATATATATTTTTTTTTAATTAAGTTATTGGCATCAAAATGTACTTTAATTACCCAAAGTAAAAGTGTCCTAAATGTATAAAAATCTTTTGAAAATAGCAGATCTCCCCAAGCTCACAATGTGTCGCATCGCGGCCCATGTGAGCTTGTAGATCGGCTATTTTTAAATGCCCAAAATCTATATATGCTAGGGCTATTGTATGTAAGTTTTGTAATAATAATCAAAATCTACAAATTAATTAGTAACTAAAGTTTTCAAATAAATGTAATGGAGTAAAAGTAGGCTACAATTTTGGGATTTGTAAAAGTATTGGTATTGGAAAATACTCAAGTAAAGTACCAGTAAGTCCTTGCACGCATCCGCCTGGGTGACGGCAGACTGATGGGCCGCTGGCGCTTTGACATGGGGGGTCAGATCAACATATGGAATGAATTCTGTACTGGCCATATATGGAGCGTGTCTTGAGTGTACAGGGTTTGATGAGGTCAGAGGTCAGATCAACATATAGAACAGGACAACGCCAGTCAGAACAGGTCAACTCCATATATGGAGATATAAGGGTGGCAGCGGGGGCAGTGTCTTGAGAGTACGGGCCTTAATCTTCGCGCCTGTTGCATGGACAGGTATCAGTCAAAAGGGAGACATCGAAGTGGAAGGACAGGTGGAGAAGGATCAACATATGGAATGTCAGAACAGGAAGGAGAGGTGGAGAAGGATCAACATATGGAATGTCAGAACAGGTCAGCTCCATATAGAGATCTAAGGGTTTGAGTTTGAGGTCAGATGTAGAGTTGCTGGCCGGCTCCATATGCAGATCTTGCATATGGAGGTCAGTGTCATGATCTTCATATATGGAGATGGCCATATATGGAGACGTGATGTCACGAGGCGTGATGTCACGAGGCATGATGTCACGAGGTGTGATGTCATGAGGTGTGGACTGATGACTATATATGGAGGCGTGACGCTGACTGGCGGAATCTGCAGGTTTTCATATTAAACTGTGTATATCTCAACAAATACCTCAAACTTGTAGCCTACTTAGGTACAATACTTAAGTAAATGTACTAGATATTTTCCACCACTGCAAATACAATGCTAAAAATTTTGAACACAAGAAAGGGTTTGATTGATTGATTGATTGAAAATTGTATTCAGTTTGTATAATTTGGGTACAGTTCAAACGAAGGTAAAGGACAAAAACTGCTATGAGGATAAAACCAGAAAAAAGACTAAGACTTGTTTGTTTACATCAGGGTCCTCCATTTTCAATTTATCAGAAAGACGGGTAACAGGGTTACAGGTCAAGTGGACACTTAGTGGATCGACAGGTCACTTGTACACCTTGGATGAGTGGGCACTAGGTACAGGGTTGTAGTTTTTCTGGCACCTTGGATGAGTGGGCACTAGGTACAGGGTTGTAGTTTTTCTGGCACCTTGGTCGATTACCTTTGACCTCAGTACATTTTATTCTCAGTAGTAATTCTTAGTGGGGCAACTGGGCACCTAGGGGTAGGATAACTGGGCACCTGGACAACTTGGCACTGGGTAAAGGTGGGCAGTTTTTTTGCCACCTTGGTCGGGCACCATTGACATCAGTACATTTTATTCTCAGTAACATTCTTCTTGTGTGCAGTGAGATTAAGTATTGGCCTAAATTGGACATCATATATCTCTGATTGCACACTGTATGTGTATGCCCAGGCAAACATATTAATGCAGACATTTTGTAAGTGCTCTTCAGATGTCAAGCTTTAACTTTTTAAAGCATTTTGCACACCATTGTACACCAGGGGTTTTCAACTGATTATGAACCAGGGACCACTTACCACCCTGACTGAGAATCAACCTGGGGACCACCACCCTGACTGAGAATTAACCTGGGGGCCATTGTTGTGTTGGGAGGGGGGATATGGTCGTGGTGTGGGGGAAAGAAATTAACCTTCCATATTGAACTCATGTTGCTGTTCATTGTAACTTATTCTATGAGTAAGCAGACACCTGCGATTGATTATGGGCACATTTCCTTAATGGTGACTCAACCAGGCAATCCGGTTTCCCTTGAGATTCTAACTCACTTTTCTGTGGAAGTCCTTGACATCCGACTTCCCAGTAACTGACAACATCGACGCGTCATCATTTGTCACCAGATAATTTACTGCATTGTTTCTCAACTTGTGGTCAATACAATACATTCAAATACGAATCTTCACTTTCCTACATTACTAAATGCAGGGTCAGGGTCCAGGGACCACATGCAACAACTTCACGGACCACCAGTGGTCCACGGACCACCTGTTGAAAACCCATGCTGTACACCATCACTTGTTTACCTTTACTACCACCATATGATAATATTGTATCTGTATTTATTTATCATATATCTCTGATTGCACACTGTATGTGTATGCCCAGGCAAACATATGAATGCAGACATTTTGTAAGTGCTCTTCAGATGTTAAGGTTTAAAATTTTAAAGCATTTTGCACACCATTGTACACCAGGGGTTTTCAACCGATTATGAACCAGGGACCACGTACCACCCTGACTGAGAATCAACCTGGGGACCACCACCCTGACTGAGAATTAACCTGGGGGCCATTGTTGTGTTGGGAGGGGGGATATGGTCGTGGTGTGGGGGAAAGAAATTAACCTTCCATATTGAACTCATGTTGCTGTTCATTGTAACTTATTCTATGAGTAAGCAGACACCTGCGATTGATTATGGGCACATTTCCTTAATGGTGACTCAACCAGGCAATCCGGTTTCCCTTGAGATTCTAACTCACTTTTCTGTGAAGTTCTTGACATCCCACTTCCCAGTAACTGACAACATCGACGCGTCATCATTTGTCACCAGATAATTTACTGCATTGTTTCTCAACTGGTCAATACAATAAATTCAAATACGAATCTTCACTTTCCTACATTACTAAATGCATGGTCAGGGTCCAGGGACCACATGCAACACCTTCACGGACCACCAGTGGTCCACGGACCACCTGTTGAAAACCCATGTTGTACACCATCACTTGTTTACCTTTACTACCACCATATGATAATATTGTATCTGTATTTATTTATCATCATTTCCTGGGAAAACAGACAAGTACAGTCGATCTCTGAGCTCCTACATAGATTATCCAATGGTTGTTAAGTGACATCATCAAGTTCCACCCGGTCAGTGAGTGACATCATCAAGGTCCACCCCCTCATTAACATATGGTTCATGAAATAGACCTTTGGGAAAAGCAGCTTGAAATACACATTTAAATGTGCATTTAAATGTGCATTTTAAAGGGGAATTTAAATGGATATTTAAATGTACATTTAAATGCGTATTTAAAGGTACATTTAAATGCGTATTTAAATGCGTATTTAAATGCATATTTAAATGTACATTTAAATGTGTAGATAAATACAAATAAATAAATAAATAGTCACTTCAATACATTTAATTATTGATTTATATATTTCTTTGCATATTTATTTATTTATTTTTGCATTTATTTATTTATTCAATTATTTATTTATTTTTAGATATGGCAGTTTTAGCCCTCCATACCCACGGCCAGTGTCGGCCACCCGTGAGCAAAAACAAAACGGCCCGCAAAGTTCCACCAACTAGTACAACTACACCTGGTTGGTTCAAAGCATGTCAGGTGATGCACGCCGCTCGCGTAACGTTACGTAAATAACGTACGTAACGTTACGTAAATTATGTACGTAACGTTACCCGAACGGAGCACTGCGCATATACGAGTATACATTTTTTACTAATCGATGTTAACAGATAGCCGATAGGCCATTGAAAATAATATTATATGACCACCAAATAATTTCAGAGAAAATAATTGTATTCACTGACAGTGGGGGAAAAAATTTACATTTAGTTTGAGAATTTCTTGGGGGTGCTACAGGGGTGCTATGGGATTTTTGGAGGTGCTATAGCCCCCGCAAGCCCCCCCCCAGCGCCGCCCCTGGGTCAGCTCCATATAGATCTAAGGGTGGCAGCGGGGGCAGTGTCTTGAGTGTAAAGGGTTGTGTAAAGGGTCTGAGCTGGGCCTTAATTTTCAGGCCTGTTGAGAACTCTAGTTTTCGCCGACTGCCGGGCGCGGTTTGAGGTCAGATGTAGAGTTGCTGGCCAATATTGATACATCAGGGATCTCCATATACTGTATGGGCTTAATTGCGACATCAGGTTGTATTTACTATGACATCAGGGATCTCCGATGCCACGTGATGTTATGAGACCTGGGCACCATATATTGGGGCTTTCCCATGTATGGGGATTTAGAGTGTTACACTGACTGACGGACAAAAATGTACGATTTCATAGTAAACGCGACCTGCAGTCACAATAAGGCCTTATATAAACGGTTGCTTATTCACAATAGAACCAAATATTGGCATCCTGGGGGCAGCACTGAGGGGGAAGGTGCCCAACCCCCAGAAAAGGGCACCATTTTGTGGTGGACTTTTTGTGGGGGTCCCTTGTGCCATTTCACATCAGAAATATCCAACTAGGATGTTCCACAATAACTTGGCCTGTGTCATTGGACAGTAAAATAATACATTCTAATTTCCATGTAAACATAAAAATATATAATATTTGTGTGTGTGTGTGTGTGTGTGTGTGTGTGTGTGTGTGTGTGTGTGTGTGTGTGTGTGTGTGTGTGTGTGTGTGTGTGTGTGTGTGTGTGTGTGTGTGTGTGTGTGTGTGTGGTGGGGGGTAGGCGTTTCTTTCAGTGGGGATCACTTCATGGATGGATTTAATGACTTTTGCAGTAAAAGTAAAACTTCTGACCATCCATTTCATGAAGAGGACATCTTAAAGATATGAAAAAACAATGTCACATTTTGTTGATAAATAGTAGGACCAAAATTACAAGTGAATCTCAGAAAAGTAAACCTTTTGCTATTTCCGCCTATTTAAGGCCTTATATAAAAGGCTGCTGATTCACATTAGAACCAAATATTGGCATTCTGATTGTTCTGGGATGTAGGCACACTACCTGTAGACAATTTGTGCAAGTATGATGTAAAAACAAACAGCAGGTAAAAAATGACAGAGGATTTACTTGGAACTCTCTCTTTCAGATAGGCGTTTTTTATTGCCTATGTGGTGAGTCACTTCATGGATCAATTTTAAGACTTTTGCAGTAAAAGTAAATCTCGGGACAATCCATTTCATGAACGGGACATCCTAAAGATATGAAAAAACTATGTCCCGTTTTGTTATACCTCGGGGAGGGGTATAGTCAACTTTTGGGGCTTTTGTTCTTGCACTAATACACCAATGAACCAAACAAAATCTCAGAAGTTGAAGCAGTTTATAAGGACCCACTTTTAGGCCAGTGCAACAGAGCATGCTTTTGCATGCACACACACACACACACACACACACACACACACACACACACACACACACACACACACACACACACACACACACACACACACACACATGTTTGAGTAGTAGTCTCACCTGACCCCAATGGAAACAAGCCATAGGTTTTCTTGGGTTTTAAATCCTCTTATATCAATTGAACTGTACTTTCCTTAACCTGACTGCCAGGGGCGGTATGGATTCACACGTTAGTTCACAATACAGCAGCATCTGTGAAACAAAGGTGATTGTGAAGCAAGCGTGTCTGCCATCTGGTGGACAGTGCAACAAAGTGCCCCTGTAAAAAAACGAAAGCCCCCCCCCACCCATTTTTGAGGGGCCTATACAGGTTTAATGTTTGTCTTTAGTTCAATGTTTGTTTAATAAACGCCAATGACAATGAAGGGAAAACTTACGTCATAATGTAACTCATTACGTCATATTGTCTCTTAATTGTTAATGGCATTTATGTTTGTGTTGGCACCGTTTGTTTTACATCACCATTACATCAACATCACCTAATCAACATGAGTTAGACTTTAATATATTAGTGCCCCTCACTTCACACGGGTGTGATTTTTTCATATTGTACACATTTTCCCTTTTGTTATTATTTTTATTTTTATTCTGATGAATTTAAAATGAAGGACCCTAGATGTAAACAAGTGGTTTTTCTGGTTTTATCCTTTTTACCTGTACTTTCGTTTGAACTGTACGCATTCTACTAACTGTGAATACAGAAAATGAATCAATCAATGAATCAATCAATCTTCAGCCTTGGAATCCTGCGGTTTCCCATTGGTCCACAGGGAGGAAATCTCCTCCCCGTTGGTCATGCACATCAGTCAATGAGGGGCGAGGTTCCTGCGAGACCTCATTCCACGGAGCGCTGTGATTGGGTGGATGTGATTCCTAACGAATTCAGCGCTCTCCGTTTGAATCCAGACCACTGTGGCTGCACTGTCTAGTGTCTGGGGAGTGGAGGAAGGCTGGAAGCGAGCAGAGCTGACAGACAAACATTTTATAATCTATTTTTAAGGTTTCCTTTCCAATTCCCGAACAGGTAACGTCGTTTTTTGTTGGGAGAGGAGGCGGAGAGTGTGGGAGGACGTCAGAGGTTGGCAGGCAGCCAGGTTTTTGACAGCTGTCACAGTAGACGGAGGAGGAAGGAAGGAGGCGCAGAGCGAAATGAAATGAAATGAAATCTATATTTACCCAGGGTATCTGGGCTAAGCTCAAGAACTTGTTTCCAGCCAGGCCCTGCTCATAGAACACATTTCATCGTAGTGGTTCAATGCCTTGTTCAAGGGCACTTCAGCGGTGGTAATTTTAACGTGTCGGACGGCTGATTCGAACTAGGAATCTTCCGGTATCAAGACCGCGCCGCTATCCGTTCGGCCACCGCTGCCGACACTACTGCGATAAATGTTTGGAGGCGCAAAACTTTGAATAAGTATTGTCAAGTTTTGTGCAGTAACTCAATCATTGGTGGTTCTCTCTTGGCCTTTCTTTTCTTTTCCTTGCTCTGCTTATGTGTCATCCCCTTGGCGTTTAATAGCAGTAGTGTCTTCAGTTCTGTGTACCTATATTAGTGCAGAAGAAGGACAGTGCTAGGCTAGCGTGGGAGTCGGGAGCCTATGGCTTCCGAAGGGAGTGGGGGGAACGAGGGAGGGGGGTGGAGGATCCAGGAGAGGAGGGGTAAGAGACCCGCACCGAGTGAGGAAAATGTCAATGTCCCTGAAAAACAGAGGAAAACTAGCCCGGACGAGCTTGTAGTGCTGTACAGAGTCAAAGGAGCTAAGCCAGGTGATGCAGGCTTCAAAGCAGTCAACCCACTACAGATTGACGCAAACTTAAAGAGTCAGATCGGCGGGGGTTTTGCAGCTAAAGTGCTGTTCAATGGTGTACTTAGAGTCATATGTGCAAGCAAAAAACTGTATGACAACGCTATGAAAGTGAGTAAAGTGGTGAGCAGAGTTGAGAGGCTAGATGCTACACCTAAAGAAAGTGAGGGAAGCAAGGGAGTTGTTTATGGAATGTTCTCAGGTCTGTCAGAGAAAGAAATACTGGATAATATTGGAGGTGGAGAGGTAATTGCTGTTAAGAGATTTGGGAGCAGAGAGGGGGCACGGGGGGACCCGCCGGTCCTGCTGACGTTTAAGGACACTCTGCTTCCAAGCAGAGTGTTTTTGGGGTCAATGTCCTATCAGGTGAGGGAGTATGTAAGACCACCACTGAGATGCTACAACTGCCAGAGGTATGGCCATATTGCGGGGTCCTGTCGGGGTAAGCAGAAGTGTGCTAAGTGTGGGGGAGAGCACAGTATCACGGAATGTAACGCAGAAGCCCCTAAGTGTCCCAATTGTGGGGGGACCCATGGAGCGGCTTATCGGTGGTGCGAGCACACTATTAAGGCTCGGAAGGTGCAGACAGTGAAGGAGCGAGAAAATGTGACATATGCTGAGGCAGTGCAGAGAGTTGCAACGGAGGGCGGGGAGGAGAGAGGAGGGGGGAGTGTAACGCAGGGGAGTGTAACGCAGGGGAGCAAGCAAGATGATCCAAACAGGTGGCCACCAGACATGCTAGTAATGACCAAGGAGTCATTTCTGGCATTTATGGCAGAGGTTCTGAAAGCAGCAAGGCCCATTCTTGCGAAAGAGAAACTCAACGGCTCAGACCTCCTTAAGGAAGTGATGATGGTAGCGGAAAGGTTCCTTGGGGTTAAAAAGGACCCAGCGGTAGTGCACCAGCTCATTCTAGATGTAAACAACAAGAGGGGACAGGGCCGGCCGGGGAGCAGGGAAGAGGTAGGAGACACTGTGGGTGCTAGTGGTGTAACCGAAGGTGAATATGATGAAGTGGGCATTTGTTAGTCTCCTTATGTTCTGTGTCCTACAGTGGAATGCTCGGAGCCTAGTGAGGAATGGACAGGAACTAAAAAAGTTTGTTGACAGGCTCGAGAACGAGCCAGAGGTCATTTGTGTACAAGAGACGTGGCTGCGGCCGTGCCTGGATTTTGTAATCCCAGGGTATGATAGCACAGAGGTCGGGAGTAGGAGCAAAAAGAGTGTGACTGTGATTAACTTCTACAACCCCTGCAAGAGCCTGGTGCTGTCAGACTTGGACGAAGTAATGGAGAAAGTAAGGAGCCCAGTGATATGGGCGGGTGACTTTAATGCCCACAACCCATTATGGGGTAGCGGGCAAAGGGACAGAAATGGGGGTGTGATAGAGGACTGGCTGGAAAACCACGGGCTGGTAGTCTTAAACGACGGGAGACCAACGAGGTATGACATTGCTAGGAACACGTCCAGCCAACTGGACCTAACGATAGCATCCCCTAGCTTGGCAAGAGTTGGGGAGTGGGAAGTTGATGAGTCATGTAACTTGGGCAGTGATCACTATACAATAATGAGTACGTTTGGGAGAGAGCTAAGGAAGGAAGAGGGAGAGACGGTTCCTAGGTATAATTTTGCTCGGGCCAAGTGGGACGAGTTTCAGGAAAAGGCGGAAAACCTAGTGGGACAGGTTGACAGCGAGGGCTCAGTGGACAAGTGGAACAATTCATTGTGCTCTATGATCCATGATGCAGCTAGCGGTACCATCCCAAAGAAGCGAGAGGCCAGGCCCCGAAAGCGTGTCCCCTGGTGGAGTAAGAGGTGTGATGAAGCGGTTAGGGGCGATTAATCACATGATTGTCCATAGTTAATCGCAAATTAATCGCATATTTTTATCCGTTCTAAATATCCCTTAAATCAGTGGTTGTCAAGATTTGTCATATCAAGGCCCATTATTTATTCTGCATTTGAGCCACGGACCACCATTTGATGACATTTAGCCTTCCAGACCCAAACTAAAGAACTGTATTGATGTTGGTACCATTAGGAGAGATAACAGGCCAATGTTGATCAAATTAATTTGGCTACATTCTCAAATTGTGTAGAAGTAATGCAGATGTTTAACAATTTTTCAACTGTTGAGTGTGAAATTGAACCAAAAGGACCCACTTGGTTTAATTGTACTCGCAAGAGTTAAAGATCTCTAAGGGTTCATTTGGTTACCGGTGGTCCCCAGACCACAGGTTCAGAACCACTGCTTTAGTGCTTTTCAAAATACTCTTATCAACATGGGAGAATGTTTTTTTTGTTGCAAATGCCATGGAAGAGGGCAGAAATTCTCAAAGCATAAACTCCACACACGCTGCGCGAGACGAGACCCCTCCGCTCCGCCTGCCTCTCTCCTGCAAGCCATAGCTGCAAGCACGCACACACACAGGCTGTCAACATTAGCTTTAGCAGGCATTAGCATGGTGCAAAAGTAACTGCTGTGTTTGTCTCCCGAAACTGTTCAGTTCAGCCTGCATGAACAGCGCTCGAGCGGTCGGTTTCTGCCCCCTCAATGTCGTAACTCTTCTATGAGTTGGCTCTGGGTCAAACCAAACTGTTCAGTTCAGCCTGCATGAACAGCGCTCGAGCGCTCGGTTTCTGCCCCCTCAATGTCGTAACTCTTCTATGAGTTGGCTCTGGGTCAAACCACCGCGATGGGAAATGGCTGTGAATGTGCGTGGCAATGGAATTGGCCAATGCGAATTCTATAATCGTAATACTTTGGCACAAACCAACTATTGGCGAAGAACAATATTGATGTAACTAAGAGTTTCGATGAGTTAGCTATATTTTATATACAGAGATTTAGAAGGAATAAGCGAAATCATGAGGCGACAATTCCTCCTCCTCCGCTGTTTCTCTTCTCCTGAGGAGAGATCACAGTGGGTGGTGGCTTCCATGTGTGTGTGTGTGTGTGTGTGTGTGTGTGTGTGTGTGTGTGTGTGTGTCAGCCAATGGCGAGAGGGGAGGCAGTGTTGCCAGGTCCGCGAATTATAAGCGAGTTGGAGTGTGTGTAAGTAGTGTGTTGAAAGGTGTTTTTTGTGGGCTTTTGAAATATGCAGACTTGGCAACACTCAGCAAGAAGTACTCGGCAGTATGGTTGCCAGTGTTGCCAACTGTCGTGACAGAAATAAGCTAAGCAGCCTCCACGTTAGGCTGGAAATATGCAGGCAGGAAATATGCAGACTTGGCAACACTCAGCAAGAAGTACTCGGCAGTATGGTTGCCAGTGTTGCCAACTGTCGTGACAGAAATAAGCTAAGCAGCCTCCACGTTAGGCTGGATGGAAATATATGCAGACTTGGCTGGAAATATGCAGACTTGGCAACACTCAGCAGAATGATCTACGGTCGACTACCAGTGTTGCAAGTTTCCCATGCTAATATAGACCTGCCGATTCTTCGAATCAGCTGGTAAAAATAGAAGAACCACTGACATAGCAACATAGCTTTTTCAGAAAACTGTCAGGATGTAGAAGACATTTTTAGAATCTGATCTCGGGTCAAAATGGGTTAAATGTGCTATACAAATTTGAGTACTAGTAGTCATTTTCAGCACTGATCAACACCGACATCAGTTTGGCACATTGGATCCTTTGGGTTGTTATGGTGAAGTTATGGTGAATTGTCTCCTTACTTTGTAGAAGACACCCCTGCAGAGACAGAAGATGAGGATGAACACCAACCAGAGTGAGTCTTTATTCTAAAAGGTGTGATGTTGAGTAGGGTCAGACGCATTCGACAGTACAGACGCCTGCTGCACCCACTCTGAAGGATGGATCACTTGCGTTCCAGTGTTTATTTCGTCGACTAAGACGAAAAATGTTCGACTACCTTTTTTCACTGACAATAAATAAACTAAGCTATGATGACAAACTAAATATACTGACACTAATAAAAACTAGACTAAAATGTTAGGAAGTGACTAGTGGACAGGAGATCCAGTATAAGTCATTTTACACTTGGTTGTTTGCTGAAAATAGCTATGTAGATCGGCTATTTTCAGCAAGTTTAAACAGTCATTACGATGGCATCAAGGCCCACCAAAATACATTTAATTTTAGTTGACTAAATCAACTGTACATTTAGTAGACTAAAATCTTATGATATTTAGTCTACTAAAACTAGACTAACACTGAAACATTCCAGGTGACTAAAATGTGACTGAAACTAAATTAACTATTGAAGAGACTATGACTAAAACTAAAATCAAAATGTGCTGCCAAAAACAACACCGTTGCGTCCCCCCCCCCCTTTAGTATTACATCGAATTAATTAATCCAGCGTAATCCTAATATCCTTTCAGCAAGAGGGAGCTGTCTCATTATCTCGGCTATATATTACTAACCGTCTAGCAGTGCATTGGTTCTATATATATTACTAACCGTCTAGCAGTGCATTGGTTCTATATATATTACTAACCGTCTAGCAGTGCATTGGTTCTATATATATTACTAACCGTCTAGCAGTGCATTGGTTCTATATATATATTACTAACCGTCTAGCAGTGCATTGGTTCTATATATATTACTAACCGTCTAGCAGTGCATTGGTTCTATATATATATTACTAACCGTCTAGCAGTGCATTGGTTCTATATATATATTACTAACCGTCTAGCAGTGCATTGGTTCTATATATATATTACTAACCGTCTAGCAGTGCATTGGTTCTATATATATATTACTAACCGTCTAGCAGTGCATTGGTTCTATATATATTACTAACCGTCTAGCAGTGCATTGGTTCTATATATATATTACTAACCGTCTAGCAGTGCATTGGTTCTATATATATTACTAACCGTCTAGCAGTGCATTGGTTCTATATATATTACTAACCGTCTAGCAGTGCATTGGTTCTATATATATATTACTAACCGTCTAGCAGTGCATTGGTTCTATATATATTACTAACCGTCTAGCAGTGCATTGGTTCTATATATATATTACTAACCGTCTAGCAGTGCATTGGTTCTATATATATTACTAACCGTCTAGCAGTGCATTGGTTCTATATATATTACTAACCGTCTAGCAGTGCATTGGTATATATTACTAACCGTCTAGCAGTGCATTGGTTCTATATATATTACTAACCGTCTAGCAGTGCATTGGTTCTATATATATATTTTCTTTCTTGTGGCAGCAGAAACTGAGTTTTCTTTCTCATTATCTATGTAGTCCTTAAGTAATAGTTCTTGTGGCAGCAGTACCAGTAGGCCCAACAGTGTTCTCTCTCTCCTCTATATAGTCCTTCCATAATAGTTCTTGTGGCAGCAGTACCAGTAGGCCCAACAGTGTTCTCTCTCTCCTCTATATAGTCCTTCCATAATAGTTCTTGTGGCAGCAGTACTAGTAGGCCCAACAGTGTTCTCTCTCTCTCTCTCCTCTATATAGTCCTTCCATAATAGTTCTTGTGGCAGCAGTACTAGTAGGCCCAACAGTGTTCTCTCTCTCCTCTATATAGTCCTTCCATAATAGTTCTTGTGGCAGCAGTACTAGTAGGCCCAACAGTGTTCTCTCTCTCCTCTATATAGTCCTTCCATAATAGTTCTTGTGGCAGCAGTACTAGTAGGCCCAACAGTGTTCTCTCTCTCTCTCTCCTCTATATAGTCCTTCCATAATAGTTCTTGTGGCAGCAGTACTAGTAGGCCCAACAGTGTTCTCTCTCTCCTCTATATAGTCCTTCCATAATAGTTCTTGTGGCAGCAGTACTAGTAGGCCCAACAGTGTTCTCTCTCTCTCTCTCCTCTATATAGTCCTTCCATAATAGTTCTTGTGGCAGCAGTACTAGTAGGCCCAACAGTGTTCTCTCTCTCTCTCTCCTCTATATAGTCCTTCCATAATAGTTCTTGTGGCAGCAGTACCAGTAGGCCCAACAGTGTTCTCTCTCCTCTATATAGTCCTTCCATAATAGTTCTTGTGGCAGCAGTACTAGTAGGCCCAACAGTGTTCTCTCTCTCTCTCTCCTCTATATAGTCCTTCCATAATAGTTCTTGTGGCAGCAGTACTAGTAGGCCCAACAGTGTTCTCTCTCTCCTCTATATAGTCCTTCCATAATAGTTCTTGTGGCAGCAGTACTAGTAGGCCCAACAGTGTTCTCTCTCCTCTATATAGTCCTTCCATAATAGTTCTTGTGGCAGCAGTACTAGTAGGCCCAACAGTGTTCTCTCTCTCCTCTATATAGTCCTTCCATAATAGTTCTTGTGGCAGCAGTACTAGTAGGCCCAACAGTGTTCTCTCTCTCCTCTATATAGTCCTTCCATAATAGTTCTTGTGGCAGCAGTACTAGTAGGCCCAACAGTGTTCTCTCTCTCTCTCTCCTCTATATAGTCCTTCCATAATAGTTCTTGTGGCAGCAGTACTAGTAGGCCCAACAGTGTTCTCTCTCTCCTCTATATAGTCCTTCCATAATAGTTCTTGTGGCAGCAGTACTAGTAGGCCCAACAGTGTTCTCTCTCTCTCTCTCCTCTATATAGTCCTTCCATAATAGTTCTTGTGGCAGCAGTACTAGTAGGCCCAACAGTGTTCTCTCTCCTCTATATAGTCCTTCCATAATAGTTCTTGTGGCAGCAGTACTAGTAGGCCCAACAGTGTTCTCTCTCTCCTCTATATAGTCCTTCCATAATAGTTCTTGTGGCAGCAGTACTAGTAGGCCCAACAGTGTTCTCTCTCTCTCTCTCCTCTATATAGTCCTTCCATAATAGTTCTTGTGGCAGCAGTACTAGTAGGCCCAACAGTGTTCTCTCTCTCTCTCTCCTCTATATAGTCCTTCCATAATAGTTCTTGTGGCAGCAGTACTAGTAGGCCCAACAGTGTTCTCTCTCTCTCTCTCCTCTATATAGTCCTTCCATAATAGTTCTTGTGGCAGCAGTACTAGTAGGCCCAACAGTGTTCTCTCTCCTCTATATAGTCCTTCCATAATAGTTCTTGTGGCAGCAGTACTAGTAGGCCCAACAGTGTTCTCTCTCTCTCTCTCCTCTATATAGTCCTTCCATAATAGTTCTTGTGGCAGCAGTACTAGTAGGCCCAACAGTGTTCTCTCTCTCCTCTATATAGTCCTTCCATAATAGTTCTTGTGGCAGCAGTACCAGTAGGCCCAACAGTGTTCTCTCTCCTCTATATAGTCCTTCCATAATAGTTCTTGTGGCAGCAGTACCAGTAGGCCCAACAGTGTTCTCTCTCTCCTCTATATAGTCCTTCCATAATAGTTCTTGTGGCAGCAGTACTAGTAGGCCCAACAGTGTTCTCTCTCTCTCTCCTCTATATAGTCCTTCCATAATAGTTCTTGTGGCAGCAGTACTAGTAGGCCCAACAGTGTTCTCTCTCTCTCTCTCCTCTATATAGTCCTTCCATAATAGTTCTTGTGGCAGCAGTACTAGTAGGCCCAACAGTGTTCTCTCTCTCTCTCTCCTCTATATAGTCCTTCCATAATAGTTCTTGTGGCAGCAGTACCAGTAGGCCCAACAGTGTTCTCTCTCCTCTATATAGTCCTTCCATAATAGTTCTTGTGGCAGCAGTACTAGTAGGCCCAACAGTGTTCTCTCTCTCTCTCTCCTCTATATAGTCCTTCCATAATAGTTCTTGTGGCAGCAGTACTAGTAGGCCCAACAGTGTTCTCTCTCTCTCTCCTCTATATAGTCCTTCCATAATAGTTCTTGTGGCAGCAGTACTAGTAGGCCCAACAGTGTTCTCTCTCTCTCTCTCCTCTATATAGTCCTTCCATAATAGTTCTTGTGGCAGCAGTACTAGTAGGCCCAACAGTGTTCTCTCTCTCCTCTATATAGTCCTTCCATAATAGTTCTTGTGGCAGCAGTACTAGTAGGCCCAACAGTGTTCTCTCTCTCCTCTATATAGTCCTTCCATAATAGTTCTTGTGGCAGCAGTACTAGTAGGCCCAACAGTGTTCTCTCTCTCTCTCTCCTCTATATAGTCCTTCCATAATAGTTCTTGTGGCAGCAGTACTAGTAGGCCCAACAGTGTTCTCTCTCTCTCTCTCCTCTATATAGTCCTTCCATAATAGTTCTTGTGGCAGCAGTACCAGTAGGCCCAACAGTGTTCTCTCTCTCCTCTATATAGTCCTTCCATAATAGTTCTTGTGGCAGCAGTACTAGTAGGCCCAACAGTGTTCTCTCTCTCTCTCTCCTCTATATAGTCCTTCCATAATAGTTCTTGTGGCAGCAGTACCAGTAGGCCCAACAGTGTTCTCTCTCTCCTCTATATAGTCCTTCCATAATAGTTCTTGTGGCAGCAGTACCAGTAGGCCCAACAGTGTTCTCTCTCCTCTATATAGTCCTTCCATAATAGTTCTTGTGGCAGCAGTACTAGTAGGCCCAACAGTGTTCTCTCTCTCTCTCTCCTCTATATAGTCCTTCCATAATAGTTCTTGTGGCAGCAGTACTAGTAGGCCCAACAGTGTTCTCTCTCTCTCTCTCCTCTATATAGTCCTTCCATAATAGTTCTTGTGGCAGCAGTACTAGTAGGCCCAACAGTGTTCTCTCTCCTCTATATAGTCCTTCCATAATAGTTCTTGTGGCAGCAGTACTAGTAGGCCCAACAGTGTTCTCTCTCTCTCTCTCCTCTATATAGTCCTTCCATAATAGTTCTTGTGGCAGCAGTACTAGTAGGCCCAACAGTGTTCTCTCTCTCCTCTATATAGTCCTTCCATAATAGTTCTTGTGGCAGCAGTACTAGTAGGCCCAACAGTGTTCTCTCTCTCTCTCTCCTCTATATAGTCCTTCCATAATAGTTCTTGTGGCAGCAGTACTAGTAGGCCCAACAGTGTTCTCTCTCTCCTCTATATAGTCCTTCCATAATAGTTCTTGTGGCAGCAGTACCAGTAGGCCCAACAGTGTTCTCTCTCTCTCTCTCCTCTATATAGTCCTTCCATAATAGTTCTTGTGGCAGCAGTACTAGTAGGCCCAACAGTGTTCTCTCTCCTCTATATAGTCCTTCCATAATAGTTCTTGTGGCAGCAGTACTAGTAGGCCCAACAGTGTTCTCTCTCTCTCTCTCCTCTATATAGTCCTTCCATAATAGTTCTTGTGGCAGCAGTACCAGTAGGCCCAACAGTGTTCTCTCTCTCCTCTATATAGTCCTTCCATAATAGTTCTTGTGGCAGCAGTACTAGTAGGCCCAACAGTGTTCTCTCTCTCTCTCTCCTCTATATAGTCCTTCCATAATAGTTCTTGTGGCAGCAGTACCAGTAGGCCCAACAGTGTTCTCTCTCTCCTCTATATAGTCCTTCCATAATAGTTCTTGTGGCAGCAGTACCAGTAGGCCCAACAGTGTTCTCTCTCCTCTATATAGTCCTTCCATAATAGTTCTTGTGGCAGCAGTACTAGTAGGCCCAACAGTGTTCTCTCTCTCTCTCTCCTCTATATAGTCCTTCCATAATAGTTCTTGTGGCAGCAGTACCAGTAGGCCCAACAGTGTTCTCTCTCTCTCTCCTCTATATAGTCCTTCCATAATAGTTCTTGTGGCAGCAGTACTAGTAGGCCCAACAGTGTTCTCTCTCTCTCTCTCCTCTATATAGTCCTTCCATAATAGTTCTTGTGGCAGCAGTACTAGTAGGCCCAACAGTGTTCTCTCTCTCCTCTATATAGTCCTTCCATAATAGTTCTTGTGGCAGCAGTACTAGTAGGCCCAACAGTGTTCTCTCTCTCTCTCCTCTATATAGTCCTTCCATAATAGTTCTTGTGGCAGCAGTACTAGTAGGCCCAACAGTGTTCTCTCTCTCTCTCTCCTCTATATAGTCCTTCCATAATAGTTCTTGTGGCAGCAGTACTAGTAGGCCCAACAGTGTTCTCTCTCTCTCTCCTCTATATAGTCCTTCCATAATAGTTCTTGTGGCAGCAGTACTAGTAGGCCCAACAGTGTTCTCTCTCTCTCTCTCCTCTATATAGTCCTTCCATAATAGTTCCTTTGGCAGCAGTACCAGTAGGCCCAACAGTGTTCTCTCTCTCCTCTATATAGTCCTTCCATAATAGTTCTTGTGGCAGCAGTACTAGTAGGCCCAACAGTGTTCTCTCTCTCTCTCTCCTCTATATAGTCCTTCCATAATAGTTCTTGTGGCAGCAGTACTAGTAGGCCCAACAGTGTTCTCTCTCTCTCTCTCCTCTATATAGTCCTTCCATAATAGTTCTTGTGGCAGCAGTACTAGTAGGCCCAACAGTGTTCTCGCTCTCCTCTATATAGTCCTTCCATAATAGTTCTTGTGGCAGCAGTACTAGTAGGCCCAACAGTGTTCTCTCTCTCCTCTATATAGTCCTTCCATAATAGTTCTTGTGGCAGCAGTACTACTAGGCCCAACAGTGTGTTCTCTCTTGTGACTGCAGGTGTTCGCCAGTGGCAGTAGTAACAGTGTGACTCGGGCCAGTAGTCGCTCTGCTGTTGCAAACTCCAGATCACACACAGCTGGTAAGACATGAGGGTGTCTTACCCTAAAAAGAAAATGCATGCTTTAATTCAGTGTGATCAGAAGCAGGGATGACATCACCCAGTCCCACCGTATATAAAACTATTGACCAGAGGGGGGCGTCAGATCCCCACAAATCCGACTTGGGAGTGTCTGATAAAGCAGATGTGATCATTGTACACAATTAATAATTTAAATAAATGTTATACAATGATTAATCTAAATGAATTACCTTTCCGTTTGTAGATGCAGCTGTTGTTCAGTCACCTGTGAGGTAAGTACTGCTTTTGATTTGTGTTCAAACTGTGATGGCTGTTTAGTGAATTTGTGTTTGATAAACAGTCAAACTGTAGTATATGGTATGGTATTTGAATTGTCAGTCGAACGGTTGGTTTACATAGTGTCTAAAACATGTGTCAATCTACAAGTCAAACGACATACAATTTATGCGCCACTGAATCATGTAGTGTATGTTTATTTCAACATGCTCTTTAGAGCTTCCAGGAGTACCAAACGAAAGCCTGAAGAACATGCAGATAGCAGCCAGAAGAAAGTGGTAAGAAGTGCTTTATTATCTGGGGTTGGGACGTGAATGTTTTAACCCATTTAGACCTGATGCTGATTCTTTAAAAAAAGGTCTTCTAAATCCTAAGTTTGGTTTGTCTGTAGTACTGTAGCGGACTCCCATCTCAAAATGTTGTTTCCCCCCCCCCAGAAGCAAAGCTTTGAGATAAAAACATTGGCTGTGAAAGATTTGCGCCACATTTTCCCGATTTCTCAAAAATGGCTAAAATATGACATAATGCTTAAAATACAAAGGGGTTCCCGTCCAGAATGTTTTATCTGATTAGACATTATCTATCAAATCTGGTTTTGGGACGTGAATGTTTTAAAAGTGTGGCTTTAAAGGATCAAATCTGTGGAGCCTCAACTGGACTGCAGTTTGAGCCCAAGGCCCACACCCAAATGAACCCATTTAGACCTGAAGCCCCCCAAAAAAGGCTTCTAAATCCTAAACAAATCGAAACTATAAAGTGTGCATTTTCTGTCTCTCACTCTCACACTCACTCTCACACTCTCACACACTCACTCTCACACACTCACTCTCACTCACTCTCACACACTCACTCTCTCACTCACTCTCACACACTCACTCTCTCACACACTCTCACACACTCACTCTCTCACACACTCTCACACTCACTCTCTCACACACTCTCACACACTCACTCTCACACACTCACTCTCACTCACTCTCACACACTCACTCTCTCACTCACTCTCACACACTCACTCTCTCACACTCTCACACACTCACTCTCTCACACACTCTCACACACTCACTCTCTCACACACTCTCACACACTCACTCTCTCACACACTCTCACACTCACTCTCTCACACACTCTCACACTCACTCTCTCACACACTCTCACACTCACTCTCTCACACACTCTCACACTCACTCTCTCACACACTCTCACACTCACTCTCTCACACACTCTCACACACTCACTCTCTCACACACTCTCACACTCACTCTCACACACTCACTCTCACACACTCTCACACACTCACTCTCACACACTCACTCTCACTCACACACTCTCACACACTCACACACTCTCACACTCACTCTCACACTCACTCTCACACACTCTCACACACTCACTCTCACACACTCACTCTCACACACTCACTCTCTCACACTCTCTCACTCTCTCACACACTCTCACACACTCTCTCTCACACACTCTCACACACTCTCACACACTCTCACACTCTCACACACACTCTCACACACTCTCACACTCACTCACACACACTCTCACACTCTCACACACACTCTCACACACTCTCACACTCACTCTCACACTCACTCACACACACTCTCACACACTCTCACACACTCACTCTCACACACTCACTCTCACTCACACACTCTCACACACACTCTCACACACTCTCACACTCACTCTCACACTCACTCACACACACTCTCACACACTCTCACACACTATCTCACACTCTCACACACACTCTCACACTCTCACACACACTCTCACACTCTCACACACTCTCACACTCTCACACACTCTCACACTCTCACACACTCTCACACTCTCACACACACTCTCTCACACTCTCACACACACTCTCACACTCTCACACATACTCTCACACTCTCACACTCACACACACTCTCACACTCCCACACACTCTCACTTTTGCATGAAAGTTTGAGAACTACGGATTTAGAAGGCATTTCGTTTGTAGAATCTGCCTCAGGTCTTAATGGGTTATTAATATAATATAATCCATGTATGATGTGTGCATTCTCTGATGTACATATGTGATGTTATCCAAGGTGTAACCTTTGAAGTGCCACTGACAAATGCTTGCATATTGGTCCCAACTGTAAATTACAGACACCCAATGGCACGCAGTAGATTAGAGAATTGCCAAGCTGCGTGATGCAACATGCCGGACGGGTGATGAACACATACAAATAAAGTTGCGTTTTGTTTTTTCCAGGTGAGGCCTAACATGAAGACTTTCCTCCAGACTGTCCACCGGAACCAGATGTTGATGACTCCAAACTCTCTGGGTCGCACAGCTGTCATGAAGTCCTTCATTAAACACAACACTCCTCTGAAGGTGGACATGGTGGTACGTCAACACACCTTACTGTCGCACCTCTGAAGGTGGACATAGTGGTAGTAGTCAACACACCTTACTGTCGCACCTCTGAAGGGGGACATGGTGGTAGTAGTCAACACACCTTACTGTCACACCTCTGAAGGGGGACATGGTGGTAGTAGTCAACACACCTTACTGTCGCACCTCTGAAGGTGGACATGGTGGTAGTAGTCAACACACCTTACTGTCGCACCTCTGAAGGTGGACATGGTGGTAGTAGTCAACACACCTTACTGTCGCACCTCTGAAGGGGGACATAGTGGTAGTAGTCAACACACCTTACTGTCGCACCTCTGAAGGTGGACATAGTGGTAGTAGTCAACACACCTTACTGTCGCACCTCTGAAGGGGGACATAGTGGTAGTAGTCAACACACCTTACTGTCGCACCTCTGAAGGTGGACATAGTGGTAGTAGTCAACACACCTTACTGTCGCACCTCTGAAGGTGGTAGTAGTCAACACACCTTACTGTCGCACCTCTGAAGGGGGACATGGTGGTAGTAGTCAACACACCTTACTGTCGCACCTCTGAAGGTGGACATGGTGGTAGTAGTCAACACACCTTACTGTCGCACCTCTGAAGGTGGACATGGTGGTAGTAGTCAACACACCTTACTGTCGCACCTCTGAAGGGGGACATAGTGGTAGTAGTCAACACACCTTACTGTCGCACCTCTGAAGGTGGACATAGTGGTAGTAGTCAACACACCTTACTGTCGCACCTCTGAAGGGGGACATAGTGGTAGTAGTCAACACACCTTACTGTCGCACCTCTGAAGGTGGACATAGTGGTAGTAGTCAACACACCTTACTGTCGCACCTCTGAAGGTGGTAGTAGTCAACACACCTTACTGTCGCACCTCTGAAGGTGGACATAGTGGTAGTAGTCAACACACCTTACTGTCGCACCTCTGAAGGGGGACATAGTGGTAATAGTCAACACACCTTACTGTCGCACCTCTGAAGGGGGACATAGCAGGCCTTTGTGTTTATTTTAAACTTGCTTTATTATATTGTATTTCTTTTCTGTTTTGTTAGGCGACCTTGGGTGACCTGAAAGGCGCTATATAAATAAAATGTATTATTATTATTATTATTATAGTGGTAGTAGTCAACACACCTTACTGTCGCACCTCTGAAGGGGGACATAGTGGTAGTAGTCAACACACCTTACTGTCGCACCTCTGAAGGGGGACATAGTGGTAGTAGTCAACACACCTTACTGTCGCACCTCTGAAGGGGGACATAGTGGTAGTAGTCAACACACCTTACTGTCGCACCTCTGAAGGGGGACATAGTGGTAGTAGTCAACACACCTTACTGTCGCACCTCTGAAGGGGGACATAGTGGTAGTAGTCAACACACCTTACTGTCGCACCTCTGAAGGTGGACATAGTGGTAGTAGTCAACACACCTTACTGTCGCACCTCTGAAGGTGGACATAGTGGTAGTAGTCAACACACCTTACTGTCGCACCTCTGAAGGTGGACATAGTGGTAGTAGTCAACACACCTTACTGTCGCACCTCTGAAGGGGGACATAGTGGTAGTAGTCAACACACCTTACTGTCGCACCTCTGAAGGTGGACATAGTGGTAGTAGTCAACACACCTTACTGTCGCACCTCTGAAGGTGGACATAGTGGTAGTAGTCAACACACCTTACTGTCGCACCTCTGAAGGTGGACATAGTGGTAGTAGTCAACACACCTTACTGTCGCACCTCTGAAGGGGGACATAGTGGTAGTAGTCAACACACCTTACTGTCGCACCTCTGAAGGGGGACATAGTGGTAGTAGTCAACACACCTTACTGTCGCACCTCTGAAGGGGGACATAGTGGTAGTAGTCAACACACCTTACTGTCGCACCTCTGAAGGGGGACATAGTGGTAGTAGTCAACACACCTTACTGTCGCACCTCTGAAGGTGGACATAGTGGTAGTAGTCAACACACCTTACTGTCGCACCTCTGAAGTTGGACATAGTGGTAGTAGTCAACACACCTTACTGTCGCACCTCTGAAGGTGGACATAGTGGTAGTAGTCAACACACCTTACTGTCGCACCTCTGAAGGTGGACATAGTGGTAGTAGTCAACACACCTTACTGTTGCACCTCTGAAGGTGGACATAGTGGTAGTAGTCAACACACCTTACTGTCGCACCTCTGAAGGTGGACATAGTGGTAGTAGTCAACACACCTTACTGTCGCACCTCTGAAGGGGGACATAGTGGTAGTAGTCAACACACCTTACTGTCGCACCTCTGAAGGGGGACATAGTGGTAGTAGTCAACACACCTTACTGTCGCACCTCTGAAGGGGGACATAGTGGTAGTAGTCAACACGACGTACTGTCACTGTTGGTAACTGTGTGTCGAGAACTGGACGTGATGAGCAGAATCTTATCAGTCGCCTCGGCTCAGCCCCTAGTGTGAAAGCAGTTGTTTTATAGTCCGTTTCTGGCGAATGTAACTAATTCCGTGGCTGTAATATCAGCGTTCCTCACAGTCTGTTGATTCTAAATAGCCATGAGTAAAACCACTGGGAACATTGTTTATTTTTGGAACACAGTTCATATTTGACGCAATATAAAAAGTCTATGGGAATTTAATTCAGAATGGGTGGAGAATGTGAACCAGGTAGGATGTGTAAATTGACCAATGAGCATTTTATGATTAACTCATTTAGCCATGGAAACGATTCTACAAATGTCTTCTAAATCCTGACAGTTTTCTGAAAACGCTTTCTATATCAGTGGTTCTCAAACTATTTAATGTCAAGGACCCCCAAAAATATATGTAATTGGCCGCCGACCCCCATCTGAAAATACGTTCTTCCAGGAACCTCCCAGAAGCAAAGATTTGAGTTAAAAAACGTCGCTCTGAAAGAATATATACTCAATGATTTGCACTAAATTTTCACGATTTTTCAAAAATTGCAGACCTACAAGCTCGTAGCGCGGCACTCGGTGGCGCGCTATGAGCTTGTAGATCTGCTATTTTTCAATGGCTTAAAACGCCAAAAGGGGTTACAGCCCAAAATGGGTTAACACTATTGTCCTCTGAGTCAAACTTTAGAGGAATCAATGTATGTACGCCAGTGTTTTCAAATCAGCCAGGCTGCCTTGCCGTATGGGACTCCAAAATAAGTCTCTACGCAATGCATCAGTTTATGTTTTTGCGCTGCAGTAATCTGATCCCAAACCAGCCTGACACATCTAGCGAGTTTCATTGAGTTTCTCCTCCACTGCAGTGCACCGCTCACTCACACAGTAGTAGCCTACGGGACTTCTCGGACCCACTCAGGTGTTACACATATTGATTGATAGACAGACCCGAGTTCTGAGGTAATGGAACCGATACCGACCCGGCCCAAGTGATTCAGATAAAATACGGATCCTGCCCGCACAGGTCTCGGGTCCTGTCTGGTATTTTCGGGGCGCGTGAAGAGCTCTAGTCCAGATGTAGAACTCCTAATGTTGGTTAATGTATAGTGTGTTAGTCAGATGTAGAAATATGAATGTTGGGTAATGTAGTCGGCTGTAGAAATATGAATGGTGGGTAATGTAGTCGGCTGTAGAAATATGAATGTTGGGTAATGTAGTGTGTTGTAGTCAGATGTAGAAATATGAATGGTGGGTAATGTAGTGTGTTGTAGTCAGATGTAGAAATATGAATGTTGGGTAATGTAGTCATATGTGTCTCCTCTCCAGCAGACGGTGGGTGTTGTGGTAAGTGATCCCGAACAGTTTTTTTTTTTTTTTACATTGCTTGATTCTGTATTTAGATTTGATATTCATGTTTATCAGACCTTCCTATACAAACCCATTATGTCTTCAAGTTCAATGGAGATACAATTTATGGAAAAAAGATTGCACTCCAGAACATCTACTATACTGATGGACCTCCTTCATGTTTAACACCGATACCGACCTCTAGCTTCATGTTAACATGGAAAGTTAAACTATACTGCTACCTCGAACATGGAAACGATAACTACCACAAAGTTCAGAGTTTTCATTTTTCAGTTTTTTTTCACCTGGGAAGCTGGGAGTTTCTACAGTGTTTCTAAAACCCAGTCCTCACCAATTATGCAACCACTTAAAACACAATCTCCCCCAAAAACTACAATTCACTCATTTATCTTTAACGCATGAA
This sequence comes from Electrona antarctica, assembly GCF_951216825.1. Classification (NCBI taxonomy): domain Eukaryota; kingdom Metazoa; phylum Chordata; class Actinopteri; order Myctophiformes; family Myctophidae; genus Electrona; species Electrona antarctica. The sequence goes on from NC_136807.1 coordinate 3,610,300, forward strand.
ACAGTTTGTTTGCATGGTGACAACTGTTTGGTGACGGGCTGAGCTTAACGGCTTCAGGGTGGATTGAACTGTTTGGTGACGGACTGGGCTCAACGGCTTCAGGGTGGATTGAACTGTTTGAAGGACTGGGCTTCACGGCTTCAGGGGGGATTGAACTGTTTGAAGGACTGGGCTTCACGGCTTCAGGGTGGATTGAACTGTTTGGTGAAGGACTGGGCTTCACGGCTTCAGGGTGGATTGAACTGTTTGGTGAAGGACTGGGCTTCACGGCTTCAGGGTGGATTGAACTGTTTGGTGAAGGACTGGGCTTCACGGCTTCAGGGTGGATTGAACTGTTTGGTGAAGGACTGGGCTCAACGGCTTCAGGGTGGATTGAACTGTTTGGTGAAGGACTGGGCTTCACGGCTTCAGGGTGGATTGAACTGTTTGGTGACGGACTGGGCTCAACGGCTTCAGGGTGGATTGAACTGTTTGGTGAAGGACTGGGCTCAACGGCTTCAGGGTGGATTGAACTGTTTGGTGACGGACTGGGTTCAACGGCTTCAGGGTGGATTGAACTGTTTGGTGAAGGACTGGGCTCAACGGCTTCAGGGTGGATTGAACTGTTTGGTGACGGACTGGGCTCAACGGCTTCAGGGTGGATTGAACTGTTTGGTGAAGGACTGGGCTCAACGGATTCAGGGTGGATTGAACTGTTTGGTGAAGGACTGGGCTTCACGGCTTCAGGGTGGATTGAACTGTTTGGTGACGGACTGGGCTTAACGGCTTCAGGATGGATTGAACTGTTTGGTGAAGGACTGGGCTCAACGGCTTCAGGATGGATTGAACTGTTTGGTGAAGGACTGGGCTCAACGGCTTCAGGGTGGATTGAACTGTTTGGTGAAGGACTGGGCTTCACGGCTTCAGGGTGGATTGAACTGTTTGGTGAAGGACTGGGCTTCACGGCTTCAGGGTGGATTGAACTGTTTGGTGAAGGACTGGGCTTCACGGCTTCAGGGTGGATTGAACTGTTTGGTGAAGGACTGGGCTCAACGGCTTCAGGGTGGATTGAACTGTTTGGTGAAGGACTGGGCTTCACGGCTTCAGGGTGGATTGAACTGTTTGGTGACGGACTGGGCTCAACGGCTTCAGGGTGGATTGAACTGTTTGGTGACGGACTGGGCTCAACGGCTTCAGGGTGGATTGAACTGTTTGGTGAAGGACTGGGCTCAACGGCTTCAGGGTGGATTGAACTGTTTGGTGACGGACTGGGCTCAACGGCTTCAGGGTGGATTGAACTGTTTGGTGAAGGACTGGGCTTCACGGCTTCAGGGTGGATTGAACTGTTTGGTGACGGACTGGGCTTAACGGCTTCAGGGTGGATTGAACTGTTTGGTGAAGGACTGGGCTCAACGGCTTCAGGGTGGATTGAACTGTTTGGTGACGGACTGGGCTTAACGGCTTCAGGGTGGATTGAACTGTTTGGTGAAGGACTGGGCTCAACGGCTTCAGGGTGGATTGAACTGTTTGGTGACGGACTGGGCTCAACGGCTTCAGGGTGGATTGAACGGTTTGGTGAAGGACTGGGCTCAACGGCTTCAGGGTGGATTGAACTGTTTGGTGACCGACTGGGCTTCACGGCTTCAGGGTGGATTGAACTGTTTGGTGACGGACTGGGCTCAACGGCTTCAGGATGGATTGAACTGTTTGGTGACGGACTGGGCTCAACGGCTTCAGGGTGGATTGAACTGTTTGGTGACCGACTGGGCTTCACGGCTTCAGGGTGGATTGAACTGTTTGGTGAAGGACTGGGCTCAACGGCTTCAGGGTGGATTGAACTGTTTGGTGACGGACTGGGCTCAACGGCTTCAGGGTGGATTGAACTGTTTGGTGAAGGACTGGGCTCAACGGCTTCAGGGTGGATTGAACTGTTTGGTGACGGACTGGGCTCAACGGCTTCAGGGTGGATTGAACTGTTTGGTGAAGGACTGGGCTCAACGGCTTCAGGGTGGATTGAACTGTTTGGTGACGGACTGGGCTCAACGGCTTCAGGGTGGATTGAACTGTTTGGTGAAGGACTGGGCTTCACGGCTTCAGGGTGGATTGAACTGTTTGGTGACGGACTGGGCTTAACGGCTTCAGGGTGGATTGAACTGTTTGGTGAAGGACTGGGCTCAACGGCTTCAGGGTGGATTGAACTGTTTGGTGACGGACTGGGCTTAACGGCTTCAGGGTGGATTGAACTGTTTGGTGAAGGACTGGGCTCAACGGCTTCAGGGTGGATTGAACTGTTTGGTGACGGACTGGGCTCAACGGCTTCAGGGTGGATTGAACTGTTTGGTGAAGGACTGGGCTCAACGGCTTCAGGGTGGATTGAACTGTTTGGTGACCGACTGGGCTTCACGGCTTCAGGGTGGATTGAACTGTTTGGTGACGGACTGGGCTCAACGGCTTCAGGATGGATTGAACTGTTTGGTGACGGACTGGGCTCAACGGCTTCAGGGTGGATTGAACTGTTTGGTGACCGACTGGGCTTCACGGCTTCAGGGTGGATTGAACTGTTTGGTGACGGACTGGGCTCAACGGCTTCAGGATGGATTGAACTGTTTGGTGACGGACTGGGCTCAACGGCTTCAGGATGGATTGAACTGTTTGGTGAAGGACTGGGCTCAACGGCTTCAGGGTGGATTGAACTAGAGTGCATTTTGTTTCCCCGTCAGGCAAAGGAACGCCAGAAGCTGGAAGTGCTCAAGAAGAAGCAGGAGCAGGAAGAAGAGAGACTGAACAAGATGGAGGAAGAGAAGAGGAGGAAACAGGAGGAACTGAAAAGGTACAGAATGTGGCGTGATTATGAATCCCACCAACGTTCTAGGGTAGACCCGCCTCACCATGTGTCTGATTGGCTCCCGGGAAGGCATAGTTTTACTGAGGTTAGGCCGTTCGGGTTAGGTTTAGGGGGGTGCATACTTAGTTTAGACTAGTCATTGGTTAGACATGGGTTAACCCATTTTGTGCGGGAACCCCTTTTGGTGTTAAACATTATGTTATAATTTAGCTATTGAGAAATGGCAGATCTACAAGCTTATAGCGCGGCACTCGGTGGCGCGTTTTTAACTCGGGTCTAAATGGGTTAAGGTCCGGTTTAGGTGTGCTGCCCCATGGTAATGGGAGGTTAGGTTTAGGGTGAGGGTTTGAGATAGGTTGTAGTTGTAGGACTAATGACTGGTCGCAAAAACGAGAGCTGTCAATCACAACGACTACTGGCCAATCACAGCAGGGCTTTCCTAGAACGTTGGTAGGATACATAATAACGCGTCATTGTGACAATGAATTGGTTTGGTCTGGTTTTTACTGTATAACTGCGTTCAGGTGCTTTAACCCATTTAGGCCTGAACTCAAAACTTAAAAAAATCTTCTTAATCCTCCAGTTTTCTGAAATAGATATTTTCTTGTAGATCTGCTATTTTTCAATAGCTAAATTATAACATGATGTTTAAAACACAAAGGTGTTCCCACCCAGACTGGGTTAAAAGTGAAATGGGCTTTCCAACTGTAAAAGGTATTGCCATATTAAAACGTAAATGATGTAATGTGTACCAGCACTGATTTCCTCATTCTCTGCCCTTGATGTTTGTAGGAAGAGGGAGGAGAGGCTGAAGAAAGCGGCTGAAGCCAAAGAGGAACACAAGGCGGAAGAAAAGAAGAAGAAAAAGATGGAGGAGAAGAACGACAAGGTAACAAACTCTCCTTAATTTCCTTCCTGGTGACGTTTCCCCTCTTTTGTTTTGTCATGTAACTTCTAAGCTACATGATACTGACATGCACTACATGTGATTTACAACCTCTTTAAATGAGACAATATTGATTTTAACAATGCCACTTTCAGGCTTTTTGTGCTTTTTATTTCCCATCCTTGTAATTATTATTATTTATTTTACTTTAACTGCAAACATAGCCTGTATATTCACGTTACTTGTATCTGTAACTGTGTGACAAAGTTTAAGTGAAAATCCACCTCAATTAGCCAAAAGCGATTGACCAATGCCAATCCAAATAGTTTAGCAACCGTTGCTAAGGATGGCAAGCTTTCACCTCATAGCTTTCAGTGTTATTTTGCATGGTTCTTGTGGTGTTGAACGCATACACAGCTTAATGACGGGAAAGTTACACGACTGCCACCCAGGTGATGGCAATAATACTAATCACCATAGTCTTACCGTGCATTTATATTATGATTATAGAGCTCTGTGGTCGTAAGTTGATTGAGTTGGATGTCCTTGTATTTCTAGTTTATTGAAATAATGTCGTGCACATTTGTCCAGTGCATAGCCTACTGCAGGCTTGGTTGACTAGATTTAGAAGAAGTTTTGAAGCTCTTGCTACTGAAAATGATCGCTTATTTATATGGATAAATCCTGTCACTTAACGTGCATCTCAATGGGTGAGAAGAAGGAAAGCTTGCCATTTCTCCCCTCTTTGTAACTGTTGCTAACTTGCCTATTGCACAAGGACGGGTTGGGGAGGGACTTTGCGACGGGCTAATTCATTGATTTGACGTTTGTTTCCAGCTTCGTGCTGAGCGCTTGGCGGAGGAGAAGCTGAAGAAGCAGCTGGCGTTAAAACATCAGGAGGAGATTGACAGCAGGAGGAAGCTAGAGGAGGAGACGCGACTGAAGAAGATTCAACAGGCTGTAAGTAGACTGCAGGTCGCCTGACATTTATGTTAACTGACATTCTTTCATTTCTAATGGAGATGCTCCGATCAATCGGCGGCTCCCAATCGTCCGCTGTTCACTCCAAATGAGTCGATCGTGATCTGCAATTTACCCCATCTTATACCATTTTGAAGTGGTGTAAAAGTCAATCGTATAGTATATAATTTTGCATCTTTGACAGGCCTAAACATTCTCCCCTTTTTGCTAGTTTACAGCAGTTTCTCCCTCACAGTAAATTAAAGAAGATCCTTGCACCAAAGTGTCTTGTTTTGCACATTTGTTTCAGGGAACATTTTGAGCCACCACTCAAGACTCAGACCTTAAAGAGATAAATGACGAGTAATCGATAGAAAAAATATTTATTTAACTTTTCATATTTTAACCACTTGACATTTTAAACCTGGTGGCCCAATTTAACCCTGACTGCTCTTGACAAGCCAGCTTTCCTCTGCTGTCAGTGTAACGCACATTGCAAAGCGCTTTGGATGAAGATCCCATATAAACGTACCATTTAACTTAAGGTTTTGTACGTTCTCTCCTCAGGAGGAGGAGAAGCGTCAGCAGGCCCTGCAGGCCAAGCGGAGAGCAGAGGAGGAGGAGGCGCACAGAGCTCACAAGCTGGCGGAGGCACGCAGAGCTCAGGAGAGAGCTGAACGGTACTCACTGAACCCTGAACATACTTGATGATCCTGGCTAATCTTTATGGAATAATGTCAACATTTTAAACACGTGGTACAGTCGGACATTTTTAATCAAACATGTTGCACCTGTGTATTCAGACATTAAGGCTAAAAGGATAACGAGTCCTGGGAACTTCCATTGTGGATCTGCTACTACCTTTTGATGCTGTAGTCAGTGGCGTGCACAGACATTTAGAGGGGCAGGTGCTCAAGTTAAAAAAAGGGCACCTTGTGCAGCGCGTGGAACCGGCCGGTTGCCTTAATCTATTTTGGGCGGGAACCCCTTTTGGTGTTTTAGCTATTGAAAAATAGCAGATCTACAAGCTCATAGCGCGCCACCGAGTGGCGCGCTACGAGCTTGTAGGTCTGCTATTTTTGAAAAATCCAAAAAAAAAAGGAAAAAAAAGTTTTTCTTTTTTTTTTTTTTTAAAGGGCACATTGCCAAAAGGGCAGGGGGTGCTCTAGCACCCCTTAGTGTCTATCTGTGCACGCCACTGCTGTAGTAGTATGATCAACTAGACTAGAGCATTCATTTACAACAAACACGAGTGTAGAATAGAGGTATCTGCCCGACACCAACCATGTACTTGACACTTTAACGCAACAGTTACTTTACTGAACACTATGGTCTAGTAGTAGTACTAGTAACACTACTACACATCATTATAGCAGTTGTGTTACTAAGTTGTACTGGTCTTCAGGGAGCGAGCAGAGGCTCTTCAGAGGGAAGTGGAGAAAGCTGCCAGAGAGAAGGAGAGGAAAGAGGCTGAGGAGAAGGAGCGGAGAGAGGCGCTGGAAGACAAGATGAAGAAGGTAAACTGCCGGTTACAACTAAACTGTGCCGTGACGGGTCAAAACTAACCCGTGGCTCCCGACATGTGCTGCTGGTTAAAACTACGCCGTGCTGCAGGTTAAAACTAACCTGTGGCTCCCACCATGCGCTGCTGGTTAAAACTAAGCCATGCTGCAGGTTAAAACTAACCCGTGGCTCCCGACATGCGCTGCTGGTTAAAACTAAGCCGTGCTGCAGGTTAAAACTAACCCGTGGCTTCCGGTTAGGGTTGGGTTTTGGGCTCATGACTGTAGGACTGTTAGTATGTTGGACCAAACGCATGCACCCGAAAAACCAAACTGCTTCTGGAGCTCAATGTAACACTTAACACCAGAAACAGTTGACCACATGTACCCTAGCATCCCTATTCTGGGCATGTCGTAACAGGCCAGCGTTCTGTGAGACTAGCTGATCTAAAAGCTCACACCACGTCTGACTTGAACCACTGTCAACCTGCCATCCCCATTTTGGGCCTGTCTTGCAACACACCGATGTGAAGCGCTTGTAGATCTGCTATTTTTGCAACATTTGAGTTACACTGTCAAGTATAAAATGGGATATTTATGGAGATGCAATGTTTCTGTCTGACAGTCTGACAATGACTTAAAACTCTACTGCTGTAGGAAGAGCAGCAGAGATTGGCTGAAGAAGAGGGGGCTGCTAAACAGCGCTTGGCTGAAGCAGCAGCTAAGATGCAGGTTAGTTTGCAAAAATCACATTTATCAACCATGTATTATATCGTAATGTAGACTTGTTTAGATTTACATGTGGACTAAGAAGACAGAAGCCACTTTCTAGCTGTTTTTAAACTGACTAGGGTTGATGAAAGACTTAATGGGCTGTAAGGACTTGGCCTTTTTTTTCCTGCATAAAATGTAACTGTTAGGTCATTAAATGTTGTTTATGTGACCTGAGCAATGACTTAACACATTGAGAGCCCACGCAAAACTGCCCAAAATCACTTTCACCTAGAAAATCCATTCACATTTTTTATAATTCAGCTGACTGTGGAGACACATGCTGGAACTTTTTACTTTGAAATGTTTTATAGTTTCTGAGTTATTTAATTTAAACGCCAAATGCATTCTCAATGGCGAAAACACAAACTTTGGCACCACGTGTTAAAAAAAGACGTCCACAGACGTCTTGGGCTATGCACGTGCGGTAATACCCAGGACGTCCACAGACGTTTTGGGCACAAAATGTGTTAATTATGTGTGTTTCCTCCAGCAGCCTTTAGGGCCGTCTGCAGCAGGCATCAATGTCACTATGGATGTGGAGGTAAAACAAAACATTTAAGTAAAGTTATTTTTTTCTACAGTTTATGTGGAGATAAATGACCACATGAAACCTACTTTTAGATGTATTGAATGTTTGACCGGGGTATTTCCGGGGTATTTGACAGGGGTATTTCCAAGCCTTTATTTGATGGGAGACAGTTGAGAGCTACATTGGTCTCTTTTCCCAAGTGTTTTACCCAGGTGGACAGGATTTTGAGATTAGGTTTAGGCATAATTTCTGAGGTTAGGATTAAGGTTGGAGTGAGGCATATTGTTTGAGGTTAAGGTTGGGTTCAAGCATGGTCTTTAAGGTTGGAGTGAGGCATATTGTTTGAGGTTAAGGTTGGGTTCAAGCATGGTCTTTAAGGTTGGAGTGAGGCATATTGTTTGAGGTTAAGGTTAGGTTCAGGCATGGTCTTTAAGGTTGGAGTGAGGCATATTGTTTGAGGTTAAGGTTGGGTTCAAGCATGGTCTTTAAGGTTGGAGTGAGGCATATTGTTTGAGGTTAAGGTTGGGTTCAAGCATGGTCTTTAAGGTTGGAGTGAGGCATATTGTTTGAGGTTAAGGTTGGGTTCAAGCATGGTCTTTAAGGTTGGAGTGAGGCATATTGTTTGAGGTTAAGGTTGGGTTCAAGCATGGTCTTTAAGGTTGGAGTGAGGCATATTGTTTGAGGTTAAGGTTAGGTTCAGGCATGGTCTTTAAGGTTGGAGTGAGGCATATTGTTTGAGGTTAAGGTTAGGTTCAGGCATGGTCTTTAAGGTTGGAGTGAGGCATATTGTTTGAGGTTAAGGTTAGGTTCAGGCATGGTCTTTAAGGTTGGAGTGAGGCATATTGTTTGAGGTTAAGGTTAGGTTCAGGCATGGTCTTTCATGGTCTTTCTCAAGTTAAATCTTAGGCTGAGCTCACACCTTTAATGCAATTCTTATGCTCGTTGGATCAATGCTGTGTTGTGTCATGGCCACCCAATGCATTTCCAATGGAGGTCACATGGTTTGACACAACATAGGGGGAGGGGTCTGTTGTATGGCTTTCAGCTGTGTTTCTACTGCGCCCCTCCCCCTCATACAACACAATGTTGTGTCAAACCATGTGACCTCCATTGGAAATGCATTGGGCGGCCATGACACAACACAGCATTGATCCAACGAGCACAGAGCATTGCATTAACCGTGTGAGTGCACCCTTAGAGTTTAGGCACAAGCTGGGCCACACACCAATGAAAGAGGGTCCTGACAGGAAATGGTGGCAGAGAGGCAGGAAGAACACAATGGGCCTCGGGTCAGAAACTAACCCAGACTGTCTGACCCAACTTATCCTGCTATATTTAACTTGTGATTTAACAACTTTCATCCATTGTATTTGGGTCAGTTCAATCTTTCATGGACAAATAATTAACACAATGTCTTTAATCTAATTGGTTTGACTGTAACAAGCTGCTCTGATGTGAAGCATTAAACATTCTGGTGTGTGTGTGTGTGTGTGTGTGTGTGTGTGTGTGTGCGTGTGCGTGTGCGCGCTCGCTCGCTCGCTCACCATGTCTTGTGGCTAAGTAAGAGTAGGGAAAGCGATGGGGACAGAATGCTTCCTGTTCTCTTAACACTCCGATTGCCTGGGGTTATTTAATCCATTAAATCATAGCGCCCAATCGATTTTATAGCAACGGAGCACTTTTCCCGACGGACCGGAAGTTATACCGATGTGGCTGGATTAGCTAAATGTAGCCAAAACACTCTAAAGGCGATCGACAACAACAGGAGGCATGATTAAATCTAACAGGACTAGCGACTGGGCAGCGGGGGGGCCGTCTAACACAGGGTGAACTTCGTCCTGGGCGATTGGGGTGTTAACCGTTGTAAACTCAAACCACCACCACTCTTGTGGCTTATTGCTTTTCTAAAACTTCTACCAAATATGGCAAATTCACTAGAATTTCTCCAATCCCTGCTGTGGTCCATACAATCCGCCAAACCAGGAAGTTGTTGTGCAAATAATGGAAGGTATTCCCTTTCATTATTTGCACAACAACTTCCAATTAGAGTCTGTGCTGTGCGTCACATTATCTGTCTTGTTCTAAACTCTAAAGTGATCAATCAACTAACATGCCCTGCCAACATTCTGTGGTCGTTTATTCTCTTGTTTTTGTTACTTGGGCTTGTTTTTCTTGACCAAATTTAGATGGCAAGTTATCTTGACCGATGCTGGGTTAACCCTTTACCTTTTTATCAATAGTTTCAATGTACAGATTATACACATTGTACATATAGTATATTCAGACTGATTATTGTTTTCATCTGGCTGTCCCTCTGCATTCCAGTATGTCTTTAAGTCACTCTGGATAAGGGCATCTGCTAAATGCCTACCTTGTCGTATGAAACTAAACCCTGAATGGTAGACTGACATCGTAACAAGATCTAGTGAAGCGTTCCTCGGGTGTTGCTGTGCATGCTGTTCATAATTCTGTTGTGTTTCTACAGCAGTCTCCACAGACCTACGTCATTACGCCTAAAGGTGGAAACAAGACCGTCAAGTTGACGGGCAACTCTGACGATTACGGGATGGACCAGAACAGCGACGACTCCACGGATGACGAGTCGGCACCACGGAAACCCATTCCATCCTGGGCGGAAGGTGAGCCGGCACCACACACTACAAGATGATCTTTAACATTCTCTCACCACACACTACAAGATGATCTTTAACATTCTCTCACCACACACTACAAGATGATCTTTAACATTCTCTCACCACACACTACAAGATGATCTTTAACATTCTCTCACCACACACTACAAGATGATCTTTAACATTCTCTCACCACACACTACAAGATGATCTTTAACATTCTCTCACCACACACTACAAGATGATCTTTAACATTCTCTCACCACACACTACAAGATGATCTTTAACATTCTCTCACCACACACTACAAGATGATCTTTAACATTCTCTCACCACACACTACAAGATGATCTTTAACATTCTCTCACCACACACTACAAGATGATCTGAAAACATTCCCTCATATCTTAAACCTGCACACGCGTTTAAAAGATGAACCCCTCACACTAGAGGATAATCTTGCCTGAGATTCGCTCCCACTCTAGGCTGGGGTTTTAGATCATTAAAATGGATTGATTTGATTATCTGTTTACGCCCTAATGCGGCGTTCGCACTGGCAGATATTAAAGATGCACAGCTACACACCCCATATAACAGCTTTGTATCTTAAGTTGAAACCAGCTCAACTTATTTGTGGCTTTGTAGTTAACCAACGTCTGAATGTGGCTGCCTTCCATTGGAAATTAATGGTAGCTTTGTACTGCACCTTCATGTCGCTGTCTTCCATTTGAAATGAATGATGGCAAGTAGCTTTGCTTTTATGCTGTGCTACAAATGTCTGTATCTTCGTATCTTCATGTGGCTCTTCCATTGAAAATTAATGATGGCTTTGTACTTTAATTTCATGTGGCTCTTCCATTGGAAAAGAAGGGTAGCTTTGTACTATATTGTGTCTCTGGCTTCCATTGGAACTGAATGATGGCCTGTATCTTGGCTTTTATGCTGTATTCACACTGGCAGCTACAGTACAGTTAGTTTAATGTAAAATGAATGAATTTTTTTTTCCTCCAAAAGGTCAAGCGCTGCAGCAGGCTCTCCTCAGAGAGTACTTCAACCCTCCAGACCTCCATGCTCTGTTTGGAACCATCTCTCCTCCCAACCTGGAGGAGATATTCTACACCAAGAAACCACGCTTCAACAAGAGGACCAGCTCTGCTGTCTGGCACTCTCCACCAATGGCTAAATAGAGTCTGGATGCTTTTTATTTATTGTTATATAAATATATATATTCATTATCCTCAACAATTCATAATGGGGATTGGGGGGGGGGGGGGGGGGTGTTCAAAAATGGACCCCAACAGTTCTGTAACTCGAGTGTTCAAATGTAACCTTTGCAGGTCTATTTGGTTCAAATTGTACACTCGGTTATGGTGGTCCTTTAAATTTATTGTGGTCCTTTCCTTGAAATATACATTTTGAGAAGACCAAATATACGGTATACATACGGTTCCAGAAACAGTTCCAAATGTGATGGAGACCAGATCCCAACCCTATGGGAAACTAGTTTTTAAAGGGTCTTTTGCATCGTTTTAAAGTGATTTGGGGGGAAGTCTCTCTTCAGATTTGTAAATAAAGACACTAATTTTGTTAAAATGATTTTCTTTGTGGTGTGAAGTGTTATTCACGTTCAGTTTTGTGAATTTTGAGTTGCTGTACTGGTTGAATAGTTAAAAATCACACCCGTGTGAACTGAGTGGTGCAAATCCCCCCCCCCCCCCCCCCCCCTCTCTGTCTCTGTCTCTCTGTCTCTCTCTCATTAGCAGGCAACATGCAGCACTATCTCTCTCTCCGTTTCTGGCACAACAGCGCCACTTTTGGTACTCATTGGTACTGGTCACACACAAACGGACATTGCTGTTCGTTGGAGTGGTTGAACCACTCAAAAATAGACGCTCTATAAGCTCCAGGCGAGGCATGAGCGTGTAGAAGATCGTATTGTCGCTATTTTACAATCTTCAGGAACTGTGTTGGACATGGCAGGTTTACACCGACAGCAACATTTGGAAGTTACTTTATAAATAATTGGATTTTAAACACTCTAATGTCCAAACATTATGCAAAACGGTACATATTGGGCCCTATCTTAAAACGGTACATATTGGGCCCTATCTTAAAACGGTACATATTGGGCCCTATCTTAAAACGGTACATATTGGGCCCTATCTTAAAACGGTACATATTGGGCCCTATCTTAAAACGGTACATATTGGGCCCTATCTTAAAACGGTACATATTGGGCCCTATCTTAAAACGGTACATATTGGGCCCTATCTTAAAATGGTACATATTGGGCCCTATCTTAAAACGGTACATATTGGGCCCTATCTTTTATCAGCCAGTATTGTACCCAACATTCACATACAGTACATGCTTCAAACTAATCTAGCATTCTGAAACACAACTTTTAATTTCATGATCCCAAATCGTTTTTTTCTTTCAGTGAATTGATGGAAGTCCTAATCAGTCCTTAACACGTAGATTCCAACCAATTGTATTGTCAAATGTGCTTGGCTTCATTTCCACATATACGTGTGATGGATATATTATAGACATGGACACATATATATCAATCAGTTGATATATTATAAAACAGCCAGGTGCATAGACTGCTCACAAGAGGAGAGCGTAAGTTGGGACAGCTGTTTTTCTATACAATGCAATCTGTGGCAACTGGCTCACGGTAAGATCCTGTGAGATTACGCTTAGTTATTTACAACTAGGCTTGAAGAAACAGAGGGGGTAATTAAACCCCACAGGGGTCTGCGTGAACTCCTTACCCTAGATGCATCCACGGGATAACAGCTGCATGGCATATTTTAGGTCAAACTCTGCTCTGCTCTATCTGTCTGCCCTGTCTGTCATGAATGCAACGTATCTTTGTCAAATATGCATCTAGAGTCAAGAATACAGTCTAACTATTTCATTGCAGGTGTTAAATAATGTTCTGTATATTTTATATGGTACATTCATTTTTATTGGTATAGTTTCATCTGTTGCTAAGTTCTCATAGGAAAACCTTGCATGATAGTCCTGGCTCACTGATTGGCCAGTAAGTAAGGACAATTCTGAGTCCCACCCTCATGAGAGAGGGGGGGAGTTTTAAACTTGCATTAGTATATAGACTACCTGTTTCCGTTCCGATGGTGTGCTCACTCGTACCTAGCTGATTTGAATAGGCCGTGTGCGTGTGACTCCAAGGGCCTTTGTTCCCAAAAACTGCCTGGTGAAACTGCATTTCGTACCTCTTTCAATAAAACTTGGATACGACTTTTAAGACAAAGCGAAACTCTCCGTTTGGATTTCCTTGACACACCACACCACTGCAAACTACACAGAACCGTTATTAAATATTCTTCAGATGGTGCCGATCCCCGGTTGCTGAAGGATCCCTCGTCTTGAGCTGGGTGAGTGTAAAATTATTATTACAGCTGTTTTACGAGGGGAGCCTGGTAAATTCGATCCAGGGTCGGATCTGTGCATATAGGCCGGTGGTGAGGTGTCTCAGAGCGTGAGAATTTATCTTTTTCTTGCTAGGCAGTGGCAACGCATTCCATTTACCATTGTTTTATTTTAACTGTAAACGCCGGGCGAGCAAAAACCTCGTCCTAAACCCTGGTTTTAAATTCATTTTTTACGACAATTAAGTTGAAACTAGTTTTTGTAATGTTCCGCCGTCAAAGTGGCGGTTCATTATAAAAACACATACCTGGCCAAACGTGCAGAAGATATGGCGTAGCCGTATAGAACAATACCCTTGCTTCCTATGGGGAAGCGTGGATTCTGATATACCTTATAGGCTAAAGCGATTTCAAACGGCACACGTTTTTCGGGGAACCGGTGGGATGTGGATAGCAGCATGCGAGCAAACTACACAGTTGCCGCAGTGCTGTTCTGCCCCGCTGGGAGCTCCGGAAGGCGCGCGCGGTTTGCGAGCGTTTTTCATGACCAGGTTCTATTTGCGTGGCCGTCCTCGTATTACATGGGGTGCACATTATTTGGACGGTTTTGTGCATTCCTGAGGGCTAGCCGAAGGTGGTTAGTAGGATAATTTGGCCCTACGTTGCTGGGTGTATGGAATAGGAATCTGAGATTTTGGGTGATTGATATTAATATTTATTAATATTATTCTTCTGAGGTTGTCTGGATTACGCAAGGCCCAGTAAGACGAGCCGGCGAGCGTATTGCAAAACAGGGATTTTGTGACGTATATATATATACGATGCATAAGGTGCGCGCACTGCTGTATACTTGTGTTTTTTTTTACGTTGCTGTGTGGGGGTATGTGCCTGCATTTCTGGTGATTGTTTGGTTATGATCGCTTTGTGCTGGCACTATTTCCTCCTAGCGGTGATTTGTGGAAAAACACGGGTGTACGTTTAAAGTTTTACACCTTCGTATAAGTGGGGGTGGGGGGTCTCTGCTCGACGGGGTATGGGGTCCTTTGTTTAAGAAAAGTACAGGGGCTTTTGCTGAAACATCGCGTGGGTCTGTGTGGAAGTGCGGCTTTATTCTGGGATTAGATGAGTATTTCTCTTGTATAAGGGCTAGTCTGTTTTGAGCGGCACTACACACAGATGCGTGGGATGTGATGGCAGAGTCGTATTCCTTTGTCCCGTGGACAAGGGTCTGGACAGGTAAAGTATGGCGATGTTATGTTGTTGCTACACTTTTGCCGATGATTTGTCGTCAGCGTACTGCTTTCCACGTTTGGGCGTATTGTTTTGGGGGAGTGGGTAACCTATATGAGGAGCAAGTGTTTCCAGGAATCGGATCTTTTTTCGCTTTTTAAATGTTTCTGCATTACTAAACGTGCGTCTTACATTCGATTAGGTTACGCTTTGCTTTTCATTGTGTTTATGGTTGCTCTTCCTGTGAGGCCTGAGTGGGACGTGCAGCGTGCTGATTTATTTTTGCTGTTTGTATCATTTGGGTGACGCTCATTTGGATGTGCTCATCTTGTTGTTAATATCTCTTCGTGGCCATTTTGGTTTTCCCAGTGGCATTGCGGCTCTTTGAGTACTGGCTATCCGGCTGTACTGTCTTTGTTCCCGTTCGGGAGCGTTTCTTTATTTTTTACAAGTCTCCTCATACTTCCGGTGTGTGAGCGGGTTTGTTCTGGGTTGGCTAGGGGCGTGGTTTTTGTTCTTTCTGTCAGCAACTACTGCTCCCTTGTGCTGTTCCGTGCGCGTGCGTGCACTCCTCTCTTTCGCTCCCGTTTTCCTGGGGAAATTATGACGTTTCCTTTGGGGTGGATCAGTTTTATTTCTGATTTAATCGACGTTATTGGGGTTACGTGACCGCATGTGTTCTGGTGCTGCCATGGGTCGTTTGACTCGTTTTCCTCTGTCTTTGGCTTGACAAACTAGCCTTTTGATGCGTGTATGTGTGTGCCTGGGGCTGTGGGTGTCTGTGTATGTCTGTCCGTATGGGTGATTGAATGTTTTATGGGTGGCTTATACCTGTGGTGATGCCCAGTGCTTTGGCACTGTTCTTATGATGGACAGAATCCTGTCTATCTTTCCAGAATCCTGTCTATCTTTCCTATGGCTGAGGCTGCATGTTATTGATACATGGAGAAGTTTCATGTCTCAAATGGGGGGAGGTGTCGTTAGAATTTGTATTGATTTAAGGCATTGCAATATGTCTGTATACGAAATACGAGGGTTAAAGGTGGTTTTAGATTACTCTTTATGTGTGCTTTTGTGGATGTTGTCTGTCTGTGTTGAGTATTCATTGAAGGAACAAAACAGTCTAGAAGGCCTCTAGGATGTTCATTTTCTGGCTGGACCAGAGAATGAATTCTGTTGGGTTTTGATAATGTTATTTATTCACTTGGACGGCATGTGTATGGGCACATATTTAGACGTGGTCTGGATCTGTTTGTTTGAAAATTGTATTTTGAATACGAAAAGATGAGTAGGCTACATTTTTGTGTCATTCTTTTCTACATATTATTTTTATTCAACCCGGGTGAAAATAATTGCTAGAATGACTCTTATGATCAGACCATTTTTGAGTTGAGTGGTGCGGTCTTGAATGTGTACTGAATGGGTGTTGGGCTGTGCGACAATTTTCGCCAGCCAGGAGACATGCATAGCTCTGCACAGTAAGGATGGCTTCACCGACAAACAAAAGTTTGGTTCAGTTAGGCCAGGCAGTATAGTCTATTTTTTGATGAATTGAACAATGGTGGACCCTCTTGTAAGCTGTCCACTCACAGTTAGCGGCCTTTGGGTTGAGTTTGTGCTTGAAGGGTACTGTAATTCTGCGAACTGTTGATAAATATTTCAATCAATCAATTATCTTTAAGACTCGAACGGCTGGTTGCATTAATTGACAAGAGGCTAGCTGTGGAGTCACTAAAGATGGCCTAAGATAACAATCTGTTAAAGCTTACAATAGCTGTGAGTTCATCCTGTCATATAACAGACAGGGACCTTTTATTACTTAGGAATGCTCTCGGAATAGACCACCTGTGGTGACGTGTTGACTGAGGCAACGGAGGGTCAACACACATACACACACAAGATGGGACAGAGTACAGTGGACTGATTCCGTGTCCTTCTACCTTGTCCCATGGGTGAAGTTATACGTGTGTGTGTGAAGTGGTTATGTTTGAAGAGTTGGAAAATAGTACTACTGAACCGTGGTAGTGGTTTAAATCAACTCTGTGAGAGTCCTGCGTGATGAGTATGTATGACTGTACTCAATGTGTGTAGTGCGTGCCTGTGCGTGGGTGCGTGATGGATGCGTGTGTCAGTTGGTTTGTTCTGCTGACTATGGTTGTACTGAGCGTGATGTTATGGGTGGCGTAGCACTGTTTTCTGTGATGATCAGATTTTTGTCATGAGCCATGTTGGTCATGGCTCAGGGGGAAGTGATAGGTTAATACATTTATGAACAAACTAGATAAATAAACGAAATTAATAGGAGGTTAACAAGTAAACTGGATGCATGGACTAGATTAGATAAGGGGACTATAATATGGCTATTCATGTACGTTAGAGTGCATAAATGTATAAGAGTGAAATTATATTTGAGAAATTATTTAAAGATCAGTGACTGTTTAAAGGTGGATTGACTTTTTCTTAAATGAATAATATAGATATTACAGTAGGGAGGTTCATTTAAATTTTGACGGAGACAACAGCTCAGTCTATTTTTGTTGTCTTGTGCTCAAAAACTCAGAGATTGGGGACAATTAAGGTTTAAAAATGTGGGTTTAATTTGGGGGTCCAAATAAAATTTAGAGGGTAAATGACAAATGCATCTCAAATTGGAAATGGTTACATTTAGGTAAAAGTTAGGTATAGGTTAATTAGGGATTGTTAAAAATACAGTTCTTATTAGTAAAATTTATATATAGTTCTGCATGAGTAATTTGATTCTGGGACAAAAACAGTTGCGTAGGGTGAGATAAATCTCCATTTACTCGGTATGGGGTTGGTTGTATGCAAATGAGTGTGGGTGATGGGGTAACTATTCCCCTGCATGTGTGTGTGTGTGTGTGTGTGATATCACGATAATTGATTGGGAATAATGTATGTGTGAGTGAAGAGTGATAGTTAAATGAGCGAATACATACAGAGCTACGTGTGAGGAATTGCAATGACAATTTTAGCATGCTCTGACGGAATGTGCTTTTAGGGAGAGAGGGGGAGAGAGCTAAAATCCCTTCCTTACACCCTCAATAAATAACTTGTTTAGTTTCAGAAGGAGGGGGGATCGCTATCGCCCTGAATCAACACTATGTTTCAGGTGAAGAGAGCTTTAGGGCTATCTCCTCTCCTTTGTTTTAAAAAGACCCACTGTGAGCTGTGAGCAAATTTATTGGGGGGCTATTTACAGTAAACAGATGGCTACCCCTGTTCAAAGATCTTTACTATAGTTAGGTTTATTACATCCTTTCTGTAGTAAGATGACATTCAGCATACCAGCTGACAAATATTTTTTATATATTTTGACCACTAAATGGCATATTGTTACAATGTTTCCTTCATCTCTTTCTGAGAGATCTTTCATGTCACCTTACTGTGACATGTGGTTGAAATTTCGTTTGAGGGTTACTGTGAGGGGGGTTGAGGGGCAATGTATTTCATGTGTAGGATGTACCAGTCATTTCCACAACATAGTGGGTTCTTTGTCCTTATGTTGACAAACGTCAATCTGTAATCCGTTCGTGGGCACGTCTTGTGCAAATATACAATAGTAACAACGGAGTGAGTCAGGTTATATTATCTTTGGGCCTTGTAGTTGTTCTCTTCTGTTACGGATGATTTCGGAATCAGGGGATATGACTACAACTCCCTTTAGCTCAAATGTTTGCAGGATACAGATACACATGTCTATTGAATCTGTTATTAATTATAAATACCATTTCTGTGGCTGTACTCGACAGTTTACATTTTTATAAAGTTAATCTGTCGCTAGGATGGATTGATCGTAGGTTAATTGTTTCCTTTTTCAGGTGATTAAGTAGTAACATTTTCAGTTTTTTCTTTCAGTTGCATGCGTGGTGGACAATACATGGGTGAGTATTGGAACGGCCTTCTCTTTGACAAAGTTTTTGTCTTAATTTTGAACAACTGGTAGGAATATTCCCAGGTGTTTGGTGTGTATACTTGAATTTATAGTGTACATTTTTTAGGAGGCCGGTCAATACTCTATTCATGATATAGCCTACCACGTTTTTTGTAACACATTTTTGGCCCGTAATTATAGTTAGTTTTTTAAAACCCCTTCTCACGATTTTCTTTTTAAAAGTAAAACCATTTGGTAGTCCATTTGGATATACGTGAGTTTTAGTGTAGGGAGTTAGCCCCATCTTTTGTTTTCGAGTTCTATTAACCTGCATGGGTGATGGTGCATGACTGTTACATAACTAGACGTTGTTCTGCCAGTTTCAACTCACAGGGTAACCTTGTCTTGAAACATTCAGTGTGTGACATGTTCTAACAATTTGTTTGGTTTGTATTGTTTATTGTAGACTTAGTTTAAGTTTAAAGGGGGGCTATTGTGGGTACTAATACACAGTAGGATTTTTGGGAAGTCACTGCATTTGTGATTTTCCGGTTAATGACACCCTTTTCACTACACTATGTTATAGGAGGATATTTGAGTTTTATAATAGGTTAATTTGGTTTCTGTCTTTGAACACCTAAATTTCGTTGCTTTTGTTTCCGCCTGTAGATACATATTTTTGTATCTATTTGTGTGAACTATATATAGCTATACAGTTCACGGTGTACAT
This sequence comes from Electrona antarctica, assembly GCF_951216825.1. Taxonomy (NCBI): domain Eukaryota; kingdom Metazoa; phylum Chordata; class Actinopteri; order Myctophiformes; family Myctophidae; genus Electrona; species Electrona antarctica. The sequence goes on from NC_136807.1 coordinate 3,629,658, forward strand.
GCTTCCTGTGATAACCGCGTTAATAACTGGTTTTCAGGTTGACCATTGTGAATCAGTGTGTTTCCTTTAGGGTTTTGACAACTAATATATGGGGTAATTTTGCATCACAGGGGGGTTATTTTTGGACAATTGTGGGTGCTTATAGTAGCGATAGAAGTGACTATAATTGTAATTCAATATCCTCTGACCTTAAGGTGTGCCCATATACCGCTCCAGTATGAGTGGGTCACATACACACGCATGCTCCTCCCCACCAAATGGACTGATGGCTGAATTAACTTCAATTTTGGTTGAATGGGACTCTAAATGGGACTTATGGGGCCCTTCTGGCCCATGGCCACAGGATAGCGTATTTTCTCCAGTTGTCATCAATGCCTTGAACGTACGAATACAGGACTATAGACTGGTCCTGGAGCATAGGGTTAGGGCAGAACGGAGGTTGATGGATCTCTTTCTCCAAAGAGGACAGGAAATGTGTGAGGCTTATGCCCAATGTCATGTTGATGGGTCACCAGTACAGAACACCCTGTCCACATCCGTTGATGGGTCACCGGTACAGGACACCCTGTCCACATCCGTTGATGGGTCCCCAGTACAGGACACTCTGTCCACATCCGTTCGCTCTCCTGATGAAGGAGCCTGCGTTTTTGATGCACGTGACTTAGATTTTTCTAGCCCCGATCCGGATGACGCATCAACGATCGCGGTGCCACGACGACCGGACGGCGGAAGTGGTGGATTGATGCTGGGAGGGGGTCCTGAAGCCACGGACGTGTGGATGGTAAAGCGACGGAATCGTAAGGATGTTCGCCCTTCGGATGTTTTCTCTCCTTCTGATGTTGTTTTCTCTCCTTTGGATGCTACAGAACCTCCGCTGACATTTGTCTCCCAGCAGCGTGAGGAGGAGGAGGCGATAAGGCAGTTGCATAAGAGACAGTTACAATGTTTTCAACAGGAATTAGCCGTGTTTCTTCTGAGAGAGAAAATTGAACAAGGCCTGCCTGAGGGTGTGCAGACCGCCTTGAAGACTGCGGCCCGTGCAGTGGACTCAGCCCCGCTGCCTCAGAACGGTCCACCAGTCGTTCAGGCACCTCTCAGGGTGGCGGGGCCACATGACGTTCCATTGCTCGACAACCATTCTGTTCTTCCTAGAGACGTCCAGCCTCGTCAGCGTTTTCGCCGTGGTCCCAAGCCGCGATACCAAGGCTGCTTCAGATGTGGTAGTTTGTCACATATGGAGCGGTATTGTGTACAGTTGCCGCCCGGCTCCTGGCAGGGACAGCCGTCGTGGGGAGCGTCATTTGGATGGCGTGGGATGAGGGCGCCCGTCCAGCCGTTGCGCACCTGTCGTGGTTGGCCTGTGCCACCACCTGACCCTCAGTAGGAGTTCCTGCGGCTCAAGTATACCGGGCGGAGATCTGTGGACTACAACTATGACGGCTGAGGTAACGTGTGTCAGTCATTGATCGTCTATTTTTGTTTGACATTTCTGGGAAAGCTGCTGATTTTTTCTTTTGGACATTAACATTAGGGCAAGTGTTATTTTTACCGCTTGTACAAGAAAGGGGAACCCGTCCCCTTCCCTTTCATGGTGAGGTGATAAACTGGTGACTAAAAAAAAAAAAAAAAAAAAAGAGCTCACTTTCTATTATCTTTGTGGTTGGAGATTACATCCTTTTGTGTTCTTAAATTTTACTTTGTTATAGGTGCTAAGTAGTTGTGATTTTTGGTGGGCGATGATGACGGTCTGTGATTCAAAATGGGTGGTTTGTTCGGTCATGAGGGGTAGCGTGTGCGTGTTGGTTATTTTCTCTGTATTTTCCTGGGGATGTTGAATTCCCAGGAAAAAGGGGGGAGTTGTATTATTTTATACAATATACACTTTATATTATAGAGGTCAAGTCTCTTGCATTTAACATAGTCTAAATGTAATCTCTCTCTCAAAAACCATGGTTAATACACACTTTGCCATGCCAGAACAAGAGAGATTAATACAAAACAGTGGGATTAATGTCAGAGAAAGTCACACTAAATTGTTTTAGGGTTGTCGAAATAACAAAGGGAACATGCTATGATTTGCAATTGAGTTGTTGGTGCTTTGAGGGGAATTAAATTACATTGGAGGTATATAAATGAAAGTCAAAACGAGGACTAATATGTTATAACACACTTTCTTGATTTTTGCATGGAGGGCTAATATTCTAACCGCATGAGTTGAGAGGGACTTCTAACTTTCTTTGGAGGAAGGCTGCATGTCACCCTTTAATAGGTGGTAATAGGTGGACATGGGAGAGGGTTCCATTCTGGTCATCTACACCGGAGTGATTTCCCGCTCCAGGGGCGTGTCAACAACTGACATCTGACAGCACCAAAAAGGGGGAGTGGCAACCCGACAGCATCCAGGGGGGTGTGTCAACCGGCAGCTGCCATCGCAACAGAATGCTTCTCGCCTAGCCTCTATCGTCAGATCAACACAGCAGGTGACCTTCACGGCCACTGAGATAGCCGGAGAGGTGTCAACCCGACCACTATTCTGCAGCCGAGACTACAAGGATCTCCTATGTTCACACTGGAGAAAGGAGTGTTGTCCTCCTGCTGCTATGGAGAAGGGAGCGTTTTGATGCTTCTGCTGTCATGATTGACATGGCTAAAGCAATAAGCTGTCATTCAGAATCAGAGCCTTGTGATGCTCAAAGGAGATTCTGTTGTCTTCTGCCTACTACAGTCCACTTTTGCCCCCGCCCCAAACCTAAGAGATCTACGTCCCCTCATCAGTCAATGCAAACTATGCCGAGTTCTGAGAATCAAGGAGGATTTTCCAAGCGTTGCTATTCGATAGGCGAAAAAATAATTGTGGGATATTTCCTACCGCGCGTTGGACGTCCGATTGAACAGTTTGTGACATGGAAAAAAAAAAAAGAATCGTTGTTTTTGATTAATGTTGAAAGATGTTATGTTTTCATGTTTGTGTTTGTTGTTTTCTGTGCTGATACAGCTCAAGTAGATTTAACAAGGTACTGGTCTAGTACTGTTGTTAGAGATGTTTATTTTCGTTGTCTTTTTTCATGTTTTAAGTGTTAACTTTTCATTTACAGGGATCTGAATTTAATCAGTATAGGAATTTGATTTAGTCTAAATAGGATTTCAGTTAAAGAAGGAGTTTAATTTCTGTTTTCAGTTTCAGGTCTGTCCTACAACAGAACAAGCCCTATGTTTGTTCTGTTCTAATTTGATACAATTCAGGTAGTTAACAAAATGCTCCTGTATCTAGGGGGGCCTACATTGGGACGTGTCACGTCAAATTATGGTTTAATAATTAATTTTGCATTTTGGAAAAAAGAAAGAAAAAAAAAATGATTTATTTTTGGAAAAATTAATTTGGCAGGTTATGAATTCTGATCCTTTAATTGTATTGCAACAGGCGTAAAAGCCTGTTGAGGGAGGAATATGATGGATATATTATAGACATGGACACATATATATCAATCAGTTGATATATTATAAAACAGCCAGGTGCATAGACTGCTCACAAGAGGAGAGCGTAAGTTGGGACAGCTGTTTTTCTATACAATGCAATCTGTGGCAACTGGCTCACGGTAAGATCCTGTGAGATTACGCTTAGTTATTTACAACTAGGCTTGAAGAAACAGAGGGGGTAATTAAACCCCACAGGGGTCTGCGTGAACTCCTTACCCTAGATGCATCCACGGGATAACAGCTGCATGGCATATTTTAGGTCAAACTCTGCTCTGCTCTATCTGTCTGCCCTGTCTGTCATGAATGCAACGTATCTTTGTCAAATATGCATCTAGAGTCAAGAATACAGTCTAACTATTTCATTGCAGGTGTTAAATAATGTTCTGTATATTTTATATGGTACATTCATTTTTATTGGTATAGTTTCATCTGTTGCTAAGTTCTCATAGGAAAACCTTGCATGATAGTCCTGGCTCACTGATTGGCCAGTAAGTAAGGACAATTCTGAGTCCCACCCTCATGAGAGAGGGGGGGAGTTTTAAACTTGCATTAGTATATAGACTACCTGTTTCCGTTCCGATGGTGTGCTCACTCGTACCTAGCTGATTTGAATAGGCCGTGTGCGTGTGACTCCAAGGGCCTTTGTTCCCAAAAACTGCCTGGTGAAACTGCATTTCGTACCTCTTTCAATAAAACTTGGATACGACTTTTAAGACAAAGCGAAACTCTCCGTTTGGATTTCCTTGACACACCACACCACTGCAAACTACACAGAACCGTTATTAAATATTCTTCACGTGTTTACTCTTTCCACTTTAAATTGTATATGTTGAACGGAAAAACACAGAACGCATTTTGATCTTTCACTGTTCCCATTTGGTTTATTTCAACTGAACACCAGTTGAGTATATACATTGTACAGTATTAGTTATCTGATTTGTGTTTATAACCACGCCGCAATAGGCCTATCTCACAGAATTTCCCCGGCCCCTTAATACGCCCCCTTTCCGAGTTAGTGGTGATAGCGTGACGTCACTCCATAGACACTACATGTTAACAGAGGTCATTTAAGAAGTCTACAACTTTTGTTTTCTCAAGGTAAGGTTTGTTCTATCTGTTCGAGCTGATTTACCATCTTGTTTGCTTCATAATAATATTGGTCTGTCACATTTTTACATTAGGAAATGTACTTAGATTCTCCAGAGAAAAAAACGTGTAAATGCTAATGTTAAATGACACCACTATCTACCGGAAGGGGGCGTGGAAAGGGGGCTGTGAGATAGGCCTATTAAGGTTTAGTCTTACTAGAAGCACTAAAAGTTTCTCAATCTTATATTTATTTAGTCTGGCTTAATCTAGTCTGTTTAGGTATAGTTTTACTGAGGTTAGGGTTAGGTTGAGATGCTATATCTGGGCCATCTCCCTAGATAGGATAGGGGGAGAGAGCTAGCTGGAGGAAACTGGGACAGCCATATTTGGGAAACAGACTTAGTGACGTCATACACTGATGACCGTATAAGGCATTGATTGTTCACACTAATACTGTGTTCATCCCAACATTGTGGTCCTGCGAGGAACGTTCAGTTGACAGTCTTATTAAATACATTTACAGAGCAAGAGAAAGCACTGGGTAAATTAGGTGTGATCCAAGGTTTCACTGCTGTCTGAAATGTTTCACTGCTGCACAGTGCATCTGAAAGGACCACTATCAGCAGACAAACCGTGTTCTGTAGCAGTGAGCCACTATGTGTACTTCTTTGGAGGGTACAGTGATACAAACCTTGTGCTGTAGCAGTGAGCCACTATGTGTACTCCTTTGGAGGGTACAGTGATACAAACCTTGTGCTGTAGCAGTGAGCCACTATGTGTACTTCTTTGGAGGGTACAGTGATACAAACCTTGTGCTGTAGCAGTGAGCCACTATGTGTACTCCTTTGGAGGGTACAGTGATACAAACCTTGTGCTGTAGCAGTGAGCCACTATGTGTACTCCTTTGGAGGGTACAGTGATACAAACCGTGTGCTGTAGCAGTGAGCCACTGTGTACTCCTTTGGAGGGTACAGTGATACAAACCTTGTGCTGTAGCAGTGAGCCACTGTGTACTCCTTTGGAGGGTACAGTGATACAAACCTTGTGCTGTAGCAGTGAGCCACTATGTGTACTCCTTTGGAGGGTTCAGTGATACAACCTTGTGTTGTAGCAGTGAGCCACTATGTGTTGTGTACTCCTTTGGAGGGTACAGTGATACAAACCTTGTGCTGTAGCAGTGAGCCACTATGTGTACTCCTTTGGAGGGTACAGTGATACAAACCTTGTGCTGTAGCAGTGAGCCACTATGTGTACTCCTTTGGAGGGTACAGTGATACAAACCTTGTGCTGTAGCAGTGAGCCACTGTGTACTCCTTTGGAGGGTACAGTGATACAAACCTTGTGCTGTAGCAGTGAGCCACTATGTGTACTTCTTTGGCGGGTACAGTGATACAACCTTGTGTTGTAGCAGTGAGCCACTATGTGTACTCCTTTGGAGGGTACAGTGATACAAACCTTGTGCTGTAGCAGTGAGCCACTATGTGTACTCCTTTGGAGGGTACAGTGATACAAACATTGTGCTGTAGCAGTGAGCCACTATGTGTTGTGTACTCCTTTGGAGGGTACAGTGATACAAACCGTGTGCTGTAGCAGTGAGCCACTATGTGTTGTGTACTCCTTTGGAGGGTACAGTGATACAAACCGTGTGCTGTAGCAGTGAGCCACTATGTGTACTCCTTTGGAGGGTACAGTGATACAAACCGTGTGCTGTAGCAGTGAGCCACTGTGTACTCCTTTGGAGGGTACAGTGATACAAACCTTGTGCTGTAGCAGTGAGCCACTATGTGTACTCCTTTGGAGGGTACAGTGATACAACCTTGTGCTGTAGCAGTGAGCCACTATGTGTACTCCTTTGGAGGGTACAGTGATACAAACCTTGTGCTGTAGCAGTGAGCCACTATGTGTACTCCTTTGGAGGGTACAGTGATACAAACCTTGTGCTGTAGCAGTGAGCCACTATGTGTACTCCTTTGGAGGGTACAGTGATACAAACCTTGTGCTGTAGCAGTGAGCCACTATGTGTACTCCTTTGGAGGGTACAGTGATACAAACCTTGTGCTGTAGCAGTGAGCCACTATGTGTACTCCTTTGGCGGGTACAGTGATACAAACCTTGTGCTGTAGCAGTGAGCCACTATGTGTACTCCTTTGGAGGGTACAGTGATACAAACCTTGTGCTGTAGCAGTGAGGCATTGTGTACTCCTTTGGAGGGTACAGTGATACAAACCTTGTGCTGTAGCAGTGAGCCACTGTGTACTCCTTTGGAGGGTACAGTGATACAAACCTTGTGCTGTAGCAGTGAGGCACTATGTGTACTCCTTTGGAGGGTACAGTGATACAAACCTTGTGCTGTAGCAGTGAGGCATTGTGTACTCCTTTGGAGGGTACAGTGATACAAACCTTGTGCTGTAGCAGTGAGCCACTGTGTACTCCTTTGGCGGGTACAGTGATACAAACCTTGTGCTGTAGCAGTGAGGCACTATGTGTACTCCTTTGGAGGGTACAGTGATACAAACCTTGTGCTGTAGCAGTGAGCCACTATGTGTACTCCTTTGGAGGGTACAGTGATACAAACCGTGTGCTGTAGCAGTGAGCCACTATGTGTACTCCTTTGGAGGGTACAGTGATACAAACCTTGTGCTGTAGCAGTGAGCCACCATGTGTACTCCTTTGGAGGGTACAGTGATACAAACCTTGTGCTGTAGCAGTGAGCCACTATGTGTACTCCTTTGGAGGGTACAGTGATACAAACCTTGTGCTGTAGCAGTGAGCCACTATGTGTACTCCTTTGGAGGGTACAGTGATACAAACCTTGTGCTGTAGCAGTGAGCCACTATGTGTACTCCTTTGGAGGGTACAGTGATACAAACCTTGTGCTGTAGCAGTGAGCCACCATGTGTACTCCTTTGGAGGGTACAGTGATACAAACCTTGTGCTGTAGCAGTGAGCCACTATGTGTACTCCTTTGGAGGGTACAGTGATACAAACCTTGTGCTGTAGCAGTGAGCCACCATGTGTACTCCTTTGGAGGGTACAGTGATACAAACCTTGTGCTGTAGCAGTGAGCCACTATGTGTACTCCTTTGGAGGGTACAGTGATACAAACCTTGTGCTGTAGCAGTGAGCCACTATGTGTACTCCTTTGGAGGGTACAGTGATACAAACCTTGTGCTGTAGCAGTGAGCCACTGTGTACGCCTTTGGCGGGTACAGTGATACAAACCTTGTGCTGTAGCAGTGAGGCACTATGTGTACTCCTTTGGAGGGTACAGTGATACAAACCTTGTGCTGTAGCAGTGAGCCACTATGTGTACTCCTTTGGAGGGTACAGTGATACAAACCTTGTGCTGTAGCAGTGAGCCACTATGTGTACTCCTTTGGAGGGTACAGTGATACAAACCGTGTGCTGTAGCAGTGAGCCACTATGTTTACTCCTTTGGAGGGTACAGTGATACAAACCTTGTGCTGTAGCAGTGAGCCACTATGTGTACTCCTTTGGAGGGTACAGTGATACAAACCTTGTGCTGTAGCAGTGAGCCACTGTGTACTCCTTTGGAGGGTACAGTGATACAAACCGTGTGCTGTAGCAGTGAGCCACTATGTGTACTCCTTTGGAGGGTACAGTGATACAACCTTGTGCTGTAGCAGTGAGCCACTATGTGTTGTGTACTCCTTTGGAGGGTACAGTGATACAAACCTTGTGCTGTAGCAGTGAGCCACTATGTGTACTCCTTTGGAGGGTACAGTGATACAAACCGTGTGCTGTAGCAGTGAGCCACTATGTGTACTCCTTTGGCGGGTACAGTGATACAAACCGTGTGCTGTAGCAGTGAGCCACTGTGTACTCCTTTGGAGGGTACAGTGATACAAACCTTGTGCTGTAGCAGTGAGCCACTATGTGTACTCCTTTGGAGGGTACAGTGATACAACCTTGTGTTGTAGCAGTGAGCCACTATGTGTACTCCTTTGGAGGGTACAGTGATACAAACCTTGTGCTGTAGCAGTGAGCCACTATGTGTACTCCTTTGGAGGGTACAGTGATACAACCTTGTGTTGTAGCAGTGAGCCACTATGTGTACTCCTTTGGAGGGTACAGTGATACAAACCTTGTGCTGTAGCAGTGAGCCACTATGTGTACTCCTTTGGAGGGTACAGTGATACAACCTTGTGTTGTAGCAGTGAGCCACTATGTGTACTCCTTTGGAGGGTACAGTGATACAAACCTTGTGCTGTAGCAGTGAGCCACTATGTGTACTCCTTTGGAGGGTACAGTGATACAAACGACACTGATCAGATTGTTGTGCAGATCTTCAACAGTGTGTCTTCACGGTGGAGCAAGCTGCCACCAGTGACAAATGGAATAGGAGAGAACGTCCCCTCGAGGTTCCCTCCAGTCGCAGGGGCCACACAGCTGTGCTCATAGGAGATGTTGTCTACATCTGGGGTGGGTACACCAGGCCCTTCTGCAACTTTCTTTATGGATTCGATGTCAACACCCACAGTTGGTTCAGACCTAAGATGTATGGAACCGTTCCAGAGGCGAGGTTTGACCACTCGGCGTGTGCCTTGGGCAATGTCATGTATATCTACGGAGGATGTAGGTGTAAGTATGTGAAATACGATGAGATCTACAAGTTGGACACCACCACAATTGTCTGGACTTTAATTAACACCAACAATAGGGACTGCTTTGCATGTACTCACTCTGCCACCTTAATCAAGAGAAAGATGTTTGTACTCTGGGGCTGTGGGACAAATGCTAGATACACCAAGATGAGAGTGTTTGACACAGAGACAGAGACCTGGCTGAGGTCGCCTTCTGCACAGCTTTATCCAAAATATCGATGGGGTCATTCAGCCTTTGCCTACAATGGAGAGCTGTACATATTTGGTGGCTGGAAGCAGGACTTGAATGATCTGTGGAAATTCAATCCAGAGACCTTCTCCTGGAAGAAGGTTAAGTCCAAGTGGAAAAGCCCATATCAGCTTTATGAGATGTGCTGTTGCATGGTGGGAGATCGCATCATTATCTTTGGAGGATATCATGGGTCCAATCCCCGAAACAATGCAGATGACTTGTTCATTTTAGATCCAAGTCCTAGTCTTAAGTCCTTGTGCAAACTAGCAGTTATTCAGTACGGTCTGGAGCAGTCACGACTCCCTCACAACATCAGTTGGGAGCTGGCGATAGAAAAGAGACAAGAGAACAAAAAAAAAAAAAACGGGGTGGTAACTGGCAGCAATCTTTACCATCGGCAACAGAAGGGGAAAAAAACATGAGTTGAAGATGGAAAAGAACTAGAAAAATGTGTTCTCGGAGAACAACAGCAGCCAACGGAATAATAAATACTAGAAATGCACTCTGTCGAGCTACCAACTTGTTTTACTTGGCCTACTTGTGCGCAAGCAGAGCTCGCAACTTACCGTATTTTAAGTTCCCTATATAACTGAAACTCAAATTTGTTATCCACATAATTATGTCCGTTTCTAGATAAACATACATACCGGTAGTTACGTCATCACCCAATCCCTGATTGGCCGAGCGACACCACCAACACACGGATCCGATCCAATCGGTCGAGGGGCCACCGACATACGCAGCAAGCTGCCAACTTAATTACGCTCTGATTGGCTGACCGACGCCACCAAAAACGCACAATCCCTGATTGGATTGGCCGAACGACGCCACCAAAGACAATACACAATCCCTGATTGGCCGAGCGTGTCACAGGAAATTCACAAACGCTGATTGGCTGAAGGAGTCACGTACATACAGTGTTACACAGCCGAAAACAGTACTTGCGCTCTGCTTGCGCATGTAAAAATCACACTTGTGTGAAGTGAGGGGCGCCCAGTGTTGCTGCAATTATGACGTCATGGTGCGGGGCATGCAGACTTTCTTGGGGGGGGGGGGGGAATTAATGTCGAAACAACAGATGATTTGGTCAAAAAGATATACTTATACACTTATACACGAGCAAGCAGTGGTGGACAATAACTTCTTTTTTTTTGAGTGGTGCAAACCACTCCAACAACCAGCTTTGTCTGTATCTTTGTGTCTATGTATGTGTGTACCTGTACGTTGTGTGTACCTGTACGTGGGAGTGGGACCCAAAATGAGCATGGTTACTATGGTCACTGACATTACGTCAGACCACAGCTGATCAGGCTATATAAGACCTTGCACCACTCAGTTCACACGGGTGTGATTTGTTACTTTTTTCAGTCCGCTACATTGTGCTTTTGACTCCACTATAGGAAGGGACTCTTGGGACTGAAACGTATGCCCAATCTCAAATACAGTGAAAATAGCAGATCTACACGCGTCGCTCACAAACCATTGAGTGTGTTGTGAGTTTCTACTGTATATATTTGCTACTGTCACTGTTTGAAACGTTTTTTTATTGTATAATAAAAAATCACACCCATGTGAACTGAGTGGTGTAAGGTCTGTCTGACGTAATGAAATCATGTCTGACGTAATGAAATCACACCCGGATGTGATTTCACAACTGGCTTTTTTTGTGCAGAAAAAATTAGCATGGTTGCTACGGTCATCCAGTTCACCCGGGTGTGATTTAATTACGTCAGAAATTATTTTGAACATAGCAACCATGCTCATTTTTTTCTGCACACAAAAGCCAGTTGTAGGAGTGGTTTACACCACTCAAAAAATCCAATTAGAGGAAATTCCAATAAAGTGTAGTGATGCACAGGAGCGGGGATTGAACCCCAGTCTCCTACTCGCCAGGCCGACGCACAACCTGTCCCAATTGGCAGGGCTGTTGTGGGCTGGGTACTGGCTGGGTGCTACAAAAGCAATGCATAGTTGTACTTTTGAATATGTGAGTATTTGTCCACCACAAATAATTAATTTTTCTTTCCTTGGCCACTCATTTATTTTCCTTTCCATGGCCACTCCGTAGAATCCATTTTCTTTGGATCTAATAGTAATCTCAGCAAGGCAGATGCTTTCTTGGTTAGAGTGGGTGACAATATTATCACACGAAAAGATTAAATCTAGGTTACATCCTGGAGGCAAATCTTCCCAGTGATAAAATGGCTACCAACGTAATCAAAAAAGTCAACCAAAGAACAAGATTCCTATACACTGGTCAACACAAACACCTTGAAGACCCTAACAGGAGCCCTTGTACAATGTTACACCATATGCACCACTTGGTACCACTTAGAACAAGGCTCCAGACTTCCCAAAACAATCTGGTTTGGCTACTACTTGGCCTCACTCCCCGATCCCACCTCACCCCTGCCCATTTTTGACAGGCTGGCATGGCTTAGGGTTGACGACAGAGTAAAGCATCTTGCAATGGGTCTGGTCTACAAGATTCGCTACACCACCAAGATACCAGGATATGAGTTGTACCACCAAGATACCAGGATATGAGTTGTACCACCAAGATACCAGGATATGAGTTGTACCACCAAGATACCAGGATATGAGTTGTACCACCAAGATACCAGGATATGAGTTGTACCACCAAGATACCAGGATATGGGTTGTCTGCTCATTTATTGGTTTCATCACTTCCAGTTTCACTTGTCTATCCTATCCTATCCTATCCTATCCTTGTCTATCCTATCCTGTATAAGTTCTCTCTGACTGGATGAAATTGGTATCCCGACATGCTCACAATGTGAGCTTGTAGATCGGCTATGTTGTTTGCAAACATAAACATAAATATATGTTTTACTTTTTATGTATGTATATACAGTAGTTAGAGATTTCCCGATACTGTATCGGTATCGGGAAAAGTATCGGTATCGGCCCTTATTTGTCATATCGGGTCATATCGGTATCGGTGAAAATGCCAGTCTAACCACCGATCCCACACAGGGGTAAGGGGTTGACACTATGCCAGTCTAACCACAGATCCCACACAGGGGTAAGGGGTTGACACTATGCCAGTCTAACCACAGATCCCACACAGGGGTAAGGGGTTGACACTATGCCAGTCTAACCACAGATCCCACACAGGGGTAAGGGGTTGACACTATGCCAGTCTAACCAGCGATCCCACACAGGGGTAAGGGGTTGACACTATGCCAGTCTAACCACAGATCCCACACAGGGGTAAGGGGTTGACACTATGCCAGTCTAACCACAGATCCCACACAGGGGTAAGGGGTTGACACTATGCCAGTCTAACCACAGATCCCACACAGGGGTAAGGGGTTGACACTATGCCAGTCTAACCACAGATCCCACACAGGGGTAAGGGGTTGACACTATGCCAGTCTAACCACCGATCCCACACAGGGGTAAGGGGTTGACACTATGCCAGTCTAACCACCGATCCCACACAGGGGTAAGGGGTTGACACTATGCCAGTCTAACCACAGATCCCACACAGGGGTAAGGGGTTGACACTATGCCAGTCTAACCACAGATCCCACACAGGGGTAAGGGGTTGACACTATGCCAGTCTAACCACAGATCCCACACAGGGGTGTAAGGGGTTTACACTATGCCAGTCTAACCACAGATCCCACACAGGGGTAAGGGGTTGACACTATGCCAGTCTAACCACCGATCCCACACAGGGGTAAGGGGTTGACACTATGCCAGTCTAACCACAGATCCCACACAGGGGTAAGGGGTTGACACTATGCCAGTCTAACCACAGATCCCACACAGGGGTAAGGGGTTGACACTATGCCAGTCTAACCACAGATCCCACACAGGGGTGTAAGGGGTTGACACTATGCCAGTCTAACCACAGATCCCACACAGGGGTAAGGGGTTGACACTATGCCAGTCTAACCACAGATCCCACACAGGGGTAAGGGGTTGACACTATGCCAGTCTAACCACAGATCCCACACAGGGGTAAGGGGTTGACACTATGCCAGTCTAACCACAGATCCCACACAGGGGTAAGGAATTGACACTATGCCAGTCTAACCACCGATCCCACACAGGGGTAAGGGGTTGACACTATGCCAGTCTAACCACAGATCCCACACAGGGGTAAGGGGTTGACACTATGCCAGTCTAACCACAGATCCCACACAGGGGTAAGGGGTTGACACTATGCCAGTCTAACCACAGATCCCACACAGGGGTAAGGGGTTGACACTATGGCAGGTAAATCAAATGTCGTCAGAAACACAATATAGTGTGACTAAACGGATTGACATGCATGATCTCGAATGTCGAAATCATCTCACATCCAGGGGTTACATCCAGGGGTCACATCCAGGGGTCACATCCTGGGGTTACATCCAGGGGTCACATCCAGGGGTTACATCCAGGGGTCACATTGGGGGAAGAAATTAAATTTGGCATCTGATTCATCATACATTTAAAAACAAAAGATGTTTTTATTTTTCATTGCACATGATTCAAATAATAATGAATAAATAAACAAGAATATACAGTATGTACTATAATCTATATACAGTCAAATGGGTTCAGATTTCATACTTGCAGTGTTGAATTAACACTGGACATTGCCGTGTACTGTTCACAGAGAAGCAGTTTCATCTAGAGACCAAATCATCAGCATTTCTGACCCGACAGATATTCCTGCCCATGAAGACACTGAGGTAACAGGTTTTCACAAACATAACCATTGACTTATCAAGTTAAAAAACGAAACTAAACTGGCTAATCTTTTAAATGTTGTTTTAATTTAAAACAAATACAGTCTGCTTTGCCAGACATAGGTGTAGATTTGGATTGTTCTTTTTCCAACCAACTTCATAAATTAATCTTAATTTATGCTCCATTGCAGTGGTTTTCAAACTTTTTGTGACGAAGGCACACCGTAATGGGCAGGTCGAAATCTCAAGGCACACCTGTATCCATAGTGAAAATAGCCGGCTAAATTCACTATTTTTGATCATTTGTGAAATGTGTGGTTAAAATCCCAAGACACAATTCAACATGAGTCATGGCACACCAGTGTGTCTCGGCACACCGTTTGGGAACCACTGATTTATCGCATGGCAGGCGACAACGTCGCACAACGGAGGGTACATTACTCCACGCTAGAAGGCTTTTTTACCTTTCTTACCTTTCTTTGTAGTTGTTACGTCCCCACCAAAGAGGTCCAGGCAAAAACTCCTTGTTGGCCATTTCCACTACCATAAGCCCTCAATGAATTGCATTGATTTGAATGGGAATTGGGGCTATGGGGTATTGTGCTAATTCGCTTATTTCCATCGAAATAAGTAGTAAAGTGTGCCACTTGGGATATTATTTACATTATGGATATATACAAAATAAATAATAATTTTGAGCGATGGAAATAAGCAAATTAGCACAACACCCCATAGCCCCATTCAATTCAATGTAATTCATTTAGGGCTTATGGTAGGGGAAATAGCCAATGAGGAGCTTTTGCACAAAATAACACCTGGACCTCTTTGGTGGGAACGTAACAACTACAAAGAAAGGTAAGAAAGCCTTCTAGTATGGAATTCTCCTTTAAGTGTCCAGCCAAACAGCTCCCGCTATAAACATGTCTGCTGTATAGTCTCTGTCAACGCTCTGCGCTGTCTGAACATCCATACAGTCTCTGTCAACGCTCTGCGCTGTCTGAACATCCATACAGTCTCTGTCAACGCTCTGCGCTGTCTGAACATCCATATAGTCTCTGTCAACGCTCTGCGCTGTCTGAACATCCATACAGTCTCTGTCAACGCTCTGCGCTGTCTGAACATCCATACAGTCTCTGTCAACGCTCTGCGCTGTCTGAACATCCATACAGTCTCTGTCAACGCTCTGCGCTGTCTGAACATCCATACAGTCTCTGTCAACGCTCTGCTCTGTCTGAACATCCATACAGTCTCTGTCAACGCTCTGCGCTGTCTGAACATCCATACAGTCTCTGTCAACGCTCTGCGCTGTCTGAACATCCATACAGTCTCTGTCAACGCTCTGCGCTGTCTGAACATCCATACAGTCTCTGTCAACGCTCTGCTCTGTCTGAACATCCATACAGTCTCTGTCAACGCTCTGCGCTGTCTGAACATCCATACAGTCTCTGTCAACGCTCTGCGCTGTCTGAACATCCATACAGTCTCTGTCAACGCTCTGCGCTGTCTGAACATCCATACAGTCTCTGTCAACGCTCTGCGCTGTCTGAACATCCATACAGTCTCTGTCAACGCTCTGCGCTGTCTGAACATCCATACAGTCTCTGTCAACGCTCTGCGCTGTCTGAACATCCATACAGTCTCTGTCAACGTTCTGCGCTGTCTGAACATCCATACAGTCTCTGTCAATGCTCTGCGCTGTCTGAACATCCATACAGTCTCTGTCAACGCTCTGCGCTGTCTGAACATCCATACAGTCTCTGTCAACACTCTGCGCTGTCTGAACATCCATACAGTCTCTGTCAATGCTCTGCGCTGTCTGAACATCCATACAGTCTCTGTCAACGCTCTGCGCTGTCTGAACATCCAAGCCTTCATCCTCCTCTACCTCCCCTCCCCTCCTCTGTCAACGCTCTGCGCTGTCTGAACATCCTCCTCTACCTCCCCTCCCTTCGTCCGCCCGCCAGTGGGAACGGCGGTCAACGCCACCCTGGTCTCCTCGCGCACGCTTTCCTCTTCGTCATCCTCCTCCTCCTCCTCCTCTCTTCTCCCCCCGCCCCCTTCCTGCTCGGTCTCAGAGCCTTCGTCCTCCATCTTTGAAGTGTAGTCCTCGTCCGAGGCGCTTCCCTCCGCTCTGCGCTTCCGTCGCTTTCTCGTCGGCCTCTTCCTCACCGATTGGCCATCTTCCTCCCCGCCCTGTGGCGTGCTGCTCTCCTCCTCCTCGTCCTCCTCCTCCTCCTCCTCTTCGTCGTCGTCCTCCTCATCCTCCTCTCCGGCCCCGCCCCCTGCCGCGCTGGCGGGACATTTGTGGTCTCGGTAGTAGCTGTTTCGGGTGAAGCCCTTGTTGCAGGCGGAGCAGCGGAAGCGGTAGTTGTCGGTGTGGGACTGCTGGTGCTCCAGCATGTGGGCGCGGCGGCTGAACGCTTTCTGGCAGAACAAGCACTTGTAGGGTTTGATACCTGGAATAGGACCAACAATGGACCAGGGTCATTATATGGACAAGGACCAACAATGGACCAGGGTCATTATATGGACAAGGACCAACAATGGACCAGGGTCATTATATGGACAAGGACCAACAAAGGACCAGGGTCATTATATGGACAAGGACCAACAATGGACCAGGGTCATTATATGGACAAGGACCAACAATGGACCAGGGTCATTATATGGACAAGGACCAACAAAGGACCAGGGTCATTATATGGACAAGGACCATCAATGGACCAGGGTCATTATATGGACAAGGACCAACAATGGACCACAGGGTCATTATATGGACAAGGACCAACAAAGGACCAGGGTCATTATATGGACAAGGACCAACAATGGACCACAGGGTCATTATATGGACAAGGACCAACAATGGACCAGGGTCATTATATGGACAAGGACCAACAATGGACCAGGGTCATTATATGGACAAGGACCAACAATGGACCAGGGTCATTATATGGACAAGGACCAACAATGGACCAGGGTCATTATATGGACAAGGACCAACAATGGACCAGGGTCATTATATGGACAAGGACCAACAATGGACCAGGGTCATTATATGGACAAGGACCAACAATGGACCAGGGTCATTATATGGACAAGGACCAACAATGGACCACAGGGTCATTATATGGACAAGGACCAACAAAGGACCAGGGTCATTATATGGACAAGGACCAACAATGGACCACAGGGTCATTATATGGACAAGGACCAACAATGGACCAGGGTCATTATATGGACAAGGACCAACAATGGACCACAGGGTCATTATATGGACAAGGACCATCAATGGACCAGGGTCATTATATGGACAAGGACCAACAATGGACCACAGGGTCATTATATGGACAAGGACCAACAATGGACCAGGGTCATTATATGGACAAGGACCAACAATGGACCACAGGGTCATTATATGGACAAGGACCATCAATAGACCACAGGGTCATTATATGGACAAGGACCAACAATGGACCAGGGTCATTATATTTCTGCATTTATTCCAGTAGTACTATATATATAGTATACTATACATTTCTTCATAGTAGGGAGACCAGCATTGCCCGTGTTACTGTGCAGGTGAAATTGACACGCACAAAAAGTACTCTGAGGCCAGTCGATGACATCAGAGTTATCTTAGTATATTATATTATTATTGTTAATAACCCAATAAGACCTGAAGCGCGTTCACTCACCAGAGTGAGACAGAATGTGGGCCTTCAGTTTGTCTGGTCTGTTGAATTCTTTAGTGCAACCTACATGAGTCCTGAACACAACAGAAAAGACAGAAAAAGACACAATTAAACCATTTAGGCCTGACGTCAAAATAAAATAAAAAAGTCTTCTAAAAGAATATATATCCAAAGATTCGTGCAGCATTTTCACGATTTAAAAAAAATAGCAGACCTACAAGCTTGTAGATCTGCTATTTTTCAATAGCTAAAGTATAACATAATGCTTAGTTAAAACACCAAAAGGGGTTCCCGTCCAGAATGGGCTGTTAAGTGAAAATAAATACCAGTAAAAGAAATTCAAAGGAAATAATGAAATTTAAGCTTAAAGGAGAATTTCAGACTAGAATGCTTTCTTACCTTTATTTGTAGTTGTTACGTCCCCACCAAAGAGGCCCAGGTCTTATTTTGTGCAAAAGCGCATTATTGGCTATTTCCCCTACCATAAGCCCTCAATGGGGGTTGGGTTTTAGTGCTAATTCGCTTATTTCCATCGAAATAAGTAGTAAAGTGTGCCGCTAGGGATACTATTTACATTATGAAGAGAGGATATATATACCAAAAGATGGTAGGGGAAATAGCCAATAATGCGCTTTTGCACACAAAATAACACCTGGACCTCTTTGGTGGGGACGTAACAACTACAAATAAAGTTAAGAAAGCCTTCTAGTCTGAAATTCACCTTTAAGGCAGTGTATATAATGGCCTAATGTCCAAACACAAACGCTTCGTCTGATGCACTGGATGCCTTGCGTGTGTTGGGCGGGAACCCCTTTTGGTGTTAGCATTATGTTATGCTTTAGCTATTGAAAAATAGCAGACCTACAAGCTCATAGCGCGCCACCGAGTGGCGCGCTATGAGCTTGTAGGTCTGCTATTTTTGAAAAATCTAAGAACCACTGACATAGAAACATAGCTTTTTCAGAAAACTGTCAGGATGTAGAAGACATTTTTAGAATCTGATCTCAGGTCAAAATGGGTTAATGTTCAAGCTGTAGCTGTGACTGTATTATTGAACATGTTTGACCAAAGTTTCAATGCAGACAGCAGAACATATATTTTTTAATTGTAACAGTATATTAACCATGTTTTTGCTAAATCGGATAATATTTTCTAAATGATCTGCAGAACAGACTCTTCTTCTCCTCATGTCTTTCAACACCGAAAACAAACTCTTCATTCAGTTCCTTGTCATTTGTTTCTCATACAACTTGAGCCAGTGGTGGTTGAAAAACATGAAACCGGGACATATAGAGCGTCGCCGTCCCGCCCCCTCTCGTGAGACCCGGAAAATAAATCCCTGTTCATTTTCCTCATAGACTTTTCAGAAAGTATTTATTTAAAGACGGTTACGCCGCGGACAAAGCCAACTCTTGTCGTGACAAATCATGACAATAAACACAATGTTTTGGGCCAAACAAAGAATTAGAAAGTAGAAAAAAACGGCAGGTTACAACACTTTTTTTGTTGTTGTTTTTCTTCTTTGTAATTATTTGTTTGGTCCAAAATATTGTGTTTGTTGTCATGATTTGTCACGACTCGAGTTGGCTTTGTACGACGCTTAAAAGGTCTTTAAATAAATACTTTACGAAATGTCTATGGGGAAAATGCATTGGGAATTATTTCCTGTGCCCATGGCGTCGTCATGAAAGGGGGCGGGACTGCGACGCTCTATACTGTACAGTTAACATGAAGATCAACCGTCAACAGCCAGCAGTGTTGAGCGAGGATTAGATGTCATATCTACTGTATGTGAACAATGTTTTCACCAGGTTTATGTTGTAAACTATCCTGACAAACAGCAAAAGAAAAAAACAAAGCTTTTTTTTCCCTTCTTTTTTCCCACAGCACATTTATCAGAGTCATCTTCAGCTCAGATGAATGTAACGAATATAACGGGAACCCCTTTTGGTGTTAGCATTATGTTATGCTTTAGCTATTGAAAAATAGCAGATCTACAAGCTCATAGCGCGCCACCGAGTGGCGCGCTACGAGCTTGTAGGTCTGCTATTTTTGAAAAATCGAAGAACGACTAACGCCAGGGCTCCACCAGACGCGTTGCGTCTGCGTCGCGTCAAAAAACGCACCGGTTCAATTTTAATGCACGCGTCGCGTCTCCGTCAACGCGGGCAGTGGAGCCACCCTTCATTGATTCAAAAGGGAACATTCCCTGACGGTGACGGAGACGCGACGCTGACGCACCCGGTGGAGCCCGGCCGTAACGCCAGGGCTCCACCGGACGCGTTGCGTTGCGTCTGCGTCGCGTCAAAAAACGCACCGGTTCAATTTTAATGCACGCGTCGCGTCTCCGTCAACGCGGGCAGTGGAGCCACCCTTCATTGATTAAAAAGGGAACATTCCCTGACGGTGACGGAGACGCTACGCTGACGCGCCTGGTGGAGCCCGGCCGTGACATAGAAACATAGCTTTTTCAGAAAACTGTCAGGATGTAGAAGACATTTTTAGAATCTGATCTCAGGTCAGAATGGGTTAACTCAAATCTCACCTGAAAGGACACTTGTATTTCTTGAAGGGCTCATGGATGAGCATGTGTCTTTTCACTTTATCCTTCCTGTTGAAGGTTGCATCACAGAGGGAACATTTATATGGCTTCTCACCTGCAGAACAAGGACAGTTTCACAATTCAAATGATGTGTAGTTGTTGCTTGGATTTAGCTGCATCATTCTAATGCATTTACTGTATTATTATTATTTATTTTTTTATCCCACAATTTTGTAACCCATTTTTCACCCCTGTGTCAATTATCTAATGTGATCATGGGCTCTACACACCCTCCACCAACCTAGTCCCCATATATGGGGGACATGGGGAGAGCAACGGACTTGAACTCATGCTTCCTTCATGCCTGAGTGTCCAAGTTGCTCCTTTACACCTGACAGGGGGGGGGGGGGGGTTCCCTGGTTGGACGTAGCGCGTGGAAGGAACACGTTATTCCAACCAGTTCCTTTCCCCTCCATCAGGCACCCCGGCTGGCCAGGGGGAGGCAGTTTAGAGACCAGGATTACTGCATGTTTTTTGTGAGGGTACCTACCCTAGGGTACACGGGGAGAACATGCAAACTCCACACAGAAAGACCCTTTCGCCAACCCCGCCTTGGGTATGGGCACTGATGACGCGGAGGAGGAGACACGCCGACCAGCGCCCACAGCAACCCAGGACCTTCTAGCTGTGAGGCGACAGCACTACCAACTGTGCCACCGTGCCCCCACATTTACTGTATTTACTGTATTACAAGTAAGACGCGCAAACGCGGGAAGCGAACGCAGCTCGTAAATTGCAATAACAACAATTAGAATAAATTACGTACTTTTTAAGGTTTTTTTTAAGTTAAGTTTTTTTAAATTAAATGTTTTTTCAAGTTTTTTTTAGTGTGTGTATGTGTGCGTGCGTGTTTCTTTTTTAGGTTTTTTTTTTTTAAGTTTTTTGTTTAATTTTTTTTTTAGTTAAGTTTGTTTTTAAGTTAAGTTTTTTGTGTGTGCGTTTTTCCTTTAAGTTTTTTTTTTAAGTTAAGTTTTTTTTTAAGTTAAGTTTTTTTAAGTTAAGTTTTGTGTGTGCGTTTTTCCTTTTTAAGTTTTTTTTTTAAGTTAAGTTTTTTGTGTGCGTTTTTCCTTTTTAAGTTAAGTTTTTTTTTAAGTTAAGTTTTTTTTTAAGTTAAGTTTTTTGTGTGTGCGTTTTTCCTTTTTACGTTTTTTTTTTAAGTTAAGTTTTTTTTTAAGTTAAGTTTTTTGTGTGTGCGTTTTTCCTTTTTACGTTTTTTTTTTAAGTTACGTTTTTTTTTAAGTTACGTTTTTTTTTAAGTTAAGTTTTTTTTTAAGTTAAGTTTTTTGTGTGTGTGTGTGTGTGTGTGCGCGTGCGTGCGTGCGTGTGTGTGCGTGCATGTGTGTGTGTGTGTGTGTGTTTTTGTGTGTGATACAGCTGCGCCCTCTGGTGGTGGGCGGGTGGTGTTACAGCGTGACACACACACAGACACACACACACACAGACGTGATCTGCTGGGTCTCATAGTAAATGCTCACTGCGTTCGCAATAACAATAACAGACACTCCACCAGATAACAGACAGACTCCAAGAGACAACAGAGACAGACTATGCTGGAAACCTCCTATATGGGTGGTAAAGTGTTAATGTGGTTCCCAAAGTGGGGTCCGGGGACCCCCAGGGGTACTTGAGGGAGTTCCAGGGGGGACCCAGATAAATTATCATTTGGAACCAAATGGACCCTTATGAGTGTACAAATGGAACCAAATGAACCCTAACGGGTCCATTTGGTTCCATTTCTACGCTCTCAGAGTTAAATTAGCACTGATTTTATAATATAAATTGGGGGTCCCAGAGATAGAAATGCCATTAAATGGGGGTCCGTAGACTAATGCATGTCAAACTGGTGGTCCTTGAAATTAAACGGGTTGAGAATCTCTGCTAGAGACATAAACATCTTCTCTTACGGGGGTCCCTGGCATATCTTTTCAAATGGGGGTCCGCGGGGCTAATTAGTGTCAATTTGGGGGTCCTTGACATGACAAAGTTTGGGAACCACTGATATAGGCCACAAGCCAATTGAAAGGTGCGAGGTTTGTATGTAGACTGTATTAGTTTACCCTTTGGTTGGTTTGTAAACCTTTTATATCAATAAACACAAGACGTGTGTAACAGCATAGGTTTGTTTATTCCGCCATCTTGGATCTCATCCTAGCATGAACTCCCGTCCTGAAGTCTCGCGGGACTATACCAGTGTGCAACAGGTAACAGGTAGTCTGTGCTACAGTGCCACCATGTGGTGGTAAATACATGCAGTATGTTACATCTCCCTTCTTAAATAAAAGACAGTTGTTCCATATATTTGAGGTAGCATGGCTTGTAAGGCAAAGTCCAAAAGGCACAATCATTGGCTGAAAAATATATGTGCTCAAAATAGCAAAGTGAAATAGCAAAATAGGCACAAGGCATAAATCACTTGAACAGTGCATTATATGTACTTAAACCTGGGCAAAGTGCAAAATGTTGTATATGTAAACAGGTGTAGGCATGATAGCTGGTTAGAGTAAGTTCAATACCTGAGTGAATCCTAGTGTGTAACTTCAGATAGTGCTCCGTCTTGAAGGCTTTCTTGCAGATTTGACACTTGAACCTGCCGCCGACGCCGTGTGTGGGGAGGTGGCGTCTGAAGTATCTCTCACACGGGAACACCTGGAGGTCACAGTTATTAAAACAACCTGAGAGATTAGTCTGAAGTATCTCTCACACGGGAACACCTGGAGGTCAGTTATTAAAACAACCTGAGAGATTAGTCTGAAGTATCTCTCACACGGGAACACCTGGAGGTCACAGTTATTAAAACAACCTGGGAGATTAGTCTGAAGTATCTCTCACACGGGAACACCTGGAGGTCACAGTTATTAAAACAACCTGAGAGATTAGTCTGAAGTATCTCTCACACGGGAACACCTGGAGGTCAGTTATTAAAACAACCTGAGAGATTAGTCTGAAGTATCTCTCACACGGGAACACCTGGAGGTCACAGTTATTACAACAACCTGAGAGATTAGTCTGAAGTATCTCTCACACGGGAACACCTGGAGGTCACAGTTATTAAAACAACCTGAGAGATTAGTCTGAAGTATCTCTCACACGGGAACACCTGGAGGTCACAGTTATTACAACAACCTGAGAGATTAGTCTGAAGTATCTCTCACACGGGAACACCTGGAGGTCACAGTTATTACAACAACATGAGAGATTAGTCTGAAGTATCTCTCACACGGGAACACCTGGAGGTCACAGTTATTACAACAACATGAGAGATTAGTCTGAAGTATCTCTCACACGGGAACACCTGGAGGTCACAGTTATTAAAACAACCTGAGAGATTAGTCTGAAGTATCTCTCACACGGGAACACCTGGAGGTCACAGTTATTACAACAACATGAGAGATTAGTGTGAAGTATCTCTCACACGGGAACACCTGGAGGTCACAGTTATTAAAACAACCCGAGAGATTAGTCTGAAGTATCTCTCACACGGGAACACCTGGAGGTCACAGTTATTAAAACAACCTGAGAGATTAGTCTGAAGTATCTCTCACACGGGAACACCTGGAGGTCACAGTTATTACAACAACATGAGAGATTAGTCTGAAGTATCTCTCACACGGGAACACCTGGAGGTCACAGTTATTAAAACAACCTGAGAGATTAGTCTGAAGTATCTCTCACACGGGAACACCTGGAGGTCAGTTATTACAACAACCTGAGAGATTAGTCTGAAGTATCTCTCACACGGGAACACCTGGAGGTCAGTTATTAAAACAACCTGAGAGATTAGTCTGAAGTATCTCTCACACGGGAACACCTGGAGGTCACAGTTATTAAAACAACCTGAGAGATTAGTCTGAAGTATCTCTCACACGGGAACACCTGAAGGTCAGTTATTACAACAACCTGAGAGATTAGTCTGAAGTATCTCTCACACGGGAACACCTGGAGGTCACAGTTATTACAACAACCTGAGAGATTAGTCTGAAGTATCTCTCACACGGGAACACCTGGAGGTCACAGTTATTAAAACAACCTGAGAGATTAGTCTGAAGTATCTCTCACACGGGAACACCTGGAGGTCACAGTTATTACAACAACATGAGAGATTAGTCTGAAGTATCTCTCACACGGGAACACCTGAAAGTCAGTTATTACAACAACCTGAGAGATTAGTCTGAAGTATCTCTCACACGGGAACACCTGGAGGTCACAGTTATTAAAACAACCTGAGAGATTAGTCTGAAGTATCTCTCACACGGGAACACCTGAAAGTCAGTTATTACAACAACCTGAGAGATTAGTCTGAAGTATCTCTCACACGGGAACACCTGAAGGTCACAGTTATTACAACAACCCGAGAGATTAGTCTGAAGTATCTCTCACACGGGAACACCTGAAGGTCACAGTTATTACAACAACCCGAGAGATTAGTCTGAAGTATCTCACACACGGGAACACCTGGAAGTCAGTTATTACAACAACCTGAGAGATTAGTCTGCGTCAGTGGTGGGAAAAGTACTCTGATCTTTTACTTAACCCATTTAGGCATGAACTTGAAATTTAAAAAAAATCTTCTAAATCTAAAATAAATATTTTCACGATTTTTCAAAAATAGCAGATCTACAAGCTCGTAGCGCGCCACTCGGTGCCGCGCTATGAGCTTGTAGATCTGCTATTTTTCAATAGCTAAATTATAACATAATGTTTTAAAACACCAAAAGGGGTTCCCGCCCAAAATGGGTTAAGTCAAAGTGTCAATACTGCAATACAGAAATACAAGTAAAATTCTGAAATTCAAAATGTACTTGAGTAAAAGTACAAAAGGTATTGACATCATGTACCTAAAGTACCAAACGTATCCCATTTCAAGTTCTCAAATGTATACAAATCCTTTGAAAATAGCAGATCTACAAGCTCACAATTGTGATAATTAATTTGAGGAATGAATTCAGCTGACGAGCTGAACTAAGGCCTCTACTGTATTACAGTATGTGTGTGTGCGTGCGTGTGTGCGTGCGTGCGTGCGCTCACGTGTTTCAACTGCCATGTTCATGCACAATAATGAAAATGATGCCTTTTCAGATGTCACAGCTAATACACCAGCTATTGTTGTTGTTGATGAGGACAGTAGAGAAGTGACCACAGTCTGGAAGAGGCATTCCTTACCAAGGTGCTTAAGTACCAGCGTCTTAAGGATGCTATTATACAACTTGGCTACAGATGTAAACTACTTGTGTTCATATTTGGAAGCCTCGGTAATGTCCATAAATCAGTCGTGAGGGGCCTGCAGATTGCAGGCATTCCCAAGCCAAGAGCTGATCAGGCATCGGCAACATTCTGTTCAGTGTCTGCAATGATTGGCAGTCGCCATATATGGAGAAGGCGATGCTTTCTGTACCTGTGATCTGTATCCTGAAGCACTTGTTGTAGAGCTTTTTTTCCAAGTTTGCGCATCCACTATTGTTTGTATTCAAGAAATTTCTTGTAAAATGTGAATTCAAATAAAGATGTTAAATGTGCGTGCGTGCGTGCGTGCGTGCGTGCGTGCGTGCGTGCGCTGTACCTTTTGACAGTGGGGACAGGGGAAGTTGTGTGAAGCTGTTAGAAGATGCTGTTCCAAAGCCTCCTCAGTAGAATACCTGCTTTGACATTTCATACACCTGCAAAGCAAAGTCGTGCAAAGAAAATGAATTAACAACACGTGTGTAGTTAGTACTACTCGCCATGTAAACTACAGAGATATGAGTCTGGTCAATAGTACATGTAAAGCAGGGTTCCCCAATAGGCGTCCTGCAGGCCATTTGCGGCCCGCGGAGCGCCCCCTTGTGGCCCCTGGAAGAATAAAAAAATAGGGGGTCCCAGATATAAATGGCATTAAATGGGGGTCAGTAGCCTATGCATGTCAAACTGGACATCCTTTTCAAATGGGGTCTTGCCCTGAAAATGAATTTTCAGGGCAAGACCTCGACCTTGTGCGTGCGGACTCGGCCCCCAGCCTGGAACCCTAGTCAAAATATGGCCCTTGAGGAAAATTAATTGGGGAACCCTGATGTAAAGACATGAGGAAGCTTTGTTCTGTTCTTGAGGATATAGTTAAATCCCTATAGACATTGAATTAGTTGTCAAGCTTGTATCATAGTTTTAATATTGCTTGCAAGTGTGCAACATGTGATTATGGTGTCTCATGTTGCGAAAATGTAATAATAGTTTAACTGCTTTATATAATAACACAGGTAGAATGTGGACTAGATTATGTTTTTTTACTTTGTGTAATACCCCCCTTCTGTTTAGCCTAGAACTGGAGGTGTAGAACCAGAGACGAATATTATTTATTTATTTATGTTATTTTAATTGTCACGGGGAGTTTTTTTCTTCTTCTCATTGGGTACTTGTATTTACAGTTTGGTAATAAACACAGTGGTACGATTTCAGTTCACAATGAACAAATGATTCACTCGTGATTTGTTTCAGCATCTTGTTTCAACCTTTCAGCACCATAACAGTAGTAATGGGTGATCAAAAGAGGAGTTACACATTCTTCACGGGGGGCCCCAACTTGGGGTCATGTGATCAGTGACATCACATCGGTGTACTCTTTCATAGATATATATAAACACTAGATAGCTCACCCGCGCTGTTGGCCAATGGAGAGCGACGTCGTTACGTGGCGGCCATCTTACCTCGGGACACATAACATTGTGTCTATGGGGCATGTACTCTTAAATGACCATAACTTGCTCAATTTTCAACCGATTTTCAAACGGTTTGGTTTGTTATAAACGTCAGAGACGTCCGCATACGTATATGATTTTATACGACGTTCATATAAAAAACATAAATTAAGCAGATAAGCGTCCTGAATCATAGCCACGTTGACAACGTTTGTAATAAACCAACCCGTTTGTAAATCCGTCAAGATTTGAGCGAGTTATGACTGTTTCTGTTTGAGCTGCCATTGAACATACTGTACTGTAGCCCCGAAGTAAGATGGCTGCCGGGTGAACGACGTCAGAAACTCCGCCTTGAGCCATCTAGTGTTTATATATATCTATGTACTCTTTGACCTGCAGAGCACACCGACATGATGTCACTGATCACTTGACCTGCAGAGCACACCGACATGATGTCACTGATCACATGACCTGCAGAGCACACCGACATGATGTCACTGATCACATGACCCCAAGTTGCTGAATGCTTTGTTTATGTCTTTTTTGGGGGGAATTTACAGTATTTCTACACTGTGTAGCACCCAGCGATCTGGGCCAGGCATTAAAGGACCACTTCACCACTTTTCAACATCTCTTCATATAATTGGTCCTCAATAATGTTCATGATAAAACACCACCATTTTTTCCTACTCAGTCTGTGTCCCGTAGGAGGGCTGTGGGCAGTTCGGACACCCGTCCACCAGTGACATCATCACTAGGCAGATTTTTTTTTTAAACAAGATTTGTTTTTAAATATATTTAGATTTGTATTATCGTGAGAACGATGGCTTCAACTTTTGCATTGCAACTTTTCAGGAAAAGAAAGCCTGCCGTTTCTATTAGCTTGGATTCACCATCGATGATGTCACTGGTGGACGGGTGTCCGAACTGCCCACAGCCTTCCTATGAGACACAGACTGAGTAGGAAAAAATGGTGGTATTTTATCATGAACATTAGTGAGGACCAATTATAGGAAGAGAAGTTGAAAAGTGGTGAAGTGGTCCTTTAATGGGATGTTTTCAAGTGGCTGACCTCAGTGACCTGTACACAGCGGCCTCCTTGCGTGTGGTGCTCTGCTGAGGGCAGAAGCAGTGGGCAGGGCTGGGCTGGCCACAGGTCGTAACGGGCATATTCCCGGTGGGCCGCGACCGTAGGGGGCCGCCATGATTAAAAAATCACACCCGTGTGAACTGAGTGGTGTAAGGTCTTATATAGACTGATCAGCTGTGGTCTGACGTAATGTCTGACGTAATGAAATCACACCCGGGTGAACTCAGGGCCTCACTACACGAGGACGTCGCGGGCTGTTCCCCGCTTAAGTTTTGTGAACGATATAAAACTTTACTGCGTCTACATTGCGGTTATGTTAATTATGTACGGGTCTAGACGAGACCGGTAAACTGCTTCGTTTTCAAGATACAGCTGTAGTACATATTGCCGGCCTGTAGATGGCCACCCAAAAAAAAAGAAAAAGCTTATTCTAAGGCAATATGAAAGCATTTTATAAATTATACTATTGGTATTTCACACAGGTGTTGCCAAATAACTAATTATCTCAGATGCGCATATGACATAGGCTATCTAGGTCATATCAATTTAATCAGCAGAGGTTGCAGAGCAGTGATGCTTCTCACTCTGCACACAGCTAAAGTTGATGCCTACTTTAAAATCATAATATGACAAACCTTGGATTAATTCTTCTGAAAACTAGCAGCACGCACAAAGTAAGTGATTCACACATTCAGAGAGAGAGAGAGAGAGAGAGAGAGAGCGCACGCACCCCTTCTCTCGCTCGAGAGAAGGGGTGCTCTCTCTCTCTCTCTCTCTCTCAGATCATCATACAGCTCACAACGAGGAGCGGCATGGTACATTGTGAATTTATGAGTTTGACTTTGGAGATTGAATATATATTCGCTGGTGCGCAACACCTCTGAATGTCAGATAATTGCTCGTTTATAGATTGATTACACCTGCTGGCAGTGGCAGCAAAGCGCTAATCATTGCACATAGGCTATAGCCTACAAAAGTATAAAAAAAGAGCAATTGGAAACAGTGAAAACAGTCCGTTTATAGAGGAATATGGACAGTAAACAATGTGTTTATCCTACCTGTGGTCTCTCAATGCAAAGCCGTTTTGAAGTTACACAAAGAATGTTTAATTTCCACCCAAGAAGAGAAGCACTTTGATGAGGTCCATGCATGCTTTGCACTGTGCACTGCGCAGTCAGACCTGCCTGAGAGGAACGTGCGGTGGCTGTGCTGCCTATCTTGTATAGCCCTATATAATATATATACCAATCTATTCTACACTACACCATTTAATAGTAACAATAATGTAGAAGATCCGTTTTTTTTCTTGTCTTTCCGGATTGGTAATCACCATAATTTATATCTGTTCTCCAAAAATAGCTCCTCTACAAGCTCGTGCATGCGGGCTGCAGATCGGCTATTTTTGGAGAAGAGATTTATAGACATTATGTGCAAATATAAAATAGCTGTGATACTTATATGTAAGTGGTTATGGTGAAATAAACCATTAACACTAGTTAGTTTGGAGGGGGCGAGGGGACTATGACATCACCGTTTCAGCAAATTAGGCGGCATTCGCTGTACACACGGAGACGTGAAAGTCGCGTCTCCAAACTTTCCCACTCTGGAAGGTAGTTTCAAAATTAGCCGTTAAAGTCCCCCAAAACGCCGTCTCCGTGTGACAAAAAGGGCAGATCGGCTAATTACTTGCCCGAGAAACACCGAAATCGTCCTTATCTGGATGGCCCCTGAGTGACCACTTTCCTAGATCTAGGAAACATCCTAGATCCGGGTGTGATTTCACATCCGGGTGTGAAATCACACCCGGATGTGATTTCACAACTGGCTTTGGTTTAGCATGGTTGCTACGGTCATCCAGTTCACCCGGGTGTGATTTAATTACGTCAGAAATTATTTTGAACATAGCAACCATGCTCATTTTTTTCTGCACACAAAAGCCAGTTGTAGGAGTGGTTTACACCACTCAACAAAAGCCAGTTGTAGGAGTGGTTTACACCACTCAAAAAAAGAAAGAAGAAAAAAACCCTTTTTTTCCCCTTTTTGAGTGGTGCAAACCACTCCAACAACCAGCTTTGTCTGTACCCATGTATGTACCCGTGTACCTGTACGTGTGTGTACCTGTACGTGGGACCCAAAAAAATTAGCATGGTTACTATGGTCACTGACATTACGTCAGACCACAGCTGATCAGGCTATATAAGACCTTGCACCACTCAGTTCACACGGGTGTGATTTTTTTTCTTTTGACAGGCAGGCAGGCCAATAGGAAAGGTCCGGGCGTGCTGCCATTCTGCCAGTGCCATCATGATAATTTCACTGTATAATTTCAGTGAGTGACAAATAAACCCTCTACAAAGGGTTGTGTAGTTGTCTGTTGGTTTGTATCATTTATGTTGTTCTGTAAAAGTGGTGGTATTAGGGCTTGTTTGTTTGTGTGTGCCTCGACGGGAGTGGGCGGTAGAGTTTCTGCTAGCTGCGCGCTGGTTGTGGTGGGCTGTTCTGGGCCAAATTCACGCGAAAATGAGCGGGCCGAATTTTTGTCCCAGTCCAGCTCTGGCAGTGGGAGTACTGGGTGGACTGACCTGTACACAGCAGCCTCCTTGCGCGTGGTGCTCTGCTGAGGGCAGAAGCAGTGGGAGTACTGGTGGACGCCCAGTTCAAACAGGGAGGGGAACACCTTGCTGCACAGGTGGCAGCGGTACGTCAGCTGCTCCTGGTGCGTCCTGATGTGCTCCAGGAACTGGTCCAGCTTCTGAAACGTCTGGGAGCAGGACTTCAGCACACACTTGTAAACCTGAGGGAGAACACACACACACACACACACACACACACACACACACACACACATTTTCGGGATATATATATATATATATATATATGGGCTGTCAAACGATATATTTACGATATATTTTATCGATATATTTATCGAAAAAATTATCGATATATTTAATCAGATTAATCACAGCTTAAACATGTATCATGATTAATCACCATTCGAACTATGTCCAAAATATGCCATGCCATTTTTCTGTATATTGTTGTGGGAATGGTAAAATAAATGTCAGAAGGCGGATATAGACATTTAACGTACGTACGTATGTATGTATGTATATTTTATTCTTTATAACAAATCCAGTGTGGTAGGATGGTGTCTCTCTTTCTCTCACCCCGTTATTATGTTTTGTACTTTTTTTCATATTGCATATATCCACAAATCAATGTGGTTTTAGTCTTTCTTTGTGTGAGTTCAACACTGTTGATAAAATATCTGACCTGCATGTTGAGAGGCCTCTATACAGCGCACCTCCAAAAACACTCACTTCTGCCCATTGATGACTGATTGGCAATGTGCCCTTTTGTACCGTATTTTGTACCGTGTACAGTGTACAGTATGTGGACCATGGTGACATTGATCAATTCTTGATACAAAAAAGCTTCTAATATATTATTTAGGCCCCACAATCTATAAATGTCACACTATTAAGGCAACCGGCCGGTTCCACGCGCTGCACAAGGTGCCCTTTTTTCACTTGAGCACCTGCCCCTCTAAATGTCTGTGCACGCCACTGCTCAGTAGCATCAACAGGTATATTTACAGAGGAAGGAGGGGTGGCAGAGCCATTAGCCAAAGGAAACAGTTACACTGTGGTACAAACTCTATTTATACCTGCAGCTTCACCCCACAACGAACACAGGCCTGGGTAGGTGAGGCAGCTTCACCCCACAACGAACACAGGCCTGGGTAGGTGAGGCAGCTTCACCCCACAACGAACACAGGCCTGGGTAGGTGAGGCAGCTTCACCCCACAACGAACACAGGCCTGGGTAGGTGAGGCAGCTTCACCCCACAACTAACACAGGCCTGGGTAGGTGAGGCAGCTTCACCCCACAACGAACACAGGCCTGGGTAGGTGAGGCAGCTTCACCCCACAACTAACACAG